>NC_143012.1:121342415-121650415 GCF_055824585.1 Amblyomma mixtum | reverse complement strand
TTTGGAGTTTTGGAGTTTTCGAGTTTCGGATTTTTGGAGTTTTGGACCTTCGAAGTTTCGGATTATTGGAATTTTGGAGTTTTAGAGCTTTGGAGTTTTGGAGTGTTAGAGTTCTGGATTATCGGAGTTTCGGAGTTTTGGAGTTTCGGAATTTTGGAGTTTTGGAGTATCGAATTTTCAGAGTTTCGGATTTTTGGAGTTTCGGAGATTTGGAATTTCGGCGTTTTGGAGATTCGGGGTCTTGGAGTTTCGGAATTTTGTAGTTTTGTAGTTTTGGAGTTTTGGAGTGTCGGAGTTTCGGAGTGTTGGAGTTTTGGAGTTTTAGAGTTTTAGAGTATGAAATTTTTGAGTTTCGGATTTTTGGAGTTTGGAGTTTTTAAGTTTTGGATTTTTGAGTTTTGGTTTTTTTTAGTTTTGGAGTTTTTGAGTTTTGGAGTTTTGGATTTTTGCACTTTTGTAGTTTTGGAGTTTCGAAGTTTCGGAGTTTTGGTTTTTTGGAGTTTTGGAGGTATGGATTTTTGGATATTCAGGGTTTTGTTGTTCCAGAATTTTGTAGTTTTGGAGTTTTGGAGTGTCGGAGTTTGGGAGTTTCGAATTTATGGAGTTTTCGAGTTTTAGAATTTTTGATTTTTGGAGGTATGGGTTTTTGGAGTCTCGGAGTTGTGGAGATTCGGGGTTCTGGAGTTTTGGAGTTTTGGAGGTTCGGAGTTTTGGAGTTTTGGAATTTTGGAGTTTCGGAGTTTTGAAGTTTCGGAGTTTTGGAGAGTCAGGGTTGTGGAGTTTCGGAATTTTTGAGTTTTGGAGTTTTGGAGTTTCGGAGTTCCGGAGTTTCGGAGTTTCGGAGTTTTGCAGTATCGGAGTTTTGGAATTTTGGAGTTTCGGAGTTTCGGAGTTTTGGAGTTTCAGAGTTTTCGAGGTTCAGGGTTGTGGAGTTTCGGAATTTTTGAGTTTGGGAGTTTCGGAGTTTCGTAGTTTTGGAGTTTTGGAGTTTTGGAGTTTTAGAGTTTCGGAGTGTTGGAGTTTTGGAGTTTTAGAGTTTTGGAGTTTTGGAGTTTTGGAGTTCTAAATTATCGGAGTTTCGGAGTTTTGGTGTTTTGGAGTATCGAATTTTCAGAGTTTCGGATTTTTGGAGTTTTGGAGTTTCGGAGATTTGGAATTTCGGCGTTTTGGAGATTCGGGGTCTTGGAGTTTCGGAATTTTGTAGTTTTGTAGTTTTGGAGTTTTGGAGTGTCGGAGTTTCGGAGTGTTGGAGTTTTGGAGTTTTAGAGTTTTAGAGTTGGAGTTTGAAATTTTTGAGTTTCGTATTTTTGGAGTTTGGAGTTTTTAAGTTTTGGATTTTTGAGTTTTGGATTTTTGGAGTTTTGGAGTTTTTTAGTTTTGGAGTTTTGGATTTTTGCACTTTTGGAGTTTTGCAGTTTCGGAGTTTCGGAGTTTTGGATTTTTGGAGTTTTGGAGGTATGGATTTTTGGATATTCAGGGTTTTGTCGTTCCAGAATTTTGTAGTTTTGGAGTTTTGGAGTGTCGGAGTTTCGGAGTTTCGAATTAATGGAGTTTTCGAGTTTTAGAATTTTTGATTTTTGGAGGTATGGATTTTTGGAGTTCCGGAGTTGTGGAGATTCGGGGTTGTGGAGTTTTGGAGTTTTGGAGTGTTGGAGTTTCGGAGTTTTGAAGTTTCGGAGTTTTGGAGAGTCAGGGTTGTGGAGTTTCGGAATTTTTGAGTTTTGGAGTTTTGGAGTTTCGGAGTTCCGGAGTTTCGGAGTTTCGGAGTTTTGGAGTTTTGGAGTTTTGCAGTATCGGAGTTTCGGAGTTTCGGATTTTTGGAGTTTTGGAGTTTCGGAGATTTGGAATTTCGGCGTTTTGGAGATTCGGGGTCTTGGAGTTTCGGAATTTTGTAGTTTTGTAGTTTTGGAGTTTTGGAGTGTCGGAGTTTCGGAGTGTTGGAGTTTTGGAGTTTTAGAGTTTTAGAGTTTTGGAGTTTGAAATTTTTGAGTTTCGTATTTTTGGAGTTTGGAGTTTTTAAGTTTTGGATTTTTGAGTTTTGGATTTTTGGAGTTTTGGAGTTTTGAGTTTTGGAGTTTTGGATTTTTGCACTTTTGGAGTTTTGGAGTTTCGGAGTTTCGGAGTTTTGGATTTTTGGAGTTTTGGAGGTATGGATTTTTGGATATTCAGGGATTTGTTGTTCCAGAATTTTGTAGTTTTGTAGTTTTGGAGTGTCGGAGTTTCGGAGTTTCGAATTAATAGAGTTTTCGAGTTTTAGAATTTTTGATTTTTGGAGGTATGGATTTTTGGAGTTTCGGAGTTGTGGAGATTCGGGGTTGTGGAGTTTTGGAGTTTTGGGGGTTCGGAGTTTTGGAGTTTTGGAGTGTTCGAGTTTCGGAGTTTTGAAGTTTCGGAGTTTTGGAGAGTCAGGGTTGTGGAGTTTCGGAATTTTTGAGTTTTGGAGTTTTGGAGTTTCGGAGTTCCGGAGTTTCGGAGTTTTGGAGTTTTGCAGTCTCGGGAGTTTTGGAGTTCTGGAGTTTCGGAGTTTCGGAGTTTTGGAGGTTCAGGGTTGTGGAGTTTCGGAATTTTTGAGTTTTTGAGTTTTGGAGTTTCGGAGTTTCGGATTTTTGGAGTTTTGGAGTTTCGGAGATTTGGAGTTTCGGCGTTTTGGAGATTCGGGGTCTAGGAGTTTTGGAATTTTGTGGTTTTGTAGTTTTGGAGTGTTGGAGTTTCGGAGTGTTGGAGTTTTGGAGTTTTAGTGTTTTGGAGTTTTAGAGTTTTAGACTTTTGGAGTTTGAAATTTTTGAGCTTCGGATTTTTGGAGTTTGGAGTTTTTAAGTTTTGGATTTTTGAGTTTTGGATTTTTGCACTTTTGGAGTTTTTGAGTTTCGGAGTTTTGGATTTTTGGAGTTTTGGAGGTATGGATTTTTGGATATTCAGGGTTTTGTTGTTCCAGAATTTTGGAGTTTTGGAGTTTTGGAGTTTCGGAGTTTTGAAGTTTCGGAGTTTTGGAGAGTCAGGGTTGTGGAGTTTCGGAATTTTTGAGTTTTGGAGTTTTGGAGTTTCGGAGTTCCGGAGTTTCGGAGTTTCGGAGTTTTTGAAGTTTTGCAGTCTCGGGAGTTTTGGAGGTTTGGAGTTTCGGAGTTTCGGAGTTTTGGAGGTTAAGGGTTGTGGAGTTTCGGAATTTTTGAGTTTTGGAGTTTCGGAGTTTTGGAGTTTTGCTGTTTTGGAGTTTTGGAGTTTCGAATTTTCAGTTTCGGATTTTTTGAGTTTTGGAGTTTCGGAGATTTGGAGTTTTGTAGTTTTGGAGTGTCGGAGTTTCGGAGTGTTGGAGTTTTGGAGTTTTAGAGTTTTGGAGTTTTGGAGTTTTTGAGTTTTTGAGTTGGATTTTTGCACTTTTGGAGTTTTGGAGCATTGGAGTTTTGGTGTTTCGGATTTTTGGAGTTTTGGACCTTCGAAGTTTCGGATTATTGGAATTTTGGAGTTTTAGAGCTTTGGAGTTTTGGAGTGTTAGAGTTCTGGATTATCGGAGTTTCGGAGTTTTGGAGTTTCGGAATTTTGGAGTTTTGGAGTATCGAATTTTCAGAGTTTCGGATTTTTGGAGTTTCGGAGATTTGGAATTTCGGCGTTTTGGAGATTCGGGGTCTTGGAGTTTCGGAATTTTGTAGTTTTGTAGTTTTGGAGTTTTGGAGTGTTTGAGTTTCGGAGTGTTGGAGTTTTGGAGTTTTAGAGTTTTAGAGTATGAAATTTTTGAGTTTCGGATTTTTGGAGTTTGGAGTTTTTAAGTTTTGGATTTTTGAGTTTTGGTTTTTTTTAGTTTTGGAGTTTTTGAGTTTTGGAGTTTTGGATTTTTGCACTTTTGTAGTTTTGGAGTTTCGAAGTTTCGGAGTTTTGGTTTTTTGGAGTTTTGGAGGTATGGATTTTTGGATATTCAGGGATTTGTTGTTCCAGAATTTTGTAGTTTTGTAGTTTTGGAGTGTCGGAGTTTCGGAGTTTCGAATTAATGGAGTTTTCGAGTTTTAGAATTTTTAATTTTTGGAGGTATGGATTTTTGGAGTTTCGGAGTTGTGGAGATTCGGGTTTGTGGAGTTTTGGAGTTTTGGGGGTTCGGAGTTTTGGAGTTTTGGAGTGTTCGAGTTTCAGAGTTTTGAAGTTTCGGAGTTTTGGAGAGTCAGGGTTGTGGAGTTTCGGAATTTTTGAGTTTTGGAGTTTTGGAGTTTCGGAGTTCCGGAGTTTCGGAGTTTTGGAGTTTTGCAGTCTCGGGAGTTTTGGAGTTCTGGAGTTTCGGAGTTTCGGAGTTTTGGAGGTTCAGGGTTGTGGAGTTTCGGAATTTTTGAGTTTTTGAGTTTTGGAGTTTCGGAGTTTCGGATTTTTGGAGTTTTGGAGTTTCGGAGATTTGGAGTTTCGGCGTTTTGGAGATTCGGGGTCTAGGAGTTTTGGAATTTTGTAGTTTTGTAGTTTTGGAGTGTTGGAGTTTCGGAGTGTTGGAGTTTTGGAGTTTTAGTGTTTTGGAGTTTTAGAGTTTTAGACTTTTGGAGTTTGAAATTTTTGAGCTTCGGATTTTTGGAGTTTGGAGTTTTTAAGTTTTGGATTTTTGAGTTTTGGATTTTTGCACTTTTGGAGTTTTGGAGTTTCGGAGTTTTGGATTTTTGGAGTTTTGGAGGTATGGATTTTTGGATATTCAGGGTTTTGTTGTTCCAGAATTTTGGAGTTTTGGAGTTTTGGAGTTTCGGAGTTTTGAAGTTTCGGAGTTTTGGAGAGTCAGGGTTGTGGAGTTTCGGAATTTTTGAGTTTTGGAGTTTTGGAGTTTCGGAGTTCCGGAGTTTCGGAGTTTCGGAGTTTTTGAAGTTTTGCAGTCTCGGGAGTTTTGGAGGTTTGGAGTTTCGGAGTTTCGGGGTTTTGGAGGTTAAGGGTTGTGGAGTTTCGGAATTTTTGAGTTTTGGAGTTTCGGAGTTTTGGAGTTTTGCTGTTTTGGAGTTTTGGAGTTTCGAATTTTCAGTTTCGGATTTTTGGAGTTTTGGAGTTTCGGAGATTTGGAGTTTTGTAGTTTTGGAGTGTCGGAGTTTCGGAGTGTTGGAGTTTTGGAGTTTTAGAGTTTTGGAGTTTTGGAGTTTCTGAGTTTTTGAGTTGGATTTTTGCACTTTTGGAGTTTTGGAGCATTGGAGTTTTGGTGTTTTGGATTTTTGCACTTTTGGAGTTTTGGAGCATTGGAGTTTTGGTGTTTTGGATTTTTGGAGTTTTGGAGTTTTCGAGTTTTCGAGTTTCGGATTTTTGGAGTTTTGGACCTTCGAAGTTTCAGATTATTGGAATTTTGGAGTTTTAGAGCTTTGGAGTTTTGGAGTGTTAGAGTTCTGGATTATCGGAGTTTCGGAGTTTTGGAGTTTCGGAATTTTGGAGTTTTGGAGTATCGAATTTTCAGAGTTTCGGATTTTTGGAGTTTCGGAGATTTGGAATTTCGGCGTTTTGGAGATTCGGGGTCTTGGAGTTTCGGAATTTTGTAGTTTTGTAGTTTTGGAGTTTTGGAGTGTTTGAGTTTCGGAGTGTTGGAGTTTTGGAGTTTTAGAGTTTTAGAGTATGAAATTTTTGAGTTTCGGATTTTTGGAGTTTGGAGTTTTTAAGTTTTGGATTTTTGAGTTTTGGTTTTTTTTAGTTTTGGAGTTTTTGAGTTTTGGAGTTTTGGATTTTTGCACTTTTGTAGTTTTGGAGTTTCGAAGTTTCGGAGTTTTGGTTTTTTGGAGTTTTGGAGGTATGGATTTTTGGATATTCAGGGTTTTGTTGTTCCAGAATTTTGTAGTTTTGGAGTTTTGGAGTGTCGGAGTTTGGGAGTTTCGAATTTATGGAGTTTTCGAGTTTTAGAATTTTTGATTTTTGGAGGTATGGGTTTTTGGAGTCTCGGAGTTGTGGAGATTCGGGGTTCTGGAGTTTTGGAGTTTTGGAGGTTCGGAGTTTTGGAGTTTTGGAGTTTCGGAGTTTCGGAGTTTTGGAGTTTTGCAGTCTCGGGAGTTTTGGAGTTCTGGAGTTTCGGAGTTTCGGAGTTTTGGAGGTTCATGGTTGTGGAGTTTCGGAATTTTTGAGTTTGGGAGTTTCGGAGTTTCGGAGTTTTGGAGTTTTGGAGTTTTGGAGTTTTAGAGTTTTAGACTTTTGGAGTTTGAAATTTTTGAGCTTCGGATTTTTGGAGTTTGGAGTTTTTAAGTTTTGGATTTTTGAGTTTTGGATTTTTGCACTTTTGGAGTTTTTGAGTTTCGGAGTTTTGGATTTTTGGAGTTTTGGAGGTATGGATTTTTGGATATTCAGGGTTTTGTTGTTCCAGAATTTTGGAGTTTTGGAGTTTTGGAGTTTCGGAGTTTTGAAGTTTCGGAGTTTTGGAGAGTCAGGGTTGTGGAGTTTCGGAATTTTTGAGTTTTGGAGTTTTGGAGTTTCGGAGTTCCGGAGTTTCGGAGTTTCGGAGTTTTTGAAGTTTTGCAGTCTCGGGAGTTTTGGAGGTTTGGAGTTTCGGAGTTTCGGAGTTTTGGAGGTTAAGGGTTGTGGAGTTTCGGAATTTTTGAGTTTTGGAGTTTCGGAGTTTTGGAGTTTTGCTGTTTTGGAGTTTTGGAGTTTCGAATTTTCAGTTTCGGATTTTTTGAGTTTTGGAGTTTCGGAGATTTGGAGTTTTGTAGTTTTGGAGTGTCGGAGTTTCGGAGTGTTGGAGTTTTGGAGTTTTAGAGTTTTGGAGTTTTGGAGTTTTTGAGTTTTTGAGTTGGATTTTTGCACTTTTGGAGTTTTGGAGCATTGGAGTTTTGGTGTTTCGGATTTTTGGAGTTTTGGACCTTCGAAGTTTCGGATTATTGGAATTTTGGAGTTTTAGAGCTTTGGAGTTTTGGAGTGTTAGAGTTCTGGATTATCGGAGTTTCGGAGTTTTGGAGTTTCGGAATTTTGGAGTTTTGGAGTATCGAATTTTCAGAGTTTCGGATTTTTGGAGTTTCGGAGATTTGGAATTTCGGCGTTTTGGAGATTCGGGGTCTTGGAGTTTCGGAATTTTGTAGTTTTGTAGTTTTGGAGTTTTGGAGTGTTTGAGTTTCGGAGTGTTGGAGTTTTGGAGTTTTAGAGTTTTAGAGTATGAAATTTTTGAGTTTCGGATTTTTGGAGTTTGGAGTTTTTAAGTTTTGGATTTTTGAGTTTTGGTTTTTTTTAGTTTTGGAGTTTTTGAGTTTTGGAGTTTTGGATTTTTGCACTTTTGTAGTTTTGGAGTTTCGAAGTTTCGGAGTTTTGGTTTTTTGGAGTTTTGGAGGTATGGATTTTTGGATATTCAGGGATTTGTTGTTCCAGAATTTTGTAGTTTTGTAGTTTTGGAGTGTCGGAGTTTCGGAGTTTCGAATTAATGGAGTTTTCGAGTTTTAGAATTTTTAATTTTTGGAGGTATGGATTTTTGGAGTTTCGGAGTTGTGGAGATTCGGGTTTGTGGAGTTTTGGAGTTTTGGGGGTTCGGAGTTTTGGAGTTTTGGAGTGTTCGAGTTTCAGAGTTTTGAAGTTTCGGAGTTTTGGAGAGTCAGGGTTGTGGAGTTTCGGAATTTTTGAGTTTTGGAGTTTTGGAGTTTCGGAGTTCCGGAGTTTCGGAGTTTTGGAGTTTTGCAGTCTCGGGAGTTTTGGAGTTCTGGAGTTTCGGAGTTTCGGAGTTTTGGAGGTTCAGGGTTGTGGAGTTTCGGAATTTTTGAGTTTTTGAGTTTTGGAGTTTCGGAGTTTCGGATTTTTGGAGTTTTGGAGTTTCGGAGATTTGGAGTTTCGGCGTTTTGGAGATTCGGGGTCTAGGAGTTTTGGAATTTTGTAGTTTTGTAGTTTTGGAGTGTTGGAGTTTCGGAGTGTTGGAGTTTTGGAGTTTTAGTGTTTTGGAGTTTTAGAGTTTTAGACTTTTGGAGTTTGAAATTTTTGAGCTTCGGATTTTTGGAGTTTGGAGTTTTTAAGTTTTGGATTTTTGAGTTTTGGATTTTTGCACTTTTGGAGTTTTGGAGTTTCGGAGTTTTGGATTTTTGGAGTTTTGGAGGTATGGATTTTTGGATATTCAGGGTTTTGTTGTTCCAGAATTTTGGAGTTTTGGAGTTTTGGAGTTTCGGAGTTTTGAAGTTTCGGAGTTTTGGAGAGTCAGGGTTGTGGAGTTTCGGAATTTTTGAGTTTTGGAGTTTTGGAGTTTCGGAGTTCCGGAGTTTCGGAGTTTCGGAGTTTTTGAAGTTTTGCAGTCTCGGGAGTTTTGGAGGTTTGGAGTTTCGGAGTTTCGGAGTTTTGGAGGTTAAGGGTTGTGGAGTTTCGGAATTTTTGAGTTTTGGAGTTTCGGAGTTTTGGAGTTTTGCTGTTTTGGAGTTTTGGAGTTTCGAATTTTCAGTTTCGGATTTTTGGAGTTTTGGAGTTTCGGAGATTTGGAGTTTTGTAGTTTTGGAGTGTCGGAGTTTCGGAGTGTTGGAGTTTTGGAGTTTTAGAGTTTTGGAGTTTTGGAGTTTCTGAGTTTTTGAGTTGGATTTTTGCACTTTTGGAGTTTTGGAGCATTGGAGTTTTGGTGTTTTGGATTTTTGCACTTTTGGAGTTTTGGAGCATTGGAGTTTTGGTGTTTTGGATTTTTGGAGTTTTGGAGTTTTCGAGTTTTCGAGTTTCGGATTTTTGGAGTTTTGGACCTTCGAAGTTTCAGATTATTGGAATTTTGGAGTTTTAGAGCTTTGGAGTTTTGGAGTGTTAGAGTTCTGGATTATCGGAGTTTCGGAGTTTTGGAGTTTCGGAATTTTGGAGTTTTGGAGTATCGAATTTTCAGAGTTTCGGATTTTTGGAGTTTCGGAGATTTGGAATTTCGGCGTTTTGGAGATTCGGGGTCTTGGAGTTTCGGAATTTTGTAGTTTTGTAGTTTTGGAGTTTTGGAGTGTTTGAGTTTCGGAGTGTTGGAGTTTTGGAGTTTTAGAGTTTTAGAGTATGAAATTTTTGAGTTTCGGATTTTTGGAGTTTGGAGTTTTTAAGTTTTGGATTTTTGAGTTTTGGTTTTTTTTAGTTTTGGAGTTTTTGAGTTTTGGAGTTTTGGATTTTTGCACTTTTGTAGTTTTGGAGTTTCGAAGTTTCGGAGTTTTGGTTTTTTGGAGTTTTGGAGGTATGGATTTTTGGATATTCAGGGTTTTGTTGTTCCAGAATTTTGTAGTTTTGGAGTTTTGGAGTGTCGGAGTTTGGGAGTTTCGAATTTATGGAGTTTTCGAGTTTTAGAATTTTTGATTTTTGGAGGTATGGGTTTTTGGAGTCTCGGAGTTGTGGAGATTCGGGGTTCTGGAGTTTTGGAGTTTTGGAGGTTCGGAGTTTTGGAGTTTTGGAGTTTCGGAGTTTCGGAGTTTTGGAGTTTTGCAGTCTCGGGAGTTTTGGAGTTCTGGAGTTTCGGAGTTTCGGAGTTTTGGAGGTTCATGGTTGTGGAGTTTCGGAATTTTTGAGTTTGGGAGTTTCGGAGTTTCGGAGTTTTGGAGTTTTGGAGTTTTGGAGTTTTAGAGTTTCGAATTTTCAGAGTTTCGAATTTTTGGAGTTTTGTAGTTTTGGAGTTTTGGAGTGTCGGAGTTTCGGAGTGTTGGAGTTTTGGAGTTTTAGTGTTTTGGAGTTTTGGAGTTCTAAATTATCGGAGTTTCGGAGTTTTGGTGTTTTGGAGTATCGAATTTTCAGAGTTTCGGATTTTTGGAGTTTTGGAGTTTCGGAGATTTGGATTTTCGGCGTTTTGGAGATTCGGGGTCTTGGAGTTTCGGAATTTTGTAGTTTTGTAGTTTTGGAGTTTTGGAGTGTCGGAGTTTCGGAGTGTTGGAGTTTTGGAGTTTTAGAGTTTTAGAGTTTTGGAGTTTGAAATTTTTGAGTTTCGTATTTTTGGAGTTTGGAGTTTTTAAGTTTTGGATTTTTGAGTTTTGGATTTTTGGAGTTTTGGAGTTTTTGAGTTTTGGAGTTTTGGATTTTTGCACTTTTGGAGTTTTGGAGTATCGGAGTTTCGGAGTTTCGAATTAATGGAGTTTTCGAGTTTTAGAATTTTTGATTTTTGGAGGTATGGATTTTTGGAGTTTCGGAGTTGTGGAGATTCGGGGTTGTGGAGTTTTGGAGTTTTGGAGGTTCGGAGTTTTGGAGTTTTGGAGTGTTGGAGTTTCGGAGTTTTGAAGTTTCGGAGTTTTGGAGAGTCAGGGTTGTGGAGTTTCGGAATTTTTGAGTTTTTGAGTTTTGGAGTTTCGGAGTTCCGGAGTTTCGGAGTTTCGGAGTTTTGGAGTTTTGCAGTATCGGAGTTTTGGAGTTTTGGAGTTTCGGAGTTTCGGAGTTTCGGAGTTTTGGAGTTTTGCAGTCTCGGGAGTTTTGGAGTTCTGGAGTTTCGGAGTTTCGGAGTTTTGGAGGTTCAGGGTTGTGGAGTTTCGGAATTTTTGAGTTTTGGAGTTTCGAATTTTCAGTTTCGGATTTTTGGAGTTTTGGAGTTTCGGCGTTTTAAAGATTCGGGGTCTTGGAGTTTCGGAATTTTGTAGTTTTGTAGTTTTGGAGTGTCGGAGTTTTGGAGTGTTGGAGTTTTGGAGTTATAGAGTTTTGGAGTTTTTGAGTTTTGGAGTTTTGGATTTTGCACTTTTGGAGTTTTGGAGTGTCGGAGTTTCGGAGTTTCGAATTAATGGAGTTTTCGAGTTTTAGAATTTTTGATTTTTGGAGGTATGGATTTTTGGAGTTTCGGAGTTGTGGAGATTCGGGGTTGTGGAGTTTTGGAGTTTTGGAGGTTCGGAGTTTTGGAGTTTTGGAGTGTTCGAGTTTCGGAGTTTTGAAGTTTCGGAGTTTTGGAGAGTCAGGGTTGTGGAGTTCCGGAATTTTTGAGTTTTGGAGTTTTGGAGTTTCGGAGTTCCGGAGTTTCGGAGTTTTGGAGTTTTGCAGTCTCGGGAGTTTTGGAGTTCTGGAGTTTCGGAGTTTCGGAGTTTTGGAGGTTCAGGGTTGTGGAGTTTCGGAATTTTTGAGTTTTGGAGTTTTGGAGTTTCGGAGTTTCGGATTTTTGGAGTTTTGGAGTTTCGGAGATTTGGAGTTTCGGCGTTTTGGAGATTCGGGGTCTAGGAGTTTTGGAATTTTGTAGTTTTGTAGTTTTGGAGTGTTGGAGTTTCGGAGTGTTGGAGTTTTGGAGTTTTAGAGTTTTGGAGTTTTAGAGTTTTAGAGTTTTGGAGTTTCGGAGTTTCAGAGTTTTGGAGGTTCAGGGTTGTGGAGTTTCGGAATTTTTGAGTTTTGGAGTTTCGGAGTTTTGGAGTTTTGCAGTTTTGGAGTTTTGGAGTTTCGAATTTTCAGAGTTTCGGATTTTTGGTGTTTTGGAGTTTCGGAGATTTGGAGTTTCGGCGTTTTGGAGATTCGGGGTCTAGGAGTTTTGGAATTTTGTAGTTTTGTAGTTTTGGAGTGTCGGAGTTTCGGAGAGTCAGGGTTGTGGAGTTTCGGAATTTTGGAGTTTTGGAGTTTTGGAGTTTCGGAGTTCCGGAGTTTCGGAGTTTCGGAGTTTTGGAGTTTTGCAGTCTCGGGAGTTTTGGAGTTCTGGAGTTTCGGACTTTCTTAGTTTTGGAGGTTCAGGGTTGTGGAGTTTCGGAATTTTTGAGTTTTGGAGTTTCGAATTTTCAGAGTTTCGGATTTTTGGAGTTTTGGAGTTTCGGAGATTTGGAGTTTCGGCGTTTTAAAGATTCGGGGTCTTGGAGTTTCGGAATTTTGTAGTTTTGTAGTTTTGGAGTGTCGGAGTTTTGGAGTGTTGGAGTTTTGGAGTTTTGGAGTTATAGAGTTTTGGAATTTTTGAGTTTTTGAGTTTTTGAGTTTTGGATTTTTGAACTTTTACAGTTTTGGAGTTATGGAGTTTTGGAGTTTTGGAGTTTCGGAGTTTTGAAGTTTCGGAGTTTTGGAGAGTCAGGGTTGTGGAGTTTCGGAATTTTTGAGTTTTTGAGTTTTGGAGTTTCGGAGTTCCGGAGTTTCGGAGTTTCGGAGTTTTGGAGTTTTGCAGTATCGGAGTTTTGGAGTTTTGGAGTTTCGGAGTTTTGGAGTTTCAGTTTTCGAGGTTCAGGGTTGTGGAGTTTCGGAATGTTTGAGTTTGGGAGTTTGGGAGTTTCGGAGTTTTGGAGTTTTGGAGTTTTGGAGTTTTAGAGTTTCGAATTTTCAGAGTTTCGGATTTTTGTAGTTTTGTAGTTTTGGAGTTTTGGAGTGTCGGAGTTTCGGAGTGTTGGAGTTTTGGAGTTTTAGAGTTTTGGAGTTTTGGAGTTTTGGAGTTCTAAATTATCGGAGTTTCGGAGTTTTGGTGTTTTGGAGTATCGAATTTTCAGTTTCGGATTTTTGGAGTTTTGGAGTTCGGAGATTTGGAATTTCGGCGTTTTGGAGATTCGGGGTCTTGGAGTTTCGGAATTTTGTAGTTTTGTAGTTTTGGAGGTTTGGAGTGTCGGAGTTTCGGAGTGTTGGAGTTTTGGAGTTTTAGAGTTTTAGAGTTTTGGAGTTTGAAATTTTTGAGTTTCGTATTTTTGGAGTTTGGAGTTTTTAAGTTTTGGATTTTTGAGTTTTGGATTTTTGGAGTTTTGGAGTTTTTGAGTTTTGGATTTTTGCACTTTTGGAGTTTTGGAGTTTCGGAGTTTCCGAGTTTTGGATTTTTGGAGTTTTGGAGGTATGGATTTTTGGATATTCAGGGTTTTGTTCCAGAATTTTGTAGTTTTGGAATTTTGGAGTGTCGGAGTTTCGGAGTTTCGAATTAATGGAGTTTTCGAGTTTTAGAATTTTTGATTTTTGGAGGTCTGGATTTTTGGAGTTTCGGAGTTGTGGAGATTCGGGGTTGTGGAGTTTTGGAGTTTTGGAGGTTCGGAGTTTTGGAGTTTTGGAGTGTTGGAGTTTCGGAGTTTTGAAGTTTCGGAGTTTTGGAGAGTCAGGGTTGTGGAGTTTCGGAATTTTGTAGTTTTGTAGTTTTGGAGTGCCGGAGTTTCGGAGTGTTGGAGTTTTGGTGTTTTAGAGTTTTGGAGTTTTTGAGTTTTTGAGTTTTTGAGTTTTGGATTTTTGCACTTTTGGAGTTTTGGAGTTATGGAGGTTTGGAGTTTTGGAGTTTTGGAGTTTCGGAGTTTCGGAGTTTCGGAGTTTCAGATTTTTGGAGTTTTGGAGTTTCGGAGATTTGGAGTTTCGGCGTTTTGGAGATTCGGGGTCTAGGAGTTTTGGAATTTTGTAGTTTTGTAGTTTTGGAGTGTCGGAGTTTCGGAGAGTCAGGGTTGTGGAGTTTCGGAATTTTGGAGTTTTGGAGTTTTGGAGTTTCGGAGTTACGGAGTTTCGGAGTTTCGGAGTTTTGGAGTTTTGCAGTCTCGGGAGTTTTGGAGTTCTGGAGTTTCGGACTTTCTTAGTTTTGGAGGTTCAGGGTTGTGGAGTTTCGGAATTTTTGAGTTTTGGAGTTTCGAATTTTCAGAGTTTCGGATTTTTGGAGTTTTGGAGTTTCGGAGATTTGGAGTTTCGGCGTTTTAAAGATTCGGGGTCTTGGAGTTTCGGAATTTTGTAGTTTTGTAGTTTTGGAGTGTCGGAGTTGTGGAGTGTTGGAGTTTTGGAGTTTTGGAGTTATAGAGTTTTGGAGTTTTTGAGTTTGTGAGTTTTGAATTTTTGAACTTTTACAGTTTTGGAGTTATGGAGTTTTGGAGTTTTGGAATTTAGGAGTTGTGGAGATTCGGGGTTGTGGAGTTTTGGAGTTTTGGAGGTTCGGAGTTTTGGAGTTTTGGAGTTTCGGAGTTTCGGAGTTTTGAAGTTTCGGAGTTTTGGAGAGTCAGGGTTGTGGAGTTTCGGAATTTTTGAGTTTTGGAGTTTTGGAGTTTCGGAGTTCCGGAGTTTCGGAGTTTCGGAGTTTTGGAGTTTTGCAGTATCGGAGTTTTGGAGTTTTGGAGTTTCAGAGTTTTGGAGTTTCAGAGTTTTCGAGGTTCAGGGTTGTGGAGTTTCGGAATTTTTGAGTTTGGGAGTTTCGGAGTTTTGGAGTTTTGGAGTTTTGGAGTTTTAGAGTTTCGAATTTTCAGAGTTTCGGATTTTTGGAGTTTTGGAGTTTCGGAGATTTGGACTTTTGGCGTTTTGGAGATTCGGGGTCTTGGAGTTTCGGAATTTTGTAGTTTTGTAGTTTTGGAGTTTTGGAGTGTCGGAGTTTCGGAGTGTTGGAGTTTTGGAGTTTTAGAGTTTTGGAGTTTTGGAGTTTTGGAGTTCTAAATTATCGGAGTTTCGGAGTTTTGGTGTTTTGGAGTATCGAATTTTCAGAGTTTCGGATTTTTGGAGTTTTGGAGTTTCGGAGATTTGGAATTTCGGCGTTTTGGAGATTCGGGGTCTTGGAGTTTCGGAATTTTGTAGTTTTGTAGTTTTGGAGTTTTGGAGTGTCGGAGTTTCGGAGTGTTGGAGTTTTGGAGTTTTAGAGTTTTAGAGTTTTGGAGTTTGAAATTTTTGAGTTTCGTATTTTTGGAGTTTGGAGTTTTTAAGTTTTGGATTTTTGAGTATTGGATTTTTGGAGTTTTGGAGTTTTGAGTTTTGGAGTTTTGGATTTTTGCACTTTTGGAGTTTTGGAGTTTCGGAGTTTCGGAGTTTTGGATTTTTGGAGTTTTGGAGGTATGGATTTTTGGATATTCAGGGATTTGTTGTTCCAGAATTTTGTAGTTTTGTAGTTTTGGAGTGTCGGAGTTTCGGAGTTTCGAATTAATGGAGTTTTCGAGTTTTAGAATTTTTGATTTTTGGAGGTATGGATTTTTGGAGTTTCGGAGTTGTGGAGATTCGGGGTTGTGGAGTTTTGGAGTTTTGGAGGTTCGGAGTTTTGAAGTTTTGGAGTGTTCGAGTTTCGGAGTTTTGAAGTTTCGGAGTTTTGGAGAGTCAGGGTTGTGGAGTTTCGGAATTTTTGAGTTTTGGAGTTTTGGAGTTTCGGAGTTCCGGAGTTTCGGAGTTTTGGAGTTTTGCAGTCTCGGGAGTTTTGGAGTTCTGGAGTTTCGGAGTTTCGGAGTTTTGGAGGTTCAGGGTTGTGGAGTTTCGGAATTTTTGAGTTTTTGAGTTTTGGAGTTTCGGAGTTTCGGAGATTTGGAGTTTCGGCGTTTTGGAGATTCGGGGTCTAGGAGTTTTGGAATTTTGTAGTTTTGTAGTTTTGGAGTGTTGGAGTTTCGGAGTGTTGGAGTTTTGGAGTTTTAGAGTTTTGGATTTTTAGAGTTTTAGAGTTTTGGAGTTTGAAATTTTTGAGCTTCGGATTTTTGGAGTTTGGAGTTTTTAAGTTTTGGATTTTTGAGTTTTGGATTTTTGCACTTTTGGAGTTTTGGAGTTTCGGAGTTTTGGATTTTTGGAGTTTTGGAGGTATGGATTTTTGGATATTCAGGGTTTTGTTGTTCCAGAATTTTGGAGTTTTGGAGTTTTGGAGTTTCGGAGTTTTGAAGTTTCGGAGTTTTGGAGAGTCAGGGTTGTGGAGTTTCGGAATTTTTGAGTTTTGGAGTTTTGGAGTTTCGGAGTTCCGGAGTTTCGGAGTTTCGGAGTTTTTGAAGTTTTGCAGTCTCGGGAGTTTTGGAGGTTTGGAGTTTCGGAGTTTCGGAGTTTTGGAGGTTAAGGGTTGTGGAGTTTCGGAATTTTTGAGTTTTGGAGTTTCGGAGTTTTGGAGTTTTGCTGTTTTGGAGTTTTGGAGTTTCGAATTTTCAGTTTCGGATTTTTGGAGTTTTGGAGTTTCGGAGATTTGGAGTTTTGTAGTTTTGGAGTGTCGGAGTTTCGGAGTGTTGGAGTTTTGGAGTTTTAGAGTTTTGGAGTTTTTGAGTTTTTGAGTTTTTGAGTTGGATTTTTGCACTTTTGGAGTTTTGGAGCATTGGAGTTTTGGTGTTTTGGATTTTTGGAGTTTTGGAGTTTTGGAGTTTTCGAGTTTCGGATTTTTGGAGTTTTGGACCTTCGAAGTTTCGGATTATTGGAATTTTGGAGTTTTAGAGCTTTGGAGTTTTGGAGTGTTAGAGTTCTGGATTATCGGAGTTTCGGAGTTTTGGAGTTTCGGAGATTTGGAATTTCGGCGTTTTGGAGATTCGGGGTCTTGGAGTTTCGGAATTTTGTAGTTTTGTAGTTTTGGAGTTTTGGAGTGTCGGAGTTTCGGAGTGTTGGAGTTTTGGAGTTTTAGAGTTTTAGAGTATGAAATTTTTGAGTTTCGGATTTTTGGAGTTTGGAGTTTTTAAGTTTTGGATTTTTGAGTTTTGGTTTTTTTTAGTTTTGGAGTTTTTGAGTTTTGGAGTTTTGGATTTTTGCACTTTTGTAGTTTTGGAGTTTCGAAGTTTCGGAGTTTTGGTTTTTTGGAGTTTTGGAGGTATGGATTTTTGGATATTCAGGGTTTTGTTGTTCCAGAATTTTGTAGTTTTGGAGTTTTGGAGTGTCGGAGTTTGGGAGTTTCGAATTTATGGAGTTTTCGAGTTTTAGAATTTTTGATTTTTGGAGGTATGGGTTTTTGGAGTCTCGGAGTTGTGGAGATTCGGGGTTCTGGAGTTTTGGAGTTTTGGAGGTTCGGAGTTTTGGAGTTTTGGAATTTTGGAGTTTCGGAGTTTTGAAGTTTCGGAGTTTTGGAGAGTCAGGGTTGTGGAGTTTCGGAATTTTTGAGTTTTGGAGTTTTGGAGTTTCGGAGTTCCGGAGTTTCGGAGTTTCGGAGTTTTGCAGTATCGGAGTTTTGGAATTTTGGAGTTTCGGAGTTTCGGAGTTTTGGAGTTTCAGAGATTTCGAGGTTCAGGGTTGTGGAGTTTCGGAATTTTTGAGTTTGGGAGTTTCGGAGTTTCGTAGTTTTGGAGTTTTGGAGTTTTGGAGTTTTAGAGTTTCGGAGTGTTGGAGTTTTGGAGTTTTGGAGTTTTGGAGTTCTAAATTATCGGAGTTTCGGAGTTTTGGTGTTTTGGAGTATCGAATTTTCAGAGTTTCGGATTTTTGGAGTTTTGGAGTTTCGGAGATTTGGAATTTCGGCGTTTTGGAGATTCGGGGTCTTGGAGTTTCGGAATTTTGTAGTTTTGTAGTTTTGGAGTTTTGAAGTGTCGGAGTTTCGGAGTGTTGGAGTTTTGGAGTTTTAGAGTTTTAGAGTTGGAGTTTGAAATTTTTGAGTTTCGTATTTTTGGAGTTTGGAGTTTTTAAGTTTTGGATTTTTGAGTTTTGGATTTTTGGAGTTTTGGAGTTTTTTAGTTTTGGAGTTTTGGATTTTTGCACTTTTGGAGTTTTGCAGTTTCGGAGTTTCGGAGTTTTGGATTTTTGGAGTTTTGGAGGTATGAATTTTTGGATATTCAGGGTTTTGTCGTTCCAGAATTTTGTAGTTTTGGAGTTTTGGAGTGTCGGAGTTTCGGAGTTTCGAATTAATGGAGTTTTCGAGTTTTAGAATTTTTGATTTTTGGAGGTATGGATTTTTGGAGTTCCGGAGTTGTGGAGATTCGGGGTTGTGGAGTTTTGGAGTTTTGGAGGTTCGGAGTTTTGGAGTTTTGGAGTGTTGGAGTTTCGGAGTTTTGAAGTTTCGGAGTTTTGGAGAGTCAGGGTTGTGGAGTTTCGGAATTTTTGAGTTTTGGAGTTTTGGAGTTTCGGAGTTCCGGAGTTTCGGAGTTTCGGAGTTTTGGAGTTTTGGAGTTTTGCAGTATCGGAGTTTCGGAGTTTCGGATTTTTGGAGTTTTGGAGTTTCGGAGATTTGGAATTTCGGCGTTTTGGAGATTCGGGGTCTTGGAGTTTCGGAATTTTGTAGTTTTGTAGTTTTGGAGTTTTGGAGTGTCGGAGTTTCGGAGTGTTGGAGTTTTGGAGTTTTAGAGTTTTAGAGTTTTGGAGTTTGAAATTTTTGAGTTTCGTATTTTTGGAGTTTGGAGTTTTTAAGTTTTGGATTTTTGAGTTTTGGATTTTTGGAGTTTTGGAGTTTTGAGTTTTGGAGTTTTGGATTTTTGCACTTTTGGAGTTTTGGAGTTTCGGAGTTTCGGAGTTTTGGATTTTTGGAGTTTTGGAGGTATGGATTTTTGGATATTCAGGGATTTGTTGTTCCAGAATTTTGTAGTTTTGTAGTTTTGGAGTGTCGGAGTTTCGGAGTTTCGAATTAATAGAGTTTTCGAGTTTTAGAATTTTTGATTTTTGGAGGTATGGATTTTTGGAGTTTCGGAGTTGTGGAGATTCGGGGTTGTGGAGTTTTGGAGTTTTGGGGGTTCGGAGTTTTGGAGTTTTGGAGTGTTCGAGTTTCGGAGTTTTGAAGTTTCGGAGTTTTGGAGAGTCAGGGTTGTGGAGTTTCGGAATTTTTGAGTTTTGGAGTTTTGGAGTTACGGAGTTCCGGAGTTTCGGAGTTTTGGAGTTTTGCAGTCTCGGGAGTTTTGGAGTTCTGGAGTTTCGGAGTTTCGGAGTTTTGGAGGTTCAGGGTTGTGGAGTTTCGGAATTTTTGAGTTTTTGAGTTTTGGAGTTTCGGAGTTTCGGATTTTTGGAGTTTTGGAGTTTCGGAGATTTGGAGTTTCGGCGTTTTGGAGATTCGGGGTCTAGGAGTTTTGGAATTTTGTAGTTTTGTAGTTTTGGAGTGTTGGAGTTTCGGAGTGTTGGAGTTTTGGAGTTTTAGAGTTTTGGAGTTTTAGAGTTTTAGACTTTTGGAGTTTGAAATTTTTGAGCTTCGGATTTTTGGAGTTTGGAGTTTTTAAGTTTTGGATTTTTGAGTTTTGGATTTTTGCACTTTTGGAGTTTTGGAGTTTCGGAGTTTTGGATTTTTGGAGTTTTGGAGGTATGGATTTTTGGATATTCAGGGTTTTGTTGTTCCAGAATTTTGGAGTTTTGGAGTTTTGGAGTTTCGGAGTTTTGAAGTTTCGGAGTTTTGGAGAGTCAGGGTTGTGGAGTTTCGGAATTTTTGAGTTTTGGAGTTTCGGAGTTCCGGAGTTTCGGAGTTTTTGAAGTTTTGCAGTCTCGGGAGTTTTGGAGGTTTGGAGTTTCGGAGTTTCGGAGTTTTGGAGGTTAAGGGTTGTGGAGTTTCGGAATTTTTGAGTTTTGGAGTTTCGGAGTTTTGGAGTTTTGCTGTTTTGGAGTTTTGGAGTTTCGAATTTTCAGTTTCGGATTTTTGGAGTTTTGGAGTTTCGGAGATTTGGAGTTTTGTAGTTTTGGAGTGTCGGAGTTTCGGAGTGTTGGAGTTTTGGAGTTTTAGAGTTTTGGAGTTTTGGAGTTTTTGAGTTTTTGAGTTGGATTTTTGCACTTTTGGAGTTTTGGAGCATTGGAGTTTTGGTGTTTTGGATTTTTGGAGTTTTGGAGTTTTGGAGTTTTCGAGTTTCGGATTTTTGGAGTTTTGGACCTTCGAAGTTTCGGATTATTGGAATTTTGGAGTTTTAGAGCTTTGGAGTTTTGGAGTGTTAGAGTTCTGGATTATCGGAGTTTCGGAGTTTTGGAGTTTCGGAATTTTGGAGTTTTGGAGTATCGAATTTTCAGAGTTTCGGATTTTTGGAGTTTCGGAGATTTGGAATTTCGGCGTTTTGGAGATTCGGGGTCTTGGAGTTTCGGAATTTTGCAGTTTTGTAGTTTTGGAGTTTTGGAGTGTTTGAGTTTCGGAGTGTTGGAGTTTTGGAGTTTTAGAGTTTTAGAGTATGAAATTTTTGAGTTTCGGATTTTTGGAGTTTGGAGTTTTTAAGTTTTGGATTTTTGAGTTTTGGTTTTTTTTAGTTTTGGAGTTTTTGAGTTTTGGAGTTTTGGATTTTTGCACTTTTGTAGTTTTGGAGTTTCGAAGTTTCGGAGTTTTGGTTTTTTGGTGTTTTGGAGGTATGGATTTTTGGATATTCAGGGTTTTGTTGTTCCAGAATTTTGTAGTTTTGGAGTTTTGGAGTGTCGGAGTTTGGGAGTTTCGAATTTATGGAGTTTTCGAGTTTTAGAATTTTTGATTTTTGGAGGTATGGGTTTTTGGAGTCTCGGAGTTGTGGAGATTCGGGGTTCTGGAGTTTTGGAGTTTTGGAGGTTCGGAGTTTTGGAGTTTTGGAGTTTCGGAGTTTCGGAGTTTTGGAGTTTTGCAGTCTCGGGAGTTTTGGAGCTCTGGAGTTTCGGAGTTTCGGAGTTTTGGAGGTTCATGGTTGTGGAGTTTCGGAATTTTTGAGTTTGGGAGTTTCGGAGTTTCGGAGTTTTGGAGTTTTGGAGTTTTGGAGTTTTAGAGTTTCGAATTTTCGGAGTTTCGAATTTTTGGAGTTTTGTAGTTTTGGAGTTTTGGAGTGTCGGAGTTTCGGAGTGTTGGAGTTTTGGAGTTTTAGTGTTTTGGAGTTTTGGAGTTCTAAATTATCGGAGTTTCGGAGTTTTGGTGTTTTGGAGTATCGAATTTTCAGAGTTTCGGATTTTTGGAGTTTTGGAGTTTCGGAGATTTGGATTTTCGGCGTTTTGGAGATTCGGGGTCTTGGAGTTTCGGAATTTTGTAGTTTTGTAGTTTTGGAGTTTTGGAGTGTCGGAGTTTCGGAGTGTTGGAGTTTTGGAGTTTTAGAGTTTTAGAGTTTTGGAGTTTGAAATTTTTGAGTTTCGTATTTTTGGAGTTTGGAGTTTTTAAGTTTTGGATTTTTGAGTTTTGGATTTTTGGAGTTTTGGAGTTTTTGAGTTTTGGAGTTTTGGATTTTTGCACTTTTGGAGTTTTGGAGTATCGGAGTTTCGGAGTTTCGAATTAATGGAGTTTTCGAGTTTTAGAATTTTTGATTTTTGGAGGTATGGATTTTTGGAGTTTCGGAGTTGTGGAGATTCGGGGTTGTGGAGTTTTGGAGTTTTGGAGGTTCGGAGTTTTGGAGTTTTGGAGTGTTGGAGTTTCGGAGTTTTGAAGTTTCGGAGTTTTGGAGAGTCAGGGTTGTGGAGTTTCGGAATTTTTGAGTTTTTGAGTTTTGGAGTTTCGGAGTTCCGGAGTTTCGGAGTTTTGGAGTTTTGCAGTATCGGAGTTTTGGAGTTTTGGAGTTTCGGAGTTTCGGAGTTTTGGAGGTTCAGGGTTGTGGAGTTTCGGAATTTTTGAGTTTTGGAGTTGCGAATTTTCAGTTTCGGATTTTTGGAGTTTTGGAGTTTCGGAGATTTGGAGTTTCGGCGTTTTAAAGATTCGGGGTCTTGGAGTTTCGGAATTTTGTAGTTTTGTAGTTTTGGAGTGTCGGAGTTTTGGAGTGTTGGAGTTTTGGAGTTATAGAGTTTTGGAGTTTTTGATTTTTGGAGTTTTGGATTTTGCACTTTTGGAGTTTTGGAGTGTCGGAGTTTCGGAGTTTCGAATTAATGGAGTTTTCGAGTTTTAGAATTTTTGATTTTTGGAGGTATGGATTTTTGGAGTTTCGGAGTTGTGGAGATTCGGGGTTGTGGAGTTTTGGAGTTTTGGAGTTTTGGAGTGTTCGAGTTTCGGAGTTTTGAAGTTTCGGAGTTTTGGAGAGTCAGGGTTGTGGAGTTCCGGAATTTTTGAGTTTTGGAGTTTTGGAGTTTCGGAGTTCCGGAGTTTCGGAGTTTTGGAGTTTTGCAGTCTCGGGAGTTTTGGAGTTCTGGAGTTTCGGAGTTTCGGAGTTTTGGAGGTTCAGGGTTGTGGAGTTTCGGAATTTTTGAGTTTTGGAGTTTTGGAGTTTCGGAGTTTCGGATTTTTGGAGTTTTGGAGTTTCGGAGATTTGGAGTTTCGGCGTTTTGGAGATTCGGGGTCTAGGAGTTTTGGAATTTTGTAGTTTTGTAGTTTTGGAGTGTTGGAGTTTCGGAGTGTTGGAGTTTTGGAGTTTTAGAGTTTTGGAGTTTTAGAGTTTTAGAGTTTTGGAGTTTCGGAGTTTCAGAGTTTTGGAGGTTCAGGGTTGTGGAGTTTCGGAATTTTTGAGTTTTGGAGTTTCGGAGTTTTGGAGTTTTGCAGTTTTGGAGTTTTGGAGTTTCGAATTTTCAGAGTTTCGGATTTTTGGAGTTCTGGAGTTTCGGACTTTCTTAGTTTTGGAGGTTCAGGGTTGTGGAGTTTCGGAATTTTTGAGTTTTGGAGTTTCGAATTTTCAGAGTTTCGGATTTTTGGAGTTTTGGAGTTTCGGAGATTTGGAGTTTCGGCGTTTTAAAGATTCGGGGTCTTGGAGTTTCGGAATTTTGTAGTTTTGTAGTTTTGGAGTGTCGGAGTTTTGGAGTGTTGGAGTTTTGGAGTTTTGGAGTTATAGAGTTTTGGAATTTTTGAGTTTTTGAGTTTTTGAGTTTTGGATTTTTGAACTTTTACAGTTTTGGAGTTATGGAGTTTTGGAGTTTTGGAGTTTTGGAGTTTCGGAGTTGTGGAGATTCGGGGTTGTGGAGTTTTGGAGTTTTAGAGGTTTGGACTTTTGGAGTTTTGGAGTTTCGGAGTTTTGAAGTTTCGGAGTTTTGGAGAGTCAGGGTTGTGGAGTTTCGGAATTTTTGAGTTTTGGAGTTTTGGAGTTTCGGAGTTCCGGAGTTTCGGAGTTTCGGAGTTTTGGAGTTTTGGAGTTTTGCAGTATCGGAGTTTCGGAGTTTCGGATTTTTGGAGTTTTGGAGTTTCGGAGATTTGGAATTTCGGCGTTTTGGAGATTCGGGGTCTTGGAGTTTTGGAATTTTGTAGTTTTGTAGTTTTGGAGTTTTGGAGTGTCGGAGTTTCGGAGTGTTGGAGTTTTGGAGTTTTAGAGTTTTAGAGTTTTGGAGTTTGAAATTTTTGAGTTTCGTATTTTTGGAGTTTGGAGTTTTTAAGTTTTGGATTTTTGAGTTTTGGATTTTTGGAGTTTTGGAGTTTTGAGTTTTGGAGTTTTGGATTTTTGCACTTTTGGAGTTTTGGAGTTTCGGAGTTTCGGAGTTTTGGATTTTTGGAGTTTTGGAGGTATGGATTTTTGGATATTCAGGGATTTGTTCCAGAATTTTGTAGTTTTGTAGTTTTGGAGTGTCGGAGTTTCGGAGTTTCGAATTAATGGAGTTTTCGAGTTTTAGAATTTTTGATTTTTGGAGGTATGGCTTTTTGGAGTTTCGGAGTTGTGGAGATTCGGGGTTGTGGAGTTTTGGAGTTTTGGAGGTTCGGAGTTTTGGAGTTTTGGAGTGTTGGAGTTTCGGAGTTTTGAAGTTTCGGAGTTTTGGAGAGTCAGGGTTGTGGAGTTTCGGAATTTTTGAGTTTTGGAGTTTTGGAGTTTCGGAGTTCCGGAGTTTCGGAGTTTCGGAGTTTTGGAGTTTTGCAGTATCGGAGTTTTGGAGTTTTGGAGTTTCGGAGTTTCGGAGTTTCGGAGTTTTGGAGTTTTGCAGTCTCGGGAGTTTTGGAGTTCTGGAGTTTCGGAGTTTCGGAGTTTTGGAGGTTCATGGTTGTGGAGTTTCGGAATTTTTGAGTTTGGGAGTTTCGGAGTTTCGGAGTTTTGGAGTTTTGGAGTTTTGGAGTTTTAGAGTTTCGAATTTTCAGAGTTTCGAATTTTTGTTAACACTTCTTTTTGGGCAAGTTGGTTCATATTTGAAAACTTTAAAAGGGCGCAAACACACACGACCACAAAGTACAAGAGACGAGACACAAGCGCCGACTGTCAACTGATTTTTATTGGAGCAAGGGAACACCTTATATACACAGCAGCATACACAAGATAAGAAGTTGCAGAACGCTCTTGCTCGCACGTGCGTTCTGCAACTTCTTATCTTGTGTATGCTGCTGTGTATATAAGGTGTTCCCTTGCTCCAATAAAAATCAGTTGACAGTCGGCGCTTGTGTCTCGTCTCTTGTACTTTGTGGTCGTGTGTGTTTGCGCCCTTTTAAAGTTCTCGAATTTTTGGAGTTTTGTAGTTTTGGAGTTTTGGAGTGTCGGAGTTTCGGAGTGTTGGAGTTTTGGAGTTTTAGTGTTTTGGAGTTTTGGAGTTCTAAATTATCGGAGTTTCGGAGTTTTGGTGTTTTGGAGTATCGAATTTTCAGAGTTTCGGATTTTTGGAGTTTTGGAGTTTCGGAGATTTGGATTTTCGGCGTTTTGGAGATTCGGGGTCTTGGAGTTTCGGAATTTTGTAGTTTTGTAGTTTTGGAGTTTTGGAGTGTCGGAGTTTCGGAGTGTTGGAGTTTTGGAGTTTTAGAGTTTTAGAGTTTTGGAGTTTGAAATTTTTGAGTTTCGTATTTTTGGAGTTTGGAGTTTTTAAGTTTTGGATTTTTGAGTTTTGGATTTTTGGAGTTTTGGAGTTTTTGAGTTTTGGAGTTTTGGATTTTTGCACTTTTGGAGTTTTGGAGTATCGGAGTTTCGGAGTTTCGAATTAATGGAGTTTTCGAGTTTTAGAATTTTTGATTTTTGGAGGTATGGATTTTTGGAGTTTCGGAGTTGTGGAGATTCGGGGTTGTGGAGTTTTGGAGTTTTGGAGGTTCGGAGTTTTGGAGTTTTGGAGTGTTGGAGTTTCGGAGTTTTGAAGTTTCGGAGTTTTGGAGAGTCAGGGTTGTGGAGTTTCGGAATTTTTGAGTTTTTGAGTTTTGGAGTTTCGGAGTTCCGGAGTTTCGGAGTTTCGGAGTTTTGGAGTTTTGCAGTATCGGAGTTTTGGAGTTTTGGAGTTTCGGAGTTTCGGAGTTTCGGAGTTTTGGAGTTTTGCAGTCTCGGGAGTTTTGGAGTTCTGGAGTTTCGGAGTTTCGGAGTTTTGGAGGTTCAGGGTTGTGGAGTTTCGGAATTTTTGAGTTTTGGAGTTTCGAATTTTCAGTTTCGGATTTTTGGAGTTTTGGAGTTTTGGCGTTTTAAAGATTCGGGGTCTTGGAGTTTCGGAATTTTGTAGTTTTGTAGTTTTGGAGTGTCGGAGTTTTGGAGTGTTGGAGTTTTGGAGTTATAGAGTTTTGGAGTTTTTGAGTTTTGGAGTTTTGGATTTTGCACTTTTGGAGTTTTGGAGTGTCGGAGTTTCGGAGTTTCGAATTAATGGAGTTTTCGAGTTTTAGAATTTTTGATTTTTGGAGGTATGGATTTTTGGAGTTTCGGAGTTGTGGAGATTCGGGGTTGTGGAGTTTTGGAGTTTTGGAGGTTCGGAGTTTTGGAGTTTTGGAGTGTTCGAGTTTCGGAGTTTTGAAGTTTCGGAGTTTTGGAGAGTCAGGGTTGTGGAGTTCCGGAATTTTTGAGTTTTGGAGTTTTGGAGTTTCGGAGTTCCGGAGTTTCGGAGTTTTGGAGTTTTGCAGTCTCGGGAGTTTTGGAGTTCTGGAGTTTCGGAGTTTCGGAGTTTTGGAGGTTCAGGGTTGTGGAGTTTCGGAATTTTTGAGTTTTGGAGTTTTGGAGTTTCGGAGTTTCGGATTTTTGGAGTTTTGGAGTTTCGGAGATTTGGAGTTTCGGCGTTTTGGAGATTCGGGGTCTAGGAGTTTTGGAATTTTGTAGTTTTGTAGTTTTGGAGTGTTGGAGTTTCGGAGTGTTGGAGTTTTGGAGTTTTAGAGTTTTGGAGTTTTAGAGTTTTAGAGTTTTGGAGTTTCGGAGTTTCAGAGTTTTGGAGGTTCAGGGTTGTGGAGTTTCGGAATTTTTGAGTTTTGGAGTTTCGGAGTTTTGGAGTTTTGCAGTTTTGGAGTTTTGGAGTTTCGAATTTTCAGAGTTTCGGATTTTTGGTGTTTTGGAGTTTCGGAGATTTGGAGTTTCGGCGTTTTGGAGATTCGGGGTCTAGGAGTTTTGGAATTTTGTAGTTTTGTAGTTTTGGAGTGTCGGAGTTTCGGAGAGTCAGGGTTGTGGAGTTTCGGAATTTTGGAGTTTTGGAGTTTTGGAGTTTCGGAGTTCCGGAGTTTCGGAGTTTCGGAGTTTTGGAGTTTTGCAGTCTCGGGAGTTTTGGAGTTCTGGAGTTTCGGACTTTCTTAGTTTTGGAGGTTCAGGGTTGTGGAGTTTCGGAATTTTTGAGTTTTGGAGTTTCGAATTTTCAGAGTTTCGGATTTTTGGAGTTTTGGAGTTTCGGAGATTTGGAGTTTCGGCGTTTTAAAGATTCGGGGTCTTGGAGTTTCGGAATTTTGTAGTTTTGTAGTTTTGGAGTGTAGGAGTTTTGGAGTGTTGGAGTTTTGGAGTTTTGGAGTTATAGAGTTTTGGAATTTTTGAGTTTTTGAGTTTTTGAGTTTTGGATTTTTGAACTTTTACAGTTTTGGAGTTATGGAGTTTTGGAGTTTTGGAGTTTTGGAGTTTCGGAGTTGTGGAGATTCGGGGTTGTGGAGTTTTGGAGTTTTGGAGGTTTGGACTTTTGGAGTTTTGGAGTTTCGCAGTTTTGAAGTTTCGGAGTTTTGGAGAGTCAGGGTTGTGGAGTTTCGGAATTTTTGAGTTTTTGAGTTTTGGACTTTCGGAGTTCCGGAGTTTCGGAGTTTCGGAGTTTTGGAGTTCTGCAGTATCGGAGTTTTGGAGTTTTGGAGTTTCGGAGTTTTGGAGTTTCAGTTTTCGAGGTTCAGGGTTGTGGAGTTTCGGAATGTTTGAGTTTGGGAGTTTGGGAGTTTCGGAGTTTTGGAGTTTTGGAGTTTTGGAGTTTTAGAGTTTCGAATTTTCAGAGTTTCGGATTTTTGTAGTTTTGTAGTTTTGGAGTTTTGGAGTGTCGGAGTTTCGGAGTGTTGGAGTTTTGGAGTTTTAGAGTTTTGGAGTTTTGGAGTTTTGGAGTTCTAAATTATCGGAGTTTCGGAGTTTTGGTGTTTTGGAGTATCGAATTTTCAGTTTCGGATTTTTGGAGTTTTGGAGTTCGGAGATTTGGAATTTCGGCGTTTTGGAGATTCGGGGTCTTGGAGTTTCGGAATTTTGTAGTTTTGTAGTTTTGGAGGTTTGGAGTGTCGGAGTTTCGGAGTGTTGGAGTTTTGGAGTTTTAGAGTTTTAGAGTTTTGGAGTTTGAAATTTTTGAGTTTCGTATTTTTGGAGTTTGGAGTTTTTAAGTTTTGGATTTTTGAGTTTTGGATTTTCGGAGTTTTGGAGTTTTTGAGTTTTGGATTTTTGCACTTTTGGAGTTTTGGAGTTTCGGAGTTTCGGAGTTTTGGATTTTTGGAGTTTTGGAGGTATGGATTTTTGGATATTCAGGGTTTTGTTCCAGAATTTTGTAGTTTTGGAATTTTGGAGTGTCGGAGTTTCGGAGTTTCGAATTAATGGAGTTTTCGAGTTTTAGAATTTTTGATTTTTGGAGGTATGGATTTTTGGAGTTTCGGAGTTGTGGAGATTCGGGGTTGTGGAGTTTTGGAGTTTTGGAGGTTCGGAGTTTTGGAGTTTTGGAGTGTTGGAGTTTCGGAGTTTTGAAGTTTCGGAGTTTTGGAGAGTCAGGGTTGTGGAGTTTCGGAATTTTGTAGTTTTGTAGTTTTGGAGTGCCGGAGTTTCGGAGTGTTGGAGTTTTGGTGTTTTAGAGTTTTGGAGTTTTTGAGTTTTTGCGTTTTTGAGTTTTGGATTTTTGCACTTTTGGAGTTTTGGAGTTATGGAGGTTTGGAGTTTTGGAGTTTTGGAGTTTCGGAGTTTTGGAGTTTCGGAGTTTCAGATTTTTGGAGTTTTGGAGTTTCGGAGATTTGGAGTTTCGGCGTTTTGGAGATTCGGGGTCTAGGAGTTTTGGAATTTTGTAGTTTTGTAGTTTTGGAGTGTCGGAGTTTCGGAGAGTCAGGGTTGTGGAGTTTCGGAATTTTGGAGTTTTGGAGTTTTGGAGTTTCGGAGTTACGGAGTTTCGGAGTTTCGGAGTTTTGGAGTTTTGCAGTCTCGGGAGTTTTGGAGTTCTGGAGTTTCGGACTTTCTTAGTTTTGGAGGTTCAGGGTTGTGGAGTTTCGGAATTTTTGAGTTTTGGAGTTTCGAATTTTCAGAGTTTCGGATTTTTGGAGTTTTGGAGTTTCGGAGATTTGGAGTTTCGGCGTTTTAAAGATTCGGGGTCTTGGAGTTTCGGAATTTTGTAGTTTTGTAGTTTTGGAGTGTCGGAGTTGTGGAGTGTTGGAGTTTTGGAGTTTTGGAGTTATAGAGTTTTGGAGTTTTTGAGTTTGTGAGTTTTGGATTTTTGAACTTTTACAGTTTTGGAGTTATGGAGTTTTGGAGTTTTGGAATTTAGGAGTTGTGGAGATTCGGGGTTGTGGAGTTTTGGAGTTTTGGAGGTTCGGAGTTTTGGAGTTTTGGAGTTTCGGAGTTTCGGAGTTTTGAAGTTTCGGAGTTTTGGAGAGTCAGGGTTGTGGAGTTTCGGAATTTTTGAGTTTTGGAGTTTTGGAGTTTCGGAGTTCCGGAGTTTCGGAGTTTCGGAGTTTTGGAGTTTTGCAGTATCGGAGTTTTGGAGTTTTGGAGTTTCGGAGTTTTGGAGTTTCAGAGTTTTCGAGGTTCAGGGTTGTGGAGTTTCGGAATTTTTGAGTTTGGGAGTTTCGGAGTTTTGGAGTTTTGGAGTTTTGGAGTTTTAGAGTTTCGAATTTTCAGAGTTTCGGATTTTTGGAGTTTTGGAGTTTCGGAGATTTGGACTTTTGGCGTTTTGGAGATTCGGGGTCTTGGAGTTTCGGAATTTTGTAGTTTTGTAGTTTTGGAGTTTTGGAGTGTCGGAGTTTCGGAGTGTTGGAGTTTTGGAGTTTTAGAGTTTTGGAGTTTTGGAGTTTTGGAGTTCTAAATTATCGGAGTTTCGGAGTTTTGGTGTTTTGGAGTATCGAATTTTCAGAGTTTCGGATTTTTGGAGTTTTGGAGTTTCGGAGATTTGGAATTTCGGCGTTTTGGAGATTCGGGGTCTTGGAGTTTCGGAATTTTGTAGTTTTGTAGTTTTGGAGTTTTGGAGTGTCGGAGTTTCGGAGTGTTGGAGTTTTGGAGTTTTAGAGTTTTAGAGTTTTGGAGTTTGAAATTTTTGAGTTTCGTATTTTTGGAGTTTGGAGTTTTTAAGTTTTGGATTTTTGAGTATTGGATTTTTGGAGTTTTGGAGTTTTGAGTTTTGGAGTTTTGGATTTTTGCACTTTTGGAGTTTTGGAGTTTCGGAGTTTCGGAGTTTTGGATTTTTGGAGTTTTGGAGGTATGGATTTTTGGATATTCAGGGATTTGTTGTTCCAGAATTTTGTAGTTTTGTAGTTTTGGAGTGTCGGAGTTTCGGAGTTTCGAATTAATGGAGTTTTCGAGTTTTAGAATTTTTGATTTTTGGAGGTATGGATTTTTGGAGTTTCGGAGTTGTGGAGATTCGGGGTTGTGGAGTTTTGGAGTTTTGGAGGTTCGGAGTTTTGGAGTTTTGGAGTGTTCGAGTTTCGGAGTTTTGAAGTTTCGGAGTTTTGGAGAGTCAGGGTTGTGGAGTTTCGGAATTTTTGAGTTTTTGAGTTTTGGAGTTTCGGAGTTCCGGAGTTTCGGAGTTTCGGAGTTTTGGAGTTTTGCAGTATCGGAGTTTTGGAGTTTTGGAGTTTCGGAGTTTCGGAGTTTCGGAGTTTTGGAGTTTTGCAGTCTCGGGAGTTTTGGAGTTCTGGAGTTTCGGAGTTTCGGAGTTTTGGAGGTTCAGGGTTGTGGAGTTTCGGAATTTTTGAGTTTTGGAGTTTCGAATTTTCAGTTTCGGATTTTTGGAGTTTTGGAGTTTCGGCGTTTTAAAGATTCGGGGTCTTGGAGTTTCGGAATTTTGTAGTTTTGTAGTTTTGGAGTGTCGGAGTTTTGGAGTGTTGGAGTTTTGGAGTTATAGAGTTTTGGAGTTTTTGAGTTTTGGAGTTTTGGATTTTGCACTTTTGGAGTTTTGGAGTGTCGGAGTTTCGGAGTTTCGAATTAATGGAGTTTTCGAGTTTTAGAATTTTTGATTTTTGGAGGTATGGATTTTTGGAGTTTCGGAGTTGTGGAGATTCGGGGTTGTGGAGTTTTGGAGTTTTGGAGGTTCGGAGTTTTGGAGTTTTGGAGTGTTCGAGTTTCGGAGTTTTGAAGTTTCGGAGTTTTGGAGAGTCAGGGTTGTGGAGTTCCGGAATTTTTGAGTTTTGGAGTTTTGGAGTTTCGGAGTTCCGGAGTTTCGGAGTTTTGGAGTTTTGCAGTCTCGGGAGTTTTGGAGTTCTGGAGTTTCGGAGTTTCGGAGTTTTGGAGGTTCAGGGTTGTGGAGTTTCGGAATTTTTGAGTTTTGGAGTTTTGGAGTTTCGGAGTTTCGGATTTTTGGAGTTTTGGAGTTTCGGAGATTTGGAGTTTCGGCGTTTTGGAGATTCGGGGTCTAGGAGTTTTGGAATTTTGTAGTTTTGTAGTTTTGGAGTGTTGGAGTTTCGGAGTGTTGGAGTTTTGGAGTTTTAGAGTTTTGGAGTTTTAGAGTTTTAGAGTTTTGGAGTTTCGGAGTTTCAGAGTTTTGGAGGTTCAGGGTTGTGGAGTTTCGGAATTTTTGAGTTTTGGAGTTTCGGAGTTTTGGAGTTTTGCAGTTTTGGAGTTTTGGAGTTTCGAATTTTCAGAGTTTCGGATTTTTGGTGTTTTGGAGTTTCGGAGATTTGGAGTTTCGGCGTTTTGGAGATTCGGGGTCTAGGAGTTTTGGAATTTTGTAGTTTTGTAGTTTTGGAGTGTCGGAGTTTCGGAGAGTCAGGGTTGTGGAGTTTCGGAATTTTGGAGTTTTGGAGTTTTGGAGTTTCGGAGTTCCGGAGTTTCGGAGTTTCGGAGTTTTGGAGTTTTGCAGTCTCGGGAGTTTTGGAGTTCTGGAGTTTCGGACTTTCTTAGTTTTGGAGGTTCAGGGTTGTGGAGTTTCGGAATTTTTGAGTTTTGGAGTTTCGAATTTTCAGAGTTTCGGATTTTTGGAGTTTTGGAGTTTCGGAGATTTGGAGTTTCGGCGTTTTAAAGATTCGGGGTCTTGGAGTTTCGGAATTTTGTAGTTTTGTAGTTTTGGAGTGTCGGAGTTTTGGAGTGTTGGAGTTTTGGAGTTTTGGAGTTATAGAGTTTTGGAATTTTTGAGTTTTTGAGTTTTTGAGTTTTGGATTTTTGAACTTTTACAGTTTTGGAGTTATGGAGTTTTGGAGTTTTGGAGTTTTGGAGTTTCGGAGTTGTGGAGATTCGGGGTTGTGGAGTTTTGGAGTTTTGGAGGTTTGGACTTTTGGAGTTTTGGAGTTTCGGAGTTTTGAAGTTTCGGAGTTTTGGAGAGTCAGGGTTGTGGAGTTTCGGAATTTTTGAGTTTTTGAGTTTTGGAGTTTCGGAGTTCCGGAGTTTCGGAGTTTCGGAGTTTTGGAGTTTTGCAGTATCGGAGTTTTGGAGTTTTGGAGTTTCGGAGTTTTGGAGTTTCAGTTTTCGAGGTTCAGGGTTGTGGAGTTTCGGAATGTTTGAGTTTGGGAGTTTGGGAGTTTCGGAGTTTTGGAGTTTTGGAGTTTTGGAGTTTTAGAGTCGAATTTTCAGAGTTTCGGATTTTTGTAGTTTTGTAGTTTTGGAGTTTTGGAGTGTCGGAGTTTCGGAGTGTTGGAGTTTTGGAGTTTTAGAGTTTTGGAGTTTTGGAGTTTTGGAGTTCTAAATTATCGGAGTTTCGGAGTTTTGGTGTTTTGGAGTATCGAATTTTCAGTTTCGGATTTTTGGAGTTTTGGAGTTCGGAGATTTGGAATTTCGGCGTTTTGGAGATTAGGGGTCTTGGAGTTTCGGAATTTTGTAGTTTTGTAGTTTTGGAGGTTTGGAGTGTCGGAGTTTCGGAGTGTTGGAGTTTTGGAGTTTTAGAGTTTTAGAGTTTTGGAGTTTGAAATTTTTGAGTTTCGTATTTTTGGAGTTTGGAGTTTTTAAGTTTTGGATTTTTGAGTTTTGGATTTTTGGAGTTTTGGAGTTTTTGAGTTTTGGATTTTTGCACTTTTGGAGTTTTGGAGTTTCGGAGTTTCGGAGTTTTGGATTTTTGGAGTTTTGGAGGTATGGATTTTTGGATATTCAGGGTTTTGTTCCAGAATTTTGTAGTTTTGGAATTTTGGAGTGTCGGAGTTTCGGAGTTTCGAATTAATGGAGTTTTCGAGTTTTAGAATTTTTGATTTTTGGAGGTATGGATTTTTGGAGTTTCGGAGTTTTGAGTTTTGGAGTTTTGGATTTTTGCACTTTTGGAGTTTTGGAGTTTCGGAGTTTCGGAGTTTTGGATTTTTGGAGTTTTGGAGGTATGGATTTTTGGATATTCAGGGATTTGTTGTTCCAGAATTTTGTAGTTTTGGAGTTTCGGAGTTTCGGAGTTTCGGAGTTTCAGATTTTTGGAGTTTTGGAGTTTCGGAGATTTGGAGTTTCGGCGTTTTGGAGATTCGGGGTCTAGGAGTTTTGGAATTTTGTAGTTTTGTAGTTTTGGAGTGTCGGAGTTTCGGAGAGTCAGGGTTGTGGAGTTTCGGAATTTTGGAGTTTTGGAGTTTTGGAGTTTCGGAGTTACGGAGTTTCGGAGTTTCGGAGTTTTGGAGTTTTGCAGTCTCGGGAGTTTTGGAGTTCTGGAGTTTCGGACTTTCTTAGTTTTGGAGGTTCAGGGTTGTGGAGTTTCGGAATTTTTGAGTTTTGGAGTTTCGAATTTTCAGAGTTTCGGATTTTTGGAGTTTCGGAGATTTGGAGTTTCGGCGTTTTAAAGATTCGGGGTCTTGGAGTTTCGGAATTTTGTAGTTTTGTAGTTTTGGAGTGTCGGAGTTGTGGAGTGTTGGAGTTTTGGAGTTTTGGAGTTATAGAGTTTTGGAGTTTTTGAGTTTGTGAGTTTTGGATTTTTGAACTTTTACAGTTTTGGAGTTATGGAGTTTTGGAGTTTTGGAATTTAGGAGTTGTGGAGATTCGGGGTTGTGGAGTTTTGGAGTTTTGGAGGTTCGGAGTTTTGGAGTTTTGGAGTTTCGGAGTTTCGGAGTTTTGAAGTTTCGGAGTTTTGGAGAGTCAGGGTTGTGGAGTTTCGGAATTTTTGAGTTTTGGAGTTTTGGAGTTTCGGAGTTCCGGAGTTTCGGAGTTTCGGAGTTTTGGAGTTTTGCAGTATCGGAGTTTTGGAGTTTTGGAGTTTCGGAGTTTTGGAGTTTCAGAGTTTTCGAGGTTCAGGGTTGTGGAGTTTCGGAATTTTTGAGTTTGGGAGTTTCGGAGTTTTGGAGTTTTGGAGTTTTAGAGTTTCGAATTTTCAGAGTTTCGGATTTTTGGAGTTTTGGAGTTTCGGAGATTTGGACTTTTGGCGTTTTGGAGATTCGGGGTCTTGGAGTTTCGGAATTTTGTAGTTTTGTAGTTTTGGAGTTTTGGAGTGTCGGAGTTTCGGAGTGTTGGAGTTTTGGAGTTTTAGAGTTTTGGAGTTTTGGAGTTTTGGAGTTCTAAATTATCGGAGTTTCGGAGTTTTGGTGTTTTGGAGTATCGAATTTTCAGAGTTTCGGATTTTTGGAGTTTTGGAGTTTCGGAGATTTGGAATTTCGGCGTTTTGGAGATTCGGGGTCTTGGAGTTTCGGAATTTTGTAGTTTTGTAGTTTTGGAGTTTTGGAGTGTCGGAGTTTCGGAGTGTTGGAGTTTTGGAGTTTTAGAGTTTTAGAGTTTTGGAGTTTGAAATTTTTGAGTTTCGTATTTTTGGAGTTTGGAGTTTTTAAGTTTTGGATTTTTGAGTATTGGATTTTTGGAGTTTTGGAGTTTTGAGTTTTGGAGTTTTGGATTTTTGCACTTTTGGAGTTTTGGAGTTTCGGAGTTTCGGAGTTTTGGATTTTTGGAGTTTTGGAGGTATGGATTTTTGGATATTCAGGGATTTGTTGTTCCAGAATTTTGTAGTTTTGTAGTTTTGGAGTGTCGGAGTTTCGGAGTTTCGAATTAATGGAGTTTTCGAGTTTTAGAATTTTTGATTTTTGGAGGTATGGATTTTTGGAGTTTCGGAGTTGTGGAGATTCGGGGTTGTGGAGTTTTGGAGTTTTGGAGGTTCGGAGTTTTGGAGAGTCAGGGTTGTGGAGTTTCGGAATTTTTGAGTTTTTGAGTTTTGGAGTTTCGGAGTTCCGGAGTTTCGGAGTTTCGGAGTTTTGGAGTTTTGCAGTATCGGAGTTTTGGAGTTTTGGAGTTTCGGAGTTTCGGAGTTTTGGAGTTTTGCAGTCTCGGGAGTTTTGGAGTTCTGGAGTTTCGGAGTTTCGGAGTTTTGGAGGTTCAGGGTTGTGGAGTTTCGGAATTTTTGAGTTTTGGAGTTTCGAATTTTCAGTTTCGGATTTTTGGAGTTTTGGAGTTTCGGCGTTTTAAAGATTCGGGGTCTTGGAGTTTCGGAATTTTGTAGTTTTGTAGTTTTGGAGTGTCGGAGTTTTGGAGTGTTGGAGTTTTGGAGTTATAGAGTTTTGGAGTTTTTGAGTTTTGGAGTTTTGGATTTTGCACTTTTGGAGTTTTGGAGTGTCGGAGTTTCGGAGTTTCGAATTAATGGAGTTTTCGAGTTTTAGAATTTTTGATTTTTGGAGGTATGGATTTTTGGAGTTTCGGAGTTGTGGAGATTCCGGGTTGTGGAGTTTTGGAGTTTTGGAGGTTCGGAGTTTTGGAGTTTTGGAGTGTTCGAGTTTCGGAGTTTTGAAGTTTCGGAGTTTTGGAGAGTCAGGGTTGTGGAGTTCCGGAATTTTTGAGTTTTGGAGTTTTGGAGTTTCGGAGTTCCGGAGTTTCGGAGTTTTGGAGTTTTGCAGTCTCGGGAGTTTTGGAGTTCTGGAGTTTCGGAGTTTCGGAGTTTTGGAGGTTCAGGGTTGTGGAGTTTCGGAATTGTCGAGTTTTGGAGTTTTGGAGTTTCGGAGTTTCGGATTTTTGGAGTTTTGGAGTTTCGGAGATTTGGAGTTTCGGCGTTTTGGAGATTCGGGGTCTAGGAGTTTTGGAATTTTGTAGTTTTGTAGTTTTGGAGTGTTGGAGTTTCGGAGTGTTGGAGTTTTGGAGTTTTAGAGTTTTGGAGTTTTAGAGTTTTAGAGTTTTGGAGTTTCGGAGTTTCAGAGTTTTGGAGGTTCAGGGTTGTGGAGTTTCGGAATTTTTGAGTTTTGGAGTTTCGGAGTTTTGGAGTTTTGCAGTTTTGGAGTTTTGGAGTTTCGAATTTTCAGAGTTTCGGATTTTTGGTGTTTTGGAGTTTCGGAGATTTGGAGTTTCGGCGTTTTGGAGATTCGGGGTCTAGGAGTTTTGGAATTTTGTAGTTTTGTAGTTTTGGAGTGTCGGAGTTTCGGAGAGTCAGGGTTGTGGAGTTTCGGAATTTTGGAGTTTTGGAGTTTTGGAGTTTCGGAGTTCCGGAGTTTCGGAGTTTCGGAGTTTTGGAGTTTTGCAGTCTCGGGAGTTTTGGAGTTCTGGAGTTTCGGACTTTCTTAGTTTTGGAGGTTCAGGGTTGTGGAGTTTCGGAATTTTTGAGTTTTGGAGTTTCGAATTTTCAGAGTTTCGGATTTTTGGAGTTTTGGAGTTTCGGAGATTTGGAGTTTCGGCGTTTTAAAGATTCGGGGTCTTGGAGTTTCGGAATTTTGTAGTTTTGTAGTTTTGGAGTGTCGGAGTTTTGGAGTGTTGGAGTTTTGGAGTTTTGGAGTTATAGAGTTTTGGAATTTTTGAGTTTTTGAGTTTTTGAGTTTTGGATTTTTGAACTTTTACAGTTTTGGAGTTATGGAGTTTTGGAGTTTTGGAGTTTTGGAGTTTCGGAGTTGTGGAGATTCGGGGTTGTGGAGTTTTGGAGTTTTGGAGGTTTGGACTTTTGGAGTTTTGGAGTTTCGGAGTTTTGAAGTTTCGGAGTTTTGGAGAGTCAGGGTTGTGGAGTTTCGGAATTTTTGAGTTTTTGAGTTTTGGAGTTTCGGAGTTCCGGAGTTTCGGAGTTTCGGAGTTTTGGAGTTTTGCAGTATCGGAGTTTTGGAGTTTTGGAGTTTCGGAGTTTTGGAGTTTCAGTTTTCGAGGTTCAGGGTTGTGGAGTTTCGGAATGTTTGAGTTTGGGAGTTTGGGAGTTTCGGAGTTTTGGAGTTTTGGAGTTTTAGAGTCGAATTTTCAGAGTTTCGGATTTTTGTAGTTTTGTAGTTTTGGAGTTTTGGAGTGTCGGAGTTTCGGAGTGTTGGAGTTTTGGAGTTTTAGAGTTTTGGAGTTTTGGAGTTTTGGAGTTCTAAATTATCGGAGTTTCGGAGTTTTGGTGTTTTGGAGTATCGAATTTTCAGTTTCGGATTTTTGGAGTTTTGGAGTTCGGAGATTTGGAATTTCGGCGTTTTGGAGATTAGGGGTCTTGGAGTTTCGGAATTTTGTAGTTTTGTAGTTTTGGAGGTTTGGAGTGTCGGAGTTTCGGAGTGTTGGAGTTTTGGAGTTTTAGAGTTTTAGAGTTTTGGAGTTTGAAATTTTTGAGTTTCGTATTTTTGGAGTTTGGAGTTTTTAAGTTTTGGATTTTTGAGTTTTGGATTTTTGGAGTTTTGGAGTTTTTGAGTTTTGGATTTTTGCACTTTTGGAGTTTTGGAGTTTCGGAGTTTCGGAGTTTTGGATTTTTGGAGTTTTGGAGGTATGGATTTTTGGATATTCAGGGTTTTGTTCCAGAATTTTGTAGTTTTGGAATTTTGGAGTGTCGGAGTTTCGGAGTTTCGAATTAATGGAGTTTTCGAGTTTTAGAATTTTTGATTTTTGGAGGTATGGATTTTTGGAGTTTCGGAGTTTTGAGTTTTGGAGTTTTGGATTTTTGCACTTTTGGAGTTTTGGAGTTTCGGAGTTTCGGAGTTTTGGATTTTTGGAGTTTTGGAGGTATGGATTTTTGGATATTCAGGGATTTGTTGTTCCAGAATTTTGTAGTTTTGTAGTTTTGGAGTGTCGGAGTTTCGGAGTTTCGAATTAATGGAGTTTTCGAGTTTTAGAATTTTTGATTTTTGGAGGTATGGATTTTTGGAGTTTCGGAGTTGTGGAGATTCGGGGTTGTGGAGTTTTGGAGTTTTGGGGGTTCGGAGTTTTGGAGTTTTGGAGTGTTCGAGTTTCGGAGTTTTGAAGTTTCGGAGTTTTGGAGAGTCAGGGTTGTGGAGTTTCGGAATTTTTGAGTTTTGGAGTTTTGGAGTTTCGGAGTTCCGGAGTTCCGGAGTTTCGGAGTTTTGGAGTTTTGCAGTCTCGGGAGTTTTGGAGTTCTGGAGTTTCGGAGTTTCGGAGTTTTGGAGGTTCAGGGTTGTGGAGTTTCGGAATTTTTGAGTTTTTGAGTTTTGGAGTTTCGGAGTTTCGGATTTTTGGAGTTTTGGAGTTTCGGAGATTTGGAGTTTCGGCGTTTTGGAGATTCGGGGTCTAGGAGTTTTGGAATTTTGTAGTTTTGTAGTTTTGGAGTGTTGGAGTTTCGGAGTGTTGGAGTTTTGGAGTTTTAGAGTTTTGGAGTTTTAGAGTTTTGGAGTTTTAGAGTTTTAGACTTTTGGAGTTTGAAATTTTTGAGCTTCGGATTTTTGGAGTTTGGAGTTTTTAAGTTTTGGATTTTTGAGTTTTGGATTTTTGCACTTTTGGAGTTTTGGAGTTTCGGAGTTTTGGATTTTTGGAGTTTTGGAGGTATGGATTTTTGGATATTCAGGGTTTTGTTGTTCCAGAATTTTGGAGTTTTGGAGTTTTGGAGTTTCGGAGTTTTGAAGTTTCGGAGTTTTGGAGAGTCAGGGTTGTGGAGTTTCGGAATTTTTGAGTTTTGGAATTTTGGAGTTTCGGAGTTCCGGAGTTTCGGAGTTTCGGAGTTTTTGAAGTTTTGCAGTCTCGGGAGTTTTGGAGGTTTGGAGTTTTGGAGTTTCGGAGTTTTGGAGTTTTGCTGTTTTGGAGTTTTGGAGTTTCGAATTTTCAGTTTCGGATTTTTGGAGTTTTGGAGTTTCGGAGATTTGGAGTTTTGTAGTTTTGGAGTGTCGGAGTTTCGGAGTGTTGGAGTTTTGGAGTTTTTGAGTTTTTGAGTTGGATTTTTGCACTTTTGGAGTTTTGGAGCATTGGAGTTTTGGTGTTTTGGATTTTTGGAGTTTTGGAGTTTTGGAGTTTTCGAGTTTCGGATTTTTGGAGTTTTGGACCTTCGAAGTTTCGGATTATTGGAATTTTGGAGTTTTAGAGCTTTGGAGTTTTGGAGTGTTAGAGTTCTGGATTATCGGAGTTTCGGAGTTTTGGAGTTTCGGAATTTTGGAGTTTTGGAGTATCGAATTTTCAGAGTTTCGGATTTTTGGAGTTTCGGAGATTTGGAATTTCGGCGTTTTGGAGATTCGGGGTCTTGGAGTTTCGGAATTTTGTAGTTTTGTAGTTTTGGAGTTTTGGAGTGTTTGAGTTTCGGAGTGTTGGAGTTTTGGAGTTTTAGAGTTTTAGAGTATGAAATTTTTGAGTTTCGGATTTTTGGAGTTTGGAGTTTTTAAGTTTTGGATTTTTGAGTTTTGGTTTTTTTTAGTTTTGGAGTTTTTGAGTTTTGGAGTTTTGGATTTTTGCACTTTTGTAGTTTTGGAGTTTCGAAGTTTCGGAGTTTTGGTTTTTTGGAGTTTTGGAGGTATGGATTTTTGGATATTCAGGGTTTTGTTGTTCCAGAATTTTGTAGTTTTGGAGTTTTGGAGTGTCGGAGTTTGGGAGTTTCGAATTTATGGAGTTTTCGAGTTTTAGAATTTTTGATTTTTGGAGGTATGGGTTTTTGGAGTCTCGGAGTTGTGGAGATTCGGGGTTCTGGAGTTTTGGAGTTTTGGAGGTTCGGAGTTTTGGAGTTTTGGAGTTTCGGAGTTTCGGAGTTTTGGAGTTTTGCAGTCTCGGGAGTTTTGGAGTTCTGGAGTTTCGGAGTTTCGGAGTTTTGGAGGTTCATGGTTGTGGAGTTTCGGAATTTTTGAGTTTCGGAGTTTCGGAGTTTTGGATTTTTGGAGTTTTGGAGGTATGGATTTTTGGATATTCAGGGTTTTGTCGTTCCAGAATTTTGTAGTTTTGGAGTTTTGGAGTGTCGGAGTTTCGGAGTTTCGAATTAATGGAGTTTTCGAGTTTTAGAATTTTTGATTTTTGGAGGTATGGATTTTTGGAGTTCCGGAGTTGTGGAGATTCGGGGTTGTGGAGTTTTGGAGTTTTGGAGGTTCGGAGTTTTGGAGTTTTGGAGTGTTGGAGTTTCGGAGTTTTGAAGTTTCGGAGTTTTGGAGAGTCAGGGTTGTGGAGTTTCGGAATTTTTGAGTTTTGGAGTTTTGGAGTTTCGGAGTTCCGGAGTTTCGGAGTTTCGGAGTTTTGGAGTTTTGGAGTTTTGCAGTATCGGAGTTTCGGAGTTTCGGATTTTTGGAGTTTTGGAGTTTCGGAGATTTGGAATTTCGGCGTTTTGGAGATTCGGGGTCTTGGAGTTTCGGAATTTTGTAGTTTTGTAGTTTTGGAGTTTTGGAGTGTCGGAGTTTCGGAGTGTTGGAGTTTTGGAGTTTTAGAGTTTTAGAGTTTTGGAGTTTGAAATTTTTGAGTTTCGTATTTTTGGAGTTTGGAGTTTTTAAGTTTTGGATTTTTGAGTTTTGGATTTTTGGAGTTTTGGAGTTTTGAGTTTTGGAGTTTTGGATTTTTGCACTTTTGGAGTTTTGGAGTTTCGGAGTTTCGGAGTTTTGGATTTTTGGAGTTTTGGAGGTATGGATTTTTGGATATTCAGGGATTTGTTGTTCCAGAATTTTGTAGTTTTGTAGTTTTGGAGTGTCGGAGTTTCGGAGTTTCGAATTAATAGAGTTTTCGAGTTTTAGAATTTTTGATTTTTGGAGGTATGGATTTTTGGAGTTTCGGAGTTGTGGAGATTCGGGGTTGTGGAGTTTTGGAGTTTTGGGGGTTCGGAGTTTTGGAGTTTTGGAGTGTTCGAGTTTCGGAGTTTTGAAGTTTCGGAGTTTTGGAGAGTCAGGGTTGTGGAGTTTCGGAATTTTTGAGTTTTGGAGTTTTGGAGTTTCGGAGTTCCGGAGTTCCGGAGTTTCGGAGTTTTGGAGTTTTGCAGTCTCGGGAGTTTTGGAGTTCTGGAGTTTCGGAGTTTCGGAGTTTTGGAGGTTCAGGGTTGTGGAGTTTCGGAATTTTTGAGTTTTTGAGTTTTGGAGTTTCGGAGTTTCGGATTTTTGGAGTTTTGGAGTTTCGGAGATTTGGAGTTTCGGCGTTTTGGAGATTCGGGGTCTAGGAGTTTTGGAATTTTGTAGTTTTGTAGTTTTGGAGTGTTGGAGTTTCGGAGTGTTGGAGTTTTGGAGTTTTAGAGTTTTGGAGTTTTAGAGTTTTAGACTTTTGGAGTTTGAAATTTTTGAGCTTCGGATTTTTGGAGTTTGGAGTTTTTAAGTTTTGGATTTTTGAGTTTTGGATTTTTGCACTTTTGGAGTTTTGGAGTTTCGGAGTTTTGGATTTTTGGAGTTTTGGAGGTATGGATTTTTGGATATTCAGGGTTTTGTTGTTCCAGAATTTTGGAGTTTTGGAGTTTTGGAGTTTCGGAGTTTTGAAGTTTCGGAGTTTTGGAGAGTCAGGGTTGTGGAGTTTCGGAATTTTTGAGTTTTGGAATTTTGGAGTTTCGGAGTTCCGGAGTTTCGGAGTTTCGGAGTTTTTGAAGTTTTGCAGTCTCGGGAGTTTTGGAGGTTTGGAGTTTCGGAGTTTCGGAGTTTTGGAGGTTAAGGGTTGTGGAGTTTCGGAATTTTTAGTTTTGGAGTTTCGGAGTTTTGGAGTTTTGCTGTTTTGGAGTTTTGGAGTTTCGAATTTTCAGTTTCGGATTTTTGGAGTTTTGGAGTTTCGGAGATTTGGAGTTTTGTAGTTTTGGAGTGTCGGAGTTTCGGAGTGTTGGAGTTTTGGAGTTTTTGAGTTTTTGAGTTGGATTTTTGCACTTTTGGAGTTTTGGAGCATTGGAGTTTTGGTGTTTTGGATTTTTGGAGTTTTGGAGTTTTGGAGTTTTCGAGTTTCGGATTTTTGGACTTTTGGACCTTCGAAGTTTCGGATTATTGGAATTTTGGAGTTTTAGAGCTTTGGAGTTTTGGAGTGTTAGAGTTCTGGATTATCGGAGTTTCGGAGTTTTGGAGTTTCGGAATTTTGGAGTTTTGGAGTATCGAATTTTCAGAGTTTCGGATTTTTGGAGTTTCGGAGATTTGGAATTTCGGCGTTTTGGAGATTCGGGGTCTTGGAGTTTCGGAATTTTGTAGTTTTGTAGTTTTGGAGTTTTGGAGTGTTTGAGTTTCGGAGTGTTGGAGTTTTGGAGTTTTAGAGTTTTAGAGTATGAAATTTTTGAGTTTCGGATTTTTGGAGTTTGGAGTTTTTAAGTTTTGGATTTTTGAGTTTTGTTTTTTTTTAGTTTTGGAGTTTTTGAGTTTTGGAGTTTTGGATTTTTGCACTTTTGTAGTTTTGGAGTTTCGAAGTTTCGGAGTTTTGGTTTTTTGGAGTTTTGGAGGTATGGATTTTTGGATATTCAGGGTTTTGTTGTTCCAGAATTTTGTAGTTTTGGAGTTTTGGAGTGTCGGAGTTTGGGAGTTTCGAATTTATGGAGTTTTCGAGTTTTAGAATTTTTGATTTTTGGAGGTATGGGTTTTTGGAGTCTCGGAGTTGTGGAGATTCGGGGTTCTGGAGTTTTGGAGTTTTGGAGGTTCGGAGTTTTGGAGTTTTGGAGTTTCGGAGTTTCGGAGTTTTGGAGTTTTGCAGTCTCGGGAGTTTTGGAGTTCTGGAGTTTCGGAGTTTCGGAGTTTTGGAGGTTCATGGTTGTGGAGTTTCGGAATTTTTGAGTTTCGGAGTTTCGGAGTTTTGGAGTTTTGGAGTTTTAGAGTTTCGAATTTTCAGAGTTTCGAATTTTTGGAGTTTTGTAGTTTTGGAGTTTTGGAGTGTCGGAGTTTCGGAGTGTTGGAGTTTTGGAGTTTTAGTGTTTTGGAGTTTTGGAGTTCTAAATTATCGGAGTTTCGGAGTTTTGGTGTTTTGGAGTATCGAATTTTCAGAGTTTCGGATTTTTGGAGTTTTGGAGTTTCGGAGATTTGGATTTTCGGCGTTTTGGAGATTCGGGGTCTTGGAGTTTCGGAATTTTGTAGTTTTGTAGTTTTGGAGTTTTGGAGTGTCGGAGTTTCGGAGTGTTGGAGTTTTGGAGTTTTAGAGTTTTAGAGTTGTGGAGTTTGAAATTTTTGAGTTTCGTATTTTTGGAGTTTGGAGTTTTTAAGTTTTGGATTTTTGAGTTTTGGATTTTTGGAGTTTTGGAGTTTTTGAGTTTTGGAGTTTCGGAGTTTCGAATTAATGGAGTTTTCGAGTTTTAGAATTTTTGATTTTTGGAGGTATGGATTTTTGGAGTTTCGGAGTTGTGGAGATTCGGGGTTGTGGAGTTTTGGAGTTTTGGAGGTTCGGAGTTTTGGAGTTTTGGAGTGTTGGAGTTTCGGAGTTTTGAAGTTTCGGAGTTTTGGAGAGTCAGGGTTGTGGAGTTTCGGAATTTTTGAGTTTTTGAGTTTTGGAGTTTCGGAGTTCCGGAGTTTCGGAGTTTCGGAGTTTTGGAGTTTTGCAGTATCGGAGTTTTGGAGTTTTGGAGTTTCGGAGTTTCGGAGTTTTGGAGTTTTGCAGTCTCGGGAGTTTTGGAGTTCTGGAGTTTCGGAGTTTCGGAGTTTTGGAGGTTCAGGGTTGTGGAGTTTCGGAATTTTTGAGTTTTGGAGTTTCGAATTTTCAGTTTCGGATTTTTGGAGTTTTGGAGTTTCGGAGATTTGGAGTTTCGGCGTTTTAAAGATTCGGGGTCTTGGAGTTTCGGAATTTTGTAGTTTTGTAGTTTTGGAGTGTCGGAGTTTTGGAGTGTTGGAGTTTTGGAGTTATAGAGTTTTGGAGTTTTTGAGTTTTGGAGTTTTGGATTTTGCACTTTTGGAGTTTTGGAGTGTCGGAGTTTCGGAGTTTCGAATTAATGGAGTTTTCGAGTTTTAGAATTTTTGATTTTTGGAGGTATGGATTTTTGGAGTTTCGGAGTTGTGGAGATTCGGGGTTGTGGAGTTTTGGAGTTTTGGAGGTTCGGAGTTTTGGAGTTTTGGAGTGTTCGAGTTTCGGAGTTTTGAAGTTTCGGAGTTTTGGAGAGTCAGGGTTGTGGAGTTCCGGAATTTTTGAGTTTTGGAGTTTTGGAGTTTCGGAGTTCCGGAGTTTCGGAGTTTTGGAGTTTTGCAGTCTCGGGAGTTTTGGAGTTCTGGAGTTTCGGAGTTTCGGAGTTTTGGAGGTTCAGGGTTGTGGAGTTTCGGAATTTTTGAGTTTTGGAGTTTCGGAGTTTCGGATTTTTGGAGTTTTGGAGTTTCGGAGATTTGGAGTTTCGGCGTTTTGGAGATTCGGGGTCTAGGAGTTTTGGAATTTTGTAGTTTTGTAGTTTTGGAGTGTTGGAGTTTCGGAGTGTTGGAGTTTTGGAGTTTTAGAGTTTTGGAGTTTTAGAGTTTTAGAGTTTTGGAGTTTCGGAGTTTCAGAGTTTTGGAGGTTCAGGGTTGTGGAGTTTCGGAATTTTTGAGTTTTGGAGTTTCGGAGTTTTGGAGTTTTGCAGTTTTGGAGTTTTGGAGTTTCGAATTTTCAGAGTTTCGGATTTTTGGTGTTTTGGAGTTTCGGAGATTTGGAGTTTCGGCGTTTTGGAGATTCGGGGTCTAGGAGTTTGGGAATTTTGTAGTTTTGTAGTTTTGGAGTGTCGGAGTTTCGGAGAGTCAGGGTTGTGGAGTTTCGGAATTTTGGAGTTTTGGAGTTTTGGAGTTTCGGAGTTCCGGAGTTTCGGAGTTTCGGAGTTTTGGAGTTTTGCAGTCTCGGGAGTTTTGGAGTTCTGGAGTTTCGGACTTTCTTAGTTTTGGAGGTTCAGGGTTGTGGAGTTTCGGAATTTTTGAGTTTTGGAGTTTCGAATTTTCAGAGTTTCGGATTTTTGGAGTTTTGGAGTTTCGGAGATTTGGAGTTTCGGCGTTTTAAAGATTCGGGGTCTTGGAGTTTCGGAATTTTGTAGTTTTGTAGTTTTGGAGTGTCGGAGTTTTGGAGTGTTGGAGTTTTGGAGTTTTGGAGTTATAGAGTTTTGGAATTTTTGAGTTTTTGAGTTTTTGAGTTTTGGATTTTTGAACTTTTACAGTTTTGGAGTTATGGAGTTTTGGAGTTTTGGAGTTTTGGAGTTTCGGAGTTGTGGAGATTCGGGGTTGTGGAGTTTTGGAGTTTTGGAGGTTTGGACTTTTGGAGTTTTGGAGTTTCGGAGTTTTGAAGTTTCGGAGTTTTGGAGAGTCAGGGTTGTGGAGTTTCGGAATTTTTGAGTTTTTGAGTTTTGGAGTTTCGGAGTTCCGGAGTTTCGGAGTTTCGGAGTTTTGGAGTTTTGCAGTATCGGAGTTTTGGAGTTTTGGAGTTTCGGAGTTTTGGAGTTTCAGTTTTCGAGGTTCAGGGTTGTGGAGTTTCGGAATGTTTGAGTTTGGGAGTTTGGGAGTTTCGGAGTTTTGGAGTTTTGGAGTTTTAGAGTCGAATTTTCAGAGTTTCGGATTTTTGTAGTTTTGTAGTTTTGGAGTTTTGGAGTGTCGGAGTTTCGGAGTGTTGGAGTTTTGGAGTTTTCGAGTTTCGGATTTTTGGAGTTTTGGACCTTCGAAGTTTCGGATTATTGGAATTTTGGAGTTTTAGAGCTTTGGAGTTTTGGAGTGTTAGAGTTCTGGATTATCGGAGTTTCGGAGTTTTGGAGTTTCGGAATTTTGGAGTTTTGGAGTATCGAATTTTCAGAGTTTCGGATTTTTGGAGTTTCGGAGATTTGGAATTTCGGCGTTTTAGAGATTCGGGGTCTTGGAGTTTCGGAATTTTGTAGTTTTGTAGTTTTGGAGTTTTGGAGTGTTTGAGTTTCGGAGTGTTGGAGTTTTGGAGTTTTAGAGTTTTAGAGTATGAAATTTTTGAGTTTCGGATTTTTGGAGTTTGGAGTTTTTAAGTTTTGGATTTTTGAGTTTTGGTTTTTTTTAGTTTTGGAGTTTTTGAGTTTTGGAGTTTTGGATTTTTGCACTTTTGTAGTTTTGGAGTTTCGAAGTTTCGGAGTTTTGGTTTTTTGGAGTTTTGGAGGTATGGATTTTTGGATATTCAGGGTTTTGTTGTTCCAGAATTTTGTAGTTTTGGAGTTTTGGAGTGTCGGAGTTTGGGAGTTTCGAATTTATGGAGTTTTCGAGTTTTAGAATTTTTGATTTTTGGAGGTATGGGTTTTTGGAGTCTCGGAGTTGTGGAGATTCGGGGTTCTGGAGTTTTGGAGTTTTGGAGGTTCGGAGTTTTGGAGTTTTGGAGTTTCGGAGTTTCGGAGTTTTGGAGTTTTGCAGTCTCGGGAGTTTTGGAGTTCTGGAGTTTCGGAGTTTCGGAGTTTTGGAGGTTCATGGTTGTGGAGTTTCGGAATTTTTGAGTTTGGGAGTTTCGGAGTTTCGGAGTTTTGGAGTTTTGGAGTTTTGGAGTTTTAGAGTTTCGAATTTTCAGAGTTTCGAATTTTTGGAGTTTTGTAGTTTTGGAGTTTTGGAGTGTCGGAGTTTCGGAGTGTTGGAGTTTTGGAGTTTTAGTGTTTTGGAGTTTTGGAGTTCTAAATTATCGGAGTTTCGGAGTTTTGGTGTTTTGGAGTATCGAATTTTCAGAGTTTCGGATTTTTGGAGTTTTGGAGTTTCGGAGATTTGGATTTTCGGCGTTTTGGAGATTCGGGGTCTTGGAGTTTCGGAATTTTGTAGTTTTGTAGTTTTGGAGTTTTGGAGTGTCGGAGTTTCGGAGTGTTGGAGTTTTGGAGTTTTAGAGTTTTAGAGTTGTGGAGTTTGAAATTTTTGAGTTTCGTATTTTTGGAGTTTGGAGTTTTTAAGTTTTGGATTTTTGAGTTTTGGATTTTTGGAGTTTTGGAGTTTTTGAGTTTTGGAGTTTCGGAGTTTCGAATTAATGGAGTTTTCGAGTTTTAGAATTTTTGATTTTTGGAGGTATGGATTTTTGGAGTTTCGGAGTTGTGGAGATTCGGGGTTGTGGAGTTTTGGAGTTTTGGAGGTTCGGAGTTTTGGAGTTTTGGAGTGTTGGAGTTTCGGAGTTTTGAAGTTTCGGAGTTTTGGAGAGTCAGGGTTGTGGAGTTTCGGAATTTTTGAGTTTTTGAGTTTTGGAGTTTCGGAGTTCCGGAGTTTCGGAGTTTCGGAGTTTTGGAGTTTTGCAGTATCGGAGTTTTGGAGTTTTGGAGTTTCGGAGTTTCGGAGTTTTGGAGTTTTGCAGTCTCGGGAGTTTTGGAGTTCTGGAGTTTCGGAGTTTCGGAGTTTTGGAGGTTCAGGGTTGTGGAGTTTCGGAATTTTTGAGTTTTGGAGTTTCGAATTTTCAGTTTCGGATTTTTGGAGTTTTGGAGTTTCGGAGATTTGGAGTTTCGGCGTTTTAAAGATTCGGGGTCTTGGAGTTTCGGAATTTTGTAGTTTTGTAGTTTTGGAGTGTCGGAGTTTTGGAGTGTTGGAGTTTTGGAGTTATAGAGTTTTGGAGTTTTTGAGTTTTGGAGTTTTGGATTTTGCACTTTTGGAGTTTTGGAGTGTCGGAGTTTCGGAGTTTCGAATTAATGGAGTTTTCGAGTTTTAGAATTTTTGATTTTTGGAGGTATGGATTTTTGGAGTTTCGGAGTTGTGGAGATTCGGGGTTGTGGAGTTTTGGAGTTTTGGAGGTTCGGAGTTTTGGAGTTTTGGAGTGTTCGAGTTTCGGAGTTTTGAAGTTTCGGAGTTTTGGAGAGTCAGGGTTGTGGAGTTCCGGAATTTTTGAGTTTTGGAGTTTTGGAGTTTCGGAGTTCCGGAGTTTCGGAGTTTTGGAGTTTTGCAGTCTCGGGAGTTTTGGAGTTCTGGAGTTTCGGAGTTTCGGAGTTTTGGAGGTTCAGGGTTGTGGAGTTTCGGAATTTTTGAGTTTTGGAGTTTCGGAGTTTCGGATTTTTGGAGTTTTGGAGTTTCGGAGATTTGGAGTTTCGGCGTTTTGGAGATTCGGGGTCTAGGAGTTTTGGAATTTTGTAGTTTTGTAGTTTTGGAGTGTTGGAGTTTCGGAGTGTTGGAGTTTTGGAGTTTTAGAGTTTTGGAGTTTTAGAGTTTTAGAGTTTTGGAGTTTCGGAGTTTCAGAGTTTTGGAGGTTCAGGGTTGTGGAGTTTCGGAATTTTTGAGTTTTGGAGTTTCGGAGTTTTGGAGTTTTGCAGTTTTGGAGTTTTGGAGTTTCGAATTTTCAGAGTTTCGGATTTTTGGTGTTTTGGAGTTTCGGAGATTTGGAGTTTCGGCGTTTTGGAGATTCGGGGTCTAGGAGTTTGGGAATTTTGTAGTTTTGTAGTTTTGGAGTGTCGGAGTTTCGGAGAGTCAGGGTTGTGGAGTTTCGGAATTTTGGAGTTTTGGAGTTTTGGAGTTTCGGAGTTCCGGAGTTTCGGAGTTTCGGAGTTTTGGAGTTTTGCAGTCTCGGGAGTTTTGGAGTTCTGGAGTTTCGGACTTTCTTAGTTTTGGAGGTTCAGGGTTGTGGAGTTTCGGAATTTTTGAGTTTTGGAGTTTCGAATTTTCAGAGTTTCGGATTTTTGGAGTTTTGGAGTTTCGGAGATTTGGAGTTTCGGCGTTTTAAAGATTCGGGGTCTTGGAGTTTCGGAATTTTGTAGTTTTGTAGTTTTGGAGTGTCGGAGTTTTGGAGTGTTGGAGTTTTGGAGTTTTGGAGTTATAGAGTTTTGGAATTTTTGAGTTTTTGAGTTTTTGAGTTTTGGATTTTTGAACTTTTACAGTTTTGGAGTTATGGAGTTTTGGAGTTTTGGAGTTTTGGAGTTTCGGAGTTGTGGAGATTCGGGGTTGTGGAGTTTTGGAGTTTTGGAGGTTTGGACTTTTGGAGTTTTGGAGTTTCGGAGTTTTGAAGTTTCGGAGTTTTGGAGAGTCAGGGTTGTGGAGTTTCGGAATTTTTGAGTTTTTGAGTTTTGGAGTTTCGGAGTTCCGGAGTTTCGGAGTTTCGGAGTTTTGGAGTTTTGCAGTATCGGAGTTTTGGAGTTTTGGAGTTTCGGAGTTTTGGAGTTTCAGTTTTCGAGGTTCAGGGTTGTGGAGTTTCGGAATGTTTGAGTTTGGGAGTTTGGGAGTTTCGGAGTTTTGGAGTTTTGGAGTTTTAGAGTCGAATTTTCAGAGTTTCGGATTTTTGTAGTTTTGTAGTTTTGGAGTTTTGGAGTGTCGGAGTTTCGGAGTGTTGGAGTTTTGGAGTTTTCGAGTTTCGGATTTTTGGAGTTTTGGACCTTCGAAGTTTCGGATTATTGGAATTTTGGAGTTTTAGAGCTTTGGAGTTTTGGAGTGTTAGAGTTCTGGATTATCGGAGTTTCGGAGTTTTGGAGTTTCGGAATTTTGGAGTTTTGGAGTATCGAATTTTCAGAGTTTCGGATTTTTGGAGTTTCGGAGATTTGGAATTTCGGCGTTTTAGAGATTCGGGGTCTTGGAGTTTCGGAATTTTGTAGTTTTGTAGTTTTGGAGTTTTGGAGTGTTTGAGTTTCGGAGTGTTGGAGTTTTGGAGTTTTAGAGTTTTAGAGTATGAAATTTTTGAGTTTCGGATTTTTGGAGTTTGGAGTTTTTAAGTTTTGGATTTTTGAGTTTTGGTTTTTTTTAGTTTTGGAGTTTTTGAGTTTTGGAGTTTTGGATTTTTGCACTTTTGTAGTTTTGGAGTTTCGAAGTTTCGGAGTTTTGGTTTTTTGGAGTTTTGGAGGTATGGATTTTTGGATATTCAGGGTTTTGTTGTTCCAGAATTTTGTAGTTTTGGAGTTTTGGAGTGTCGGAGTTTGGGAGTTTCGAATTTATGGAGTTTTCGAGTTTTAGAATTTTTGATTTTTGGAGGTATGGGTTTTTGGAGTCTCGGAGTTGTGGAGATTCGGGGTTCTGGAGTTTTGGAGTTTTGGAGGTTCGGAGTTTTGGAGTTTTGGAGTTTCGGAGTTTCGGAGTTTTGGAGTTTTGCAGTCTCGGGAGTTTTGGAGTTCTGGAGTTTCGGAGTTTCGGAGTTTTGGAGGTTCATGGTTGTGGAGTTTCGGAATTTTTGAGTTTGGGAGTTTCGGAGTTTCGGAGTTTTGGAGTTTTGGAGTTTTGGAGTTTTAGAGTTTCGAATTTTCAGAGTTTCGAATTTTTGGAGTTTTGTAGTTTTGGAGTTTTGGAGTGTCGGAGTTTCGGAGTGTTGGAGTTTTGGAGTTTTAGTGTTTTGGAGTTTTGGAGTTCTAAATTATCGGAGTTTCGGAGTTTTGGTGTTTTGGAGTATCGAATTTTCAGAGTTTCGGATTTTTGGAGTTTTGGAGTTTCGGAGATTTGGATTTTCGGCGTTTTGGAGATTCGGGGTCTTGGAGTTTCGGAATTTTGTAGTTTTGTAGTTTTGGAGTTTTGGAGTGTCGGAGTTTCGGAGTGTTGGAGTTTTGGAGTTTTAGAGTTTTAGAGTTGTGGAGTTTGAAATTTTTGAGTTTCGTATTTTTGGAGTTTGGAGTTTTTAAGTTTTGGATTTTTGAGTTTTGGATTTTTGGAGTTTTGGAGTTTTTGAGTTTTGGAGTTTCGGAGTTTCGAATTAATGGAGTTTTCGAGTTTTAGAATTTTTGATTTTTGGAGGTATGGATTTTTGGAGTTTCGGAGTTGTGGAGATTCGGGGTTGTGGAGTTTTGGAGTTTTGGAGGTTCGGAGTTTTGGAGTTTTGGAGTGTTGGAGTTTCGGAGTTTTGAAGTTTCGGAGTTTTGGAGAGTCAGGGTTGTGGAGTTTCGGAATTTTTGAGTTTTTGAGTTTTGGAGTTTCGGAGTTCCGGAGTTTCGGAGTTTCGGAGTTTTGGAGTTTTGCAGTATCGGAGTTTTGGAGTTTTGGAGTTTCGGAGTTTCGGAGTTTTGGAGTTTTGCAGTCTCGGGAGTTTTGGAGTTCTGGAGTTTCGGAGTTTCGGAGTTTTGGAGGTTCAGGGTTGTGGAGTTTCGGAATTTTTGAGTTTTGGAGTTTCGAATTTTCAGTTTCGGATTTTTGGAGTTTTGGAGTTTCGGAGATTTGGAGTTTCGGCGTTTTAAAGATTCGGGGTCTTGGAGTTTCGGAATTTTGTAGTTTTGTAGTTTTGGAGTGTCGGAGTTTTGGAGTGTTGGAGTTTTGGAGTTATAGAGTTTTGGAGTTTTTGAGTTTTGGAGTTTTGGATTTTGCACTTTTGGAGTTTTGGAGTGTCGGAGTTTCGGAGTTTCGAATTAATGGAGTTTTCGAGTTTTAGAATTTTTGATTTTTGGAGGTATGGATTTTTGGAGTTTCGGAGTTGTGGAGATTCGGGGTTGTGGAGTTTTGGAGTTTTGGAGGTTCGGAGTTTTGGAGTTTTGGAGTGTTCGAGTTTCGGAGTTTTGAAGTTTCGGAGTTTTGGAGAGTCAGGGTTGTGGAGTTCCGGAATTTTTGAGTTTTGGAGTTTTGGAGTTTCGGAGTTCCGGAGTTTCGGAGTTTTGGAGTTTTGCAGTCTCGGGAGTTTTGGAGTTCTGGAGTTTCGGAGTTTCGGAGTTTTGGAGGTTCAGGGTTGTGGAGTTTCGGAATTTTTGAGTTTTGGAGTTTCGGAGTTTCGGATTTTTGGAGTTTTGGAGTTTCGGAGATTTGGAGTTTCGGCGTTTTGGAGATTCGGGGTCTAGGAGTTTTGGAATTTTGTAGTTTTGTAGTTTTGGAGTGTTGGAGTTTCGGAGTGTTGGAGTTTTGGAGTTTTAGAGTTTTGGAGTTTTAGAGTTTTAGAGTTTTGGAGTTTCGGAGTTTCAGAGTTTTGGAGGTTCAGGGTTGTGGAGTTTCGGAATTTTTGAGTTTTGGAGTTTCGGAGTTTTGGAGTTTTGCAGTTTTGGAGTTTTGGAGTTTCGAATTTTCAGAGTTTCGGATTTTTGGTGTTTTGGAGTTTCGGAGATTTGGAGTTTCGGCGTTTTGGAGATTCGGGGTCTAGGAGTTTGGGAATTTTGTAGTTTTGTAGTTTTGGAGTGTCGGAGTTTCGGAGAGTCAGGGTTGTGGAGTTTCGGAATTTTGGAGTTTTGGAGTTTTGGAGTTTCGGAGTTCCGGAGTTTCGGAGTTTCGGAGTTTTGGAGTTTTGCAGTCTCGGGAGTTTTGGAGTTCTGGAGTTTCGGACTTTCTTAGTTTTGGAGGTTCAGGGTTGTGGAGTTTCGGAATTTTTGAGTTTTGGAGTTTCGAATTTTCAGAGTTTCGGATTTTTGGAGTTTTGGAGTTTCGGAGATTTGGAGTTTCGGCGTTTTAAAGATTCGGGGTCTTGGAGTTTCGGAATTTTGTAGTTTTGTAGTTTTGGAGTGTCGGAGTTTTGGAGTGTTGGAGTTTTGGAGTTTTGGAGTTATAGAGTTTTGGAATTTTTGAGTTTTTGAGTTTTTGAGTTTTGGATTTTTGAACTTTTACAGTTTTGGAGTTATGGAGTTTTGGAGTTTTGGAGTTTTGGAGTTTCGGAGTTGTGGAGATTCGGGGTTGTGGAGTTTTGGAGTTTTGGAGGTTTGGACTTTTGGAGTTTTGGAGTTTCGGAGTTTTGAAGTTTCGGAGTTTTGGAGAGTCAGGGTTGTGGAGTTTCGGAATTTTTGAGTTTTTGAGTTTTGGAGTTTCGGAGTTCCGGAGTTTCGGAGTTTCGGAGTTTTGGAGTTTTGCAGTATCGGAGTTTTGGAGTTTTGGAGTTTCGGAGTTTTGGAGTTTCAGTTTTCGAGGTTCAGGGTTGTGGAGTTTCGGAATGTTTGAGTTTGGGAGTTTGGGAGTTTCGGAGTTTTGGAGTTTTGGAGTTTTAGAGTCGAATTTTCAGAGTTTCGGATTTTTGTAGTTTTGTAGTTTTGGAGTTTTGGAGTGTCGGAGTTTCGGAGTGTTGGAGTTTTGGAGTTTTCGAGTTTCGGATTTTTGGAGTTTTGGACCTTCGAAGTTTCGGATTATTGGAATTTTGGAGTTTTAGAGCTTTGGAGTTTTGGAGTGTTAGAGTTCTGGATTATCGGAGTTTCGGAGTTTTGGAGTTTCGGAATTTTGGAGTTTTGGAGTATCGAATTTTCAGAGTTTCGGATTTTTGGAGTTTCGGAGATTTGGAATTTCGGCGTTTTAGAGATTCGGGGTCTTGGAGTTTCGGAATTTTGTAGTTTTGTAGTTTTGGAGTTTTGGAGTGTTTGAGTTTCGGAGTGTTGGAGTTTTGGAGTTTTAGAGTTTTAGAGTATGAAATTTTTGAGTTTCGGATTTTTGGAGTTTGGAGTTTTTAAGTTTTGGATTTTTGAGTTTTGGTTTTTTTTAGTTTTGGAGTTTTTGAGTTTTGGAGTTTTGGATTTTTGCACTTTTGTAGTTTTGGAGTTTCGAAGTTTCGGAGTTTTGGTTTTTTGGAGTTTTGGAGGTATGGATTTTTGGATATTCAGGGTTTTGTTGTTCCAGAATTTTGTAGTTTTGGAGTTTTGGAGTGTCGGAGTTTGGGAGTTTCGAATTTATGGAGTTTTCGAGTTTTAGAATTTTTGATTTTTGGAGGTATGGGTTTTTGGAGTCTCGGAGTTGTGGAGATTCGGGGTTCTGGAGTTTTGGAGTTTTGGAGGTTCGGAGTTTTGGAGTTTTGGAGTTTCGGAGTTTCGGAGTTTTGGAGTTTTGCAGTCTCGGGAGTTTTGGAGTTCTGGAGTTTCGGAGTTTCGGAGTTTTGGAGGTTCATGGTTGTGGAGTTTCGGAATTTTTGAGTTTGGGAGTTTCGGAGTTTCGGAGTTTTGGAGTTTTGGAGTTTTGGAGTTTTAGAGTTTCGAATTTTCAGAGTTTCGAATTTTTGGAGTTTTGTAGTTTTGGAGTTTTGGAGTGTCGGAGTTTCGGAGTGTTGGAGTTTTGGAGTTTTAGTGTTTTGGAGTTTTGGAGTTCTAAATTATCGGAGTTTCGGAGTTTTGGTGTTTTGGAGTATCGAATTTTCAGAGTTTCGGATTTTTGGAGTTTTGGAGTTTCGGAGATTTGGATTTTCGGCGTTTTGGAGATTCGGGGTCTTGGAGTTTCGGAATTTTGTAGTTTTGTAGTTTTGGAGTTTTGGAGTGTCGGAGTTTCGGAGTGTTGGAGTTTTGGAGTTTTAGAGTTTTAGAGTTTTGGAGTTTGAAATTTTTGAGTTTCGTATTTTTGGAGTTTGGAGTTTTTAAGTTTTGGATTTTTGAGTTTTGGATTTTTGGAGTTTTGGAGTTTTTGAGTTTTGGAGTTTCGGAGTTTCGAATTAATGGAGTTTTCGAGTTTTAGAATTTTTGATTTTTGGAGGTATGGATTTTTGGAGTTTCGGAGTTGTGGAGATTCGGGGTTGTGGAGTTTTGGAGTTTTGGAGGTTCGGAGTTTTGGAGTTTTGGAGTGTTGGAGTTTCGGAGTTTTGAAGTTTCGGAGTTTTGGAGAGTCAGGGTTGTGGAGTTTCGGAATTTTTGAGTTTTTGAGTTTTGGAGTTTCGGAGTTCCGGAGTTTCGGAGTTTCGGAGTTTTGGAGTTTTGCAGTATCGGAGTTTTGGAGTTTTGGAGTTTCGGAGTTTCGGAGTTTTGGAGTTTTGCAGTCTCGGGAGTTTTGGAGTTCTGGAGTTTCGGAGTTTCGGAGTTTTGGAGGTTCAGGGTTGTGGAGTTTCGGAATTTTTGAGTTTTGGAGTTTCGAATTTTCAGTTTCGGATTTTTGGAGTTTTGGAGTTTCGGAGATTTGGAGTTTCGGCGTTTTAAAGATTCGGGGTCTTGGAGTTTCGGAATTTTGTAGTTTTGTAGTTTTGGAGTGTCGGAGTTTTGGAGTGTTGGAGTTTTGGAGTTATAGAGTTTTGGAGTTTTTGAGTTTTGGAGTTTTGGATTTTGCACTTTTGGAGTTTTGGAGTGTCGGAGTTTCGGAGTTTCGAATTAATGGAGTTTTCGAGTTTTAGAATTTTTGATTTTTGGAGGTATGGATTTTTGGAGTTTCGGAGTTGTGGAGATTCGGGGTTGTGGAGTTTTGGAGTTTTGGAGGTTCGGAGTTTTGGAGTTTTGGAGTGTTCGAGTTTCGGAGTTTTGAAGTTTCGGAGTTTTGGAGAGTCAGGGTTGTGGAGTTCCGGAATTTTTGAGTTTTGGAGTTTTGGAGTTTCGGAGTTCCGGAGTTTCGGAGTTTTGGAGTTTTGCAGTCTCGGGAGTTTTGGAGTTCTGGAGTTTCGGAGTTTCGGAGTTTTGGAGGTTCAGGGTTGTGGAGTTTCGGAATTTTTGAGTTTTGGAGTTTTGGAGTTTCGGAGTTTCGGATTTTTGGAGTTTTGGAGTTTCGGAGATTTGGAGTTTCGGCGTTTAGGAGATTCGGGGTCTAGGAGTTTTGGAATTTTGTAGTTTTGTAGTTTTGGAGTGTTGGAGTTTCGGAGTGTTGGAGTTTTGGAGTTTTAGAGTTTTGGAGTTTTAGAGTTTTAGAGTTTTGGAGTTTCGGAGTTTCAGAGTTTTGGAGGTTCAGGGTTGTGGAGTTTCGGAATTTTTGAGTTTTGGAGTTTCGGAGTTTTGGAGTTTTGCGGTTTTGGAGTTTTGGAGTTTCGAATTTTCAGAGTTTCGGATTTTTGGTGTTTTGGAGTTTCGGAGATTTGGAGTTTCGGCGTTTTGGAGATTCGGGGTCTAGGAGTTTGGGAATTTTGTAGTTTTGTAGTTTTGGAGTGTCGGAGTTTCGGAGAGTCAGGGTTGTGGAGTTTCGGAATTTTGGAGTTTTGGAGTTTTGGAGTTTCGGAGTTGCGGAGTTTCGGAGTTTCGGAGTTTTGGAGTTTTGCAGTCTCGGGAGTTTTGGAGTTCTGGAGTTTCGGACTTTCTTAGTTTTGGAGGTTCAGGGTTGTGGAGTTTCGGAATTTTTGAGTTTTGGAGTTTCGAATTTTCAGAGTTTCGGATTTTTGGAGTTTTGGAGTTTCGGAGATTTGGAGTTTCGGCGTTTTAAAGATTCGGGGTCTTGGAGTTTCGGAATTTTGTAGTTTTGTAGTTTTGGAGTGTCGGAGTTTTGGAGTGTTGGAGTTTTGGAGTTTTGGAGTTATAGAGTTTTGGAATTTTTGAGTTTTTGAGTTTTTGAGTTTTGGATTTTTGAACTTTTACAGTTTTGGAGTTATGGAGTTTTGGAGTTTTGGAGTTTTGGAGTTTCGGAGTTGTGGAGATTCGGGGTTGTGGAGTTTTGGAGTTTTAGAGGTTTGGACTTTTGGAGTTTTGGAGTTTCGGAGTTTTGAAGTTTCGGAGTTTTGGAGAGTCAGGGTTGTGGAGTTTCGGAATTTTTGAGTTTTGGAGTTTTGGAGTTTCGGAGTTCCGGAGTTTCGGAGTTTCGGAGTTTTGGAGTTTTGGAGTTTTGCAGTATCGGAGTTTCGGAGTTTCGGATTTTTGGAGTTTTGGAGTTTCGGAGATTTGGAATTTCGGCGTTTTGGAGATTCGGGGTCTTGGAGTTTTGGAATTTTGTAGTTTTGTAGTTTTGGAGTTTTGGAGTGTCGGAGTTTCGGAGTGTTGGAGTTTTGGAGTTTTAGAGTTTTGAGTTTTGGAGTTTTGGATTTTTGCACTTTTGGAGTTTTGGAGTTTCGGAGTTTCGGAGTTTTGGATTTTTGGAGTTTTGGAGGTATGGATTTTTGGATATTCAGGGATTTGTTGTTCCAGAATTTTGTAGTTTTGTAGTTTTGGAGTGTCGGAGTTTCGGAGTTTCGAATTAATGGAGTTTTCGAGTTTTAGAATTTTTGATTTTTGGAGGTATGGATTTTTGGAGTTTCGGAGTTGTGGAGATTCGGGGTTGTGGAGTTTTGGAGTTTTGGGGGTTCGGAGTTTTGGAGTTTTGGAGTGTTCGAGTTTCGGAGTTTTGAAGTTTCGGAGTTTTGGAGAGTCAGGGTTGTGGAGTTTCGGAATTTTTGAGTTTTGGAGTTTTGGAGTTTCGGAGTTCCGGAGTTTCGGAGTTTTGGAGTTTTGCAGTCTCGGGAGTTTTGGAGTTCTGGAGTTTCGGAGTTTCGGAGTTTTGGAGGTTCAGGGTTGTGGAGTTTCGGAATTTTTGAGTTTTTGAGTTTTGAAGTTTCGGAGTTTCGGATTTTTGGAGTTTTGTAGTTTCGGAGATTTGGAGTTTCGGCGTTTTGGAGATTCGGGGTCTAGGAGTTTTGGAATTTTGTAGTTTTGTAGTTTTGGAGTGTTGGAGTTTCGGAGTGTTGGAGTTTTGGAGTTTTAGAGTTTTGGAGTTTTAGAGTTTTAGACTTTTGGAGTTTGAAATTTTTGAGCTTCGGATTTTTGGAGTTTGGAGTTTTTAAGTTTTGGATTTTTGAGTTTTGGATTTTTGCACTTTTGGAGTTTCGGAGTTTTGGATTTTTGGAGTTTTGGAGGTATGGATTTTTGGATATTCAGGGTTTTGTTGTTCCAGAATTTTGGAGTTTTGGAGTTTTGGAGTTTCGGAGTTTTGAAGTTTCGGAGTTTTGGAGAGTCAGGGTTGTGGAGTTTCGGAATTTTTGAGTTTTGGAGTTTTGGAGTTTCGGAGTTCCGGAGTTTCGGAGTTTCGGAGTTTTTGAAGTTTTGCAGTCTCGGGAGTTTTGGAGGTTTGGAGTTTCGGAGTTTCGGAGTTTTGGAGGTTAAGGGTTGTGGAGTTTCGGAATTTTTTGAGTTTTGGAGTTTCGGAGTTTTGGAGTTTTGCTGTTTTGGAGTTTTGGAGTTTCGAATTTTCAGTTTCGGATTTTTGGAGTTTTGGAGTTTCGGAGATTTGGAGTTTTGTAGTTTTGGAGTGTCGGAGTTTCGGAGTGTTGGAGTTTTGGAGTTTTAGAGTTTTGGAGTTTTGGAGTTTTTGAGTTTTTGAGTTGGATATTTGCACTTTTGGAGTTTTGGAGCATTGGAGTTTTGGTGTTTTGGATTTTTGGAGTTTTGGAGTTTTGGAGTTTTCGAGTTTCGGATTTTTGGAGTTTTGGACCTTCGAAGTTTCGGATTATTGGAATTTTGGAGTTTTAGAGCTTTGGAGTTTTGGAGTTTTGGAGTTTTTGAGTTTTGGATTTTTGCACTTTTGGAGTTTTGGAGTTATGGAGGTTTGGAGTTTTGGAGTTCTGGAGTTTCGGAGTTTCGGAGTTTCAGAGTTTTGGAGGTTCAGGGTTGTGGAGTTTCGGAATTTTTGAGTTTTGGAGTTTCGAATTTTCAGAGTTTCGGATTTTTGGAGTTTTGGAGTTTCGAATTTTCAGAGTTTCGGGTTTTTGGAGTTTTGGAGTTTCGGAGATTTGGAGTTTCGGCGTTTTGGAGATTCGGGGTCTAGGAGTTTTGGAATTTTGTAGTTTTGTAGTTTTGGAGTGTCGGAGTTTCGGAGTTTTGGATTTTTAGAGTTTTGGAGGTATGGATTTTTGGATATTCAGGGTTTTGTTGTTCCAGAATTTTGTAGTTTTGGAGTTTTGGAGTGTCGGAGTTTCGGAGTTTCGAATTAATGGAGTTTTCGAGTTTTAGAATTTTTGATTTTTGGAGGTATGGATTTTTAGAGTTTCGGAGTTGTGGAGATTCGGGGTTGTGGAGTTTTGGAGTTGTGGAGGTTCGGAGTTTTGGAGTTTTGGAGTGTTGGAGTTTCGGAGTTTTGAAGTTTCGGAGTTTTGGATAGTCAGGGTTGTGGAGTTTCGGAATTTTGTAGTTTTGTAGTTTTGGAGTGTCGGAGTTTCGGAGTGTTGGAGTTTTGGTGCTTTAGAGTTTTGGAGTTTTGGAGTTTTTGAGTTTTTGAGTTTTAGATTTTTGCACTTTTGGAGTTTTGGAGTTATGGAGGTTTGGAGTTTTGGAGTTTTGGAGTTTCGGAGTTTCGGAGTTTCAGAGTTTTGGAGGTTCAGGGTTGTGGAGTTTCGGAATTTTTGAGTTTTGGAGTTTCGGAGTTTTGGAGTTTTGCAGTTTTGGAGTTTTGGGGTTTCGAATTTTCAGAGTTTCGGATTTTTGGAGTTTTGGAGTTTCGGAGATTTAGAGTTTCGGCGTTTTGGAGATTCGGGGTCTAGGAGTTTTGGAATTTTGTAGTTTTGTAGTTTTGGAGTGTCGGAGTTTCGGAGAGTCAGGGTTGTGGAGTTTCGGAATTTTGGAGTTTTGGAGTTTAGCAGTCTCGGGAGTTTTGGAGTTCTGGAGTTTCGGAGTTTCTTAGTTTTGGAGGTTCAGGGTTGTGGAGTTTCGGAATTTTTGAGTTTTGGAGTTTCGAATTTTCAGAGTTTCGGATTTCTGGAGTTTTGGAGTTTCGGAGATTTGGAGTTTCGGCGTTTTAAAGATTCGGGGTCTTGGAGTTTCGGAATTTTGTAGTTTTGTAGTTTTGGAGTGTCGGAGTTTTGCAGTGTTGGAGTTTTGGAGTTATAGAGTTTTGGAGTTTTTGAGTTTTTGAGTTTTTGAGTATTTGAGTTTTGGATTTTTGAACTTTTGAAGTTTTGGAGTTATGGAGTTAATGAGTTTTGGAGTTTTGGAGTTTTGGAGTTTCGGAGTTGTGGAGATTCGGGGTTGTGGAGTTTTGGAGTTTTCGAGGTTCGGAGTTTTGGAGTTTTGGAGTTTTGGAGTTTCGGAGTTTTGAAGTTTCGGAGTTTTGGAGAGTCAGGGTTGTGGAGTTTCGGAATTTTTGAGTTTTGGAGTTTTGGAGTTTCGGAGTTCCGGGGTTTCGGAGTTTCGGAGTTTTGGAGTTTTGGAGTTTTGCAGTATCGGAGTTTCGGAGTTTTGGAGTTTCGGAGTTCCGGATTTTCGGAGTTTTGGAGTTTTGCAGTCTCGGGAGTTTTGGAGTGTCGGAGTTTCGGAGTGTTGGAGTTTTGGTGTTTTAGAGTTTTGGAGTTTTGGAGTTTTTGAGTTTTTGAGTTTTGGATTTTTGCACTTTTGGAGTTTTGGAGTTATGGAGGTTTGGAGTTTTGGAGTTTTGGAGTTTCGGAGTTTCGGAGTTTCGGAGTTTCAGAGTTTTGGAGGTTCAGGGTTGTGGAGTTTCGGAATTTTTGAGTTTTGGAGTTTCGAATTTTCAGTTTCGGATTTTTGGAGTTTTGGAGTTTCGAGTTTTCAGAGTTTCGGATTTTTGGAGTTTTGGAGTTTCGGAGATTTGGAGTTTCGGCGTTTTGGAGATTCGGGGTCTAGGAGTTTTGGAATTTTGTAGTTTCGTAGTTTTGGAGTTTTGGAGTTTTGGAGTTTTGGAGTTTCGGAGTGTTGGAGTTTTGGAGTTTTAGAGTTTTGGAGTTTTGGAGTTCTAAATTATCGGAGTTTCGGAGTTTTGGTGTTTTGGAGTATCGAATTTTCAGAGTTCCGGATTTTTGGAGTTTTGGAGTTTCGGAGATTTGGAATTTCGGCGTTTTGGAGATTCGGGGTCTTGGAGTTTCGGAATTTTGTAGTTTTGTAGTTTTGGAGTTTTGGAGTGTCGGAGTTTCGGAGTGTTGGAGTTTTGGAGTTTTAGAGTTTTAGAGTTGGAGTTTGAAATTTTTGAGTTTCGTATTTTTGGAGTTTGGAGTTTTTAAGTTTTGGATTTTTGGAGTTTTGGAGTTTTTTAGTTTTGGAGTTTTGGATTTTTGCACTTTTGGAGTTTTGGAGTTTCGGAGTTTCGGAGTTTTGGATTTTTGGAGTTTTGGAGGTATGGATTTTTGGATATTCAGGGTTTTGTTGTTCCAGAATTTTGTAGTTTTGGAGTTTTGGAGTGTCGGAGTTTCGGAGTTTCGAATTAATGGAGTTTTCGAGTTTTAGAATTTTTGATTTTTGGAGGTATGGATTTTTGGAGTTCCGGAGTTGTGGAGATTCGGGGTTGTGGAGTTTTGGAGTTTTGGAGGTTCGGAGTTTTGGAGTTTTGGAGTGTTGGAGTTTCGGAGTTTTGAAGTTTCGGAGTTTTGGAGAGTCAGGGTTGTGGAGTTTCGGAATTTTTGAGTTTTGGAGTTTTGGAGTTTCGGAGTTCCGGAGTTTCGGAGTTTCGGAGTTTTGGAGTTTTGCAGTATCGGAGTTTTGGAGTTTTGGAGTTTCGGAGTTCCGGATTTTCGGAGTTTTGGAGTTTTGCAGTCTCGGGAGTTTTGGAGTGTCGGAGTTTCGGAGTGTTGGAGTTTTGGTGTTTTAGAGTTTTGGAGTTTTGGAGTTTTGGAGTTTTTGAGTTTTGGATTTTTGCACTTTTGGAGTTTTGGAGTTATGGAGGTTTGGAGTTTTGGAGTTCTGGAGTTTCGGAGTTTCGGAGTTTCAGAGTTTTGGAGGTTCAGGGTTGTGGAGTTTCGGAATTTTTGAGTTTTGGAGTTTCGAATTTTCAGAGTTTCGGATTTTTGGAGTTTTGGAGTTTCGAATTTTCAGAGTTTCGGATTTTTGGAGTTTTGGAGTTTCGGAGATTTGGAGTTTCGGCGTTTTGGAGATTCGGGGTCTAGGAGTTTTGGAATTTTGTAGTTTTGTAGTTTTGGAGTGTCGGAGTTTCGGAGTTTTGGATTTTTAGAGTTTTGGAGGTATGGATTTTTGGATATTCAGGGTTTTGTTGTTCCAGAATTTTGTAGTTTTGGAGTTTTGGAGTGTCGGAGTTTCGGAGTTTTGAATTAATGGAGTTTTCGAGTTTTAGAATTTTTGATTTTTGGAGGTATGGATTTTTAGAGTTTCGGAGTTGTGGAGATTCGGGGTTGTGGAGTTTTGGAGTTGTGGAGGTTCGGAGTTTTGGAGTTTTGGAGTGTTGGAGTTTCGGAGTTTTGAAGTTTCGGAGTTTTGGATAGTCAGGGTTGTGGAGTTTCGGAATTTTGTAGTTTTGTAGTTTTGGAGTGTCGGAGTTTCGGAGTGTTGGAGTTTTGGTGTTTTAGAGTTTTGGAGTTTTGGAGTTTTTGAGTTTTTGAGTTTTAGATTTTTGCACTTTTGGAGTTTTGGAGTTATGGAGGTTTGGAGTTTTGGAGTTTTGGAGTTTCGGAGTTTCGGAGTTTCAGAGTTTTGGAGGTTCAGGGTTGTGGAGTTTCGGAATTTTTGAGTTTTGGAGTTTCGGAGTTTTGGAGTTTTGCAGTTTTGGAGTTTTGGAGTTTCGAATTTTCAGAGTTTCGGATTTTTGGAGTTTTGGAGTTTCGGAGATTTAGAGTTTCGGCGTTTTGGAGATTCGGGGTCTAGGAGTTTTGGAATTTTGTAGTTTTGTAGTTTTGGAGTGTCGGAGTTTCGGAGAGTCAGGGTTGTGGAGTTTCGGAATTTTGGAGTTTTGGAGTTTTGCAGTCTCGGGAGTTTTGGAGTTCTGGAGTTTCGGAGTTTCTTAGTTTTGGAGGTTCAGGGTTGTGGAGTTTCGGAATTTTTGAGTTTTGGAGTTTCGAATTTTCAGAGTTTCGGATTTCTGGAGTTTTGGAGTTTCGGAGATTTGGAGTTTCGGCGTTTTAAAGATTCGGGGTCTTGGAGTTTCGGAATTTTGTAGTTTTGTAGTTTTGGAGTGTCGGAGTTTTGGAGTGTTGGAGTTTTGGAGTTATAGAGTTTTGGAGTTTTTGAGTTTTTGAGTTTTTGAGTATTTGAGTTTTGGATTTTTGAACTTTTGAAGTTTTGGAGTTATGGAGTTATGGAGTTTTGGAGTTTTGGAGTTTTGGAGTTTCGGAGTTGTGGAGATTCGGGGTTGTGGAGTTTTGGAGTTTTGGAGGTTCGGAGTTTTGGAGTTTTGGAGTTTTGGAGTTTCGGAGTTTTGAAGTTTCGGAGTTTTGGAGAGTCAGGGTTGTGGAGTTTCGGAATTTTTGAGTTTTGGAGTTTTGGAGTTTCGGAGTTCCGGGGTTTCGGAGTTTCGGAGTTTTGGAGTTTTGGAGTTTTGCAGTATCGGAGTTTCGGAGTTTTGGAGTTTCGGAGTTCCGGATTTTCGGAGTTTTGGAGTTTTGCAGTCTCGGGAGTTTTGGAGTGTCGGAGTTTCGGAGTGTTGGAGTTTTGGTGTTTTAGAGTTTTGGAGTTTTGGAGTTTTTGAGTTTTTGAGTTTTTGAGTTTTGGATTTTTGCACTTTTGGAGTTTTGGAGTTATGGAGGTTTGGAGTTTTGGAGTTTTGGAGTTTCGGAGTTTCGGAGTTTCGGAGTTTCAGAGTTTTGGAGGTTCAGGGTTGTGGAGTTTCGGAATTTTTGAGTTTTGGAGTTTCGAATTTTCAGTTTCGGATTTTTGGAGTTTTGGAGTTTCGAGTTTTCAGAGTTTCGGATTTTTGGAGTTTTGGAGTTTCGGAGATTTGGAGTTTCGGCGTTTTGGAGATTCGGGGTCTAGGAGTTTTGGAATTTTGTAGTTTCGTAGTTTTGGAGTTTTGGAGTTTTGGAGTTTTAGAGTTTCGGAGTGTTGGAGTTTTGGAGTTTTAGAGTTTTGGAGTTTTGGAGTTCTAAATTATCGGAGTTTCGGAGTTTTGGTGTTTTGGAGTATCGAATTTTCAGAGTTCCGGATTTTTGGAGTTTTGGAGTTTCGGAGATTTGGAATTTCGGCGTTTTGGAGATTCGGGGTCTTGGAGTTTCGGAATTTTGTAGTTTTGTAGTTTTGGAGTTTTGGAGTGTCGGAGTTTCGGAGTGTTGGAGTTTTGGAGTTTTAGAGTTTTAGAGTTGGAGTTTGAAATTTTTGAGTTTCGTATTTTTGGAGTTTGGAGTTTTTAAGTTTTGGATTTTTGAGTTTTGGATTTTTGGAGTTTTGGAGTTTTTTAGTTTTGGAGTTTTGGATTTTTGCACTTTTGGAGTTTTGGAGTTTCGGAGTTTCGGAGTTTTGGATTTTTGGAGTTTTGGAGTTATGGATTTTTGGATATTCAGGGTTTTGTTCCAGAATTTTGTAGTTTTGGAGTTTTGGAGTGTCGGAGTTTCGGAGTTTCGAATTAATGGAGTTTTCGATTTTTAGAATTTTTTATTTTTGCACTTTTGGGGTTTTGGAGTTATGGAGGTTTGGAGTTTTGGAGTTTTGGAGTTTCGGAGTTTCGGAGTTTCAGAGTTTTGGAGGTTCAGGGTTGTGGAGTTTCGGAATTTTTGAGTTTTGGAGTTTCGGAGTTTTGGAGTTTTGCAGTTTTGGAGTTTTGGAGTTTCGAATTTTCAGAGTTTCGGATTTTTGGAGTTTTGGAGTTTCGGAGATTTAGAGTTTCAGCGTTTTGGAGATTCGGGGTCTAGGAGTTTTGGAATTTTGTAGTTTTGTAGTTTTGGAGTGTCGGAGTTTCGGAGAGTCAGGGTTGTGGAGTTTCGGAATTTTGGAGTTTTGGAGTTTTGCAGTCTCGGGAGTTTTGGAGTTCTGGAGTTTCGGAGTTTCTTAGTTTTGGAGGTTCAGGGTTGTGGAGTTTCGGAATTTTTGAGTTTTGGAGTTTCGAATTTTCAGAGTTTCGGATTTCTGGAGTTTTGGAGTTTCGGAGATTTGGAGTTTCGGCGTTTTAAAGATTCGGGGTCTTGGAGTTTCGGAATTTTGTAGTTTTGTAGTTTTGGAGTGTCGGAGTTTTGGAGTGTTGGAGTTTTGGAGTTATAGAGTTTTGGAGTTTTTGAGTTTTTGAGTTTTTGAGTATTTGAGTTTTGGATTCTTGAACTTTTGAAGTTTTGGAGTTATGGAGTTATGGAGTTTTGGAGTTTTGGAGTTTTGGAGTTTCGGAGTTGTGGAGATTCGGGGTTGTGGAGTTTTGGAGTTTTGGAGGTTCGGAGTTTTGGAGTTTTGGAGTTTTGGAGTTTCGGAGTTTTGAAGTTTCGGAGTTTTGGAGAGTCAGGGTTGTGGAGTTTCGGAATTTTTGAGTTTTGGAGTTTTGGAGTTTCGGAGTTCCGGGGTTTCGGAGTTTCGGAGTTTTGGAGTTTTGGAGTTTTGCAGTATCGGAGTTTCGGAGTTTTGGAGTTTCGGAGTTCCGGATTTTCGGAGTTTTGGAGTTTTGCAGTCTCGGGAGTTTTGGAGTGTCGGAGTTTCGGAGTGTTGGAGTTTTGGTGTTTTAGAGTTTTGGAGTTTTGGAGTTTTTGAGTTTTTGAGTTTTGGATTTTTGCACTTTTGGAGTTTTGGAGTTATGGAGGTTTGGAGTTTTGGAGTTTTGGAGTTTCGGAGTTTCGGAGTTTCGGAGTTTCAGAGTTTTGGAGGTTCAGGGTTGTGGAGTTTCGGAATTTTTGAGTTTTGGAGTTTCGAATTTTCAGTTTCGGATTTTTGGAGTTTTGGAGTTTCGAGTTTTCAGAGTTTCGGATTTTTGGAGTTTTGGAGTTTCGGAGATTTGGAGTTTCGGCGTTTTGGAGATTCGGGGTCTAGGAGTTTTGGAATTTTGTAGTTTCGTAGTTTTGGAGTTTTGGAGTTTTGGAGTTTTAGAGTTTCGGAGTGTTGGAGTTTTGGAGTTTTAGAGTTTTGGAGTTTTGGAGTTCTAAATTATCGGAGTTTCGGAGTTTTGGTGTTTTGGAGTATCGAATTTTCAGAGTTCCGGATTTTTGGAGTTTTGGAGTTTCGGAGATTTGGAATTTCGGCGTTTTGGAGATTCGGGGTCTTGGAGTTTCGGAATTTTGTAGTTTTGTAGTTTTGGAGTTTTGGAGTGTCGAAGTTTCGGAGTGTTGGAGTTTTGGAGTTTTAGAGTTTTAGAGTTGGAGTTTGAAATTTTTGAGTTTCGTATTTTTGGAGTTTGGAGTTTTTAAGTTTTGGATTTTTGAGTTTTGGATTTTTGGAGTTTTGGAGTTTTTTAGTTTTGGAGTTTTGGATTTTTGCACTTTTGGAGTTTTGGAGTTTCGGAGTTTCGGAGTTTTGGATTTTTGGAGTTTTGGAGGTATGGATTTTTGGATATTCAGGGTTTTGTTCCAGAATTTTGTAGTTTTGGAGTTTTGGAGTGTCGGAGTTTCGGAGTTTCGAATTAATGGAGTTTTCGAGTTTTAGAATTTTTGATTTTTGCACTTTTGGGGTTTTGGAGTTATGGAGGTTTGGAGTTTTGGAGTTTTGGAGTGTTGGAGTTTCGGAGTTTTGAAGTTTCGGAGTTTTGGATAGTCAGGGTTGTGGAGTTTCGGAATTTTGTAGTTTTGTAGTTTTGGAGTGTCGGAGTTTCGGAGTGTTGGAGTTTTGGTGCTTTAGAGTTTTGGAGTTTTGGAGTTTTTGAGTTTTTGAGTTTTAGATTTTTGCACTTTTGGAGTTTTGGAGTTATGGAGGTTTGGAGTTTTGGAGTTTTGGAGTTTCGGAGTTTCGGAGTTTCAGAGTTTTGGAGGTTCAGGGTTGTGGAGTTTCGGAATTTTTGAGTTTTGGAGTTTCGGAGTTTTGGAGTTTTGCAGTTTTGGAGTTTTGGGGTTTCGAATTTTCAGAGTTTCGGATTTTTGGAGTTTTGGAGTTTCGGAGATTTAGAGTTTCGGCGTTTTGGAGATTCGGGGTCTAGGAGTTTTGGAATTTTGTAGTTTTGTAGTTTTGGAGTGTCGGAGTTTCGGAGAGTCAGGGTTGTGGAGTTTCGGAATTTTGGAGTTTTGGAGTTTAGCAGTCTCGGGAGTTTTGGAGTTCTGGAGTTTCGGAGTTTCTTAGTTTTGGAGGTTCAGGGTTGTGGAGTTTCGGAATTTTTGAGTTTTGGAGTTTCGAATTTTCAGAGTTTCGGATTTCTGGAGTTTTGGAGTTTCGGAGATTTGGAGTTTCGGCGTTTTAAAGATTCGGGGTCTTGGAGTTTCGGAATTTTGTAGTTTTGTAGTTTTGGAGTGTCGGAGTTTTGCAGTGTTGGAGTTTTGGAGTTATAGAGTTTTGGAGTTTTTGAGTTTTTGAGTTTTTGAGTATTTGAGTTTTGGATTTTTGAACTTTTGAAGTTTTGGAGTTATGGAGTTATGGAGTTTTGGAGTTTTGGAGTTTTGGAGTTTCGGAGTTGTGGAGATTCGGGGTTGTGGAGTTTTGGAGTTTTCGAGGTTCGGAGTTTTGGAGTTTTGGAGTTTTGGAGTTTCGGAGTTTTGAAGTTTCGGAGTTTTGGAGAGTCAGGGTTGTGGAGTTTCGGAATTTTTGAGTTTTGGAGTTTTGGAGTTTCGGAGTTCCGGGGTTTCGGAGTTTCGGAGTTTTGGAGTTTTGGAGTTTTGCAGTATCGGAGTTTCGGAGTTTTGGAGTTTCGGAGTTCCGGATTTTCGGAGTTTTGGAGTTTTGCAGTCTCGGGAGTTTTGGAGTGTCGGAGTTTCGGAGTGTTGGAGTTTTGGTGTTTTAGAGTTTTGGAGTTTTGGAGTTTTTGAGTTTTTGAGTTTTGGATTTTTGCACTTTTGGAGTTTTGGAGTTATGGAGGTTTGGAGTTTTGGAGTTTTGGAGTTTCGGAGTTTCGGAGTTTCGGAGTTTCAGAGTTTTGGAGGTTCAGGGTTGTGGAGTTTCGGAATTTTTGAGTTTTGGAGTTTCGAATTTTCAGTTTCGGATTTTTGGAGTTTTGGAGTTTCGAGTTTTCAGAGTTTCGGATTTTTGGAGTTTTGGAGTTTCGGAGATTTGGAGTTTCGGCGTTTTGGAGATTCGGGGTCTAGGAGTTTTGGAATTTTGTAGTTTCGTAGTTTTGGAGTTTTGGAGTTTTGGAGTTTTGGAGTTTCGGAGTGTTGGAGTTTTGGAGTTTTAGAGTTTTGGAGTTTTGGAGTTCTAAATTATCGGAGTTTCGGAGTTTTGGTGTTTTGGAGTATCGAATTTTCAGAGTTCCGGATTTTTGGAGTTTTGGAGTTTCGGAGATTTGGAATTTCGGCGTTTTGGAGATTCGGGGTCTTGGAGTTTCGGAATTTTGTAGTTTTGTAGTTTTGGAGTTTTGGAGTGTCGGAGTTTCGGAGTGTTGGAGTTTTGGAGTTTTAGAGTTTTAGAGTTGGAGTTTGAAATTTTTGAGTTTCGTATTTTTGGAGTTTGGAGTTTTTAAGTTTTGGATTTTTGGAGTTTTGGAGTTTTTTAGTTTTGGAGTTTTGGATTTTTGCACTTTTGGAGTTTTGGAGTTTCGGAGTTTCGGAGTTTTGGATTTTTGGAGTTTTGGAGGTATGGATTTTTGGATATTCAGGGTTTTGTTGTTCCAGAATTTTGTAGTTTTGGAGTTTTGGAGTGTCGGAGTTTCGGAGTTTCGAATTAATGGAGTTTTCGAGTTTTAGAATTTTTGATTTTTGGAGGTATGGATTTTTGGAGTTCCGGAGTTGTGGAGATTCGGGGTTGTGGAGTTTTGGAGTTTTGGAGGTTCGGAGTTTTGGAGTTTTGGAGTGTTGGAGTTTCGGAGTTTTGAAGTTTCGGAGTTTTGGAGAGTCAGGGTTGTGGAGTTTCGGAATTTTTGAGTTTTGGAGTTTTGGAGTTTCGGAGTTCCGGAGTTTCGGAGTTTCGGAGTTTTGGAGTTTTGCAGTATCGGAGTTCTGGAGTTTTGGAGTTTCGGAGTTCCGGATTTTCGGAGTTTTGGAGTTTTGCAGTCTCGGGAGTTTTGGACTGTCGGAGTTTCGGAGTGTTGGAGTTTTGGTGTTTTAGAGTTTTGGAGTTTTGGAGTTTTGGAGTTTTTGAGTTTTGGATTTTTGCACTTTTGGAGTTTTGGAGTTATGGAGGTTTGGAGTTTTGGAGTTCTGGAGTTTCGGAGTTTCGGAGTTTCAGAGTTTTGGAGGTTCAGGGTTGTGGAGTTTCGGAATTTTTGAGTTTTGGAGTTTCGAATTTTCAGAGTTTCGGATTTTTGGAGTTTTGGAGTTTCGAATTTTCAGAGTTTCGGATTTTTGGAGTTTTGGAGTTTCGGAGATTTGGAGTTTCGGCGTTTTGGAGATTCGGGGTCTAGGAGTTTTGGAATTTTGTAGTTTTGTAGTTTTGGAGTGTCGGAGTTTCGGAGTTTTGGATTTTTAGAGTTTTGGAGGTATGGATTTTTGGATATTCAGGGTTTTGTTGTTCCAGAATTTTGTAGTTTTGGAGTTTTGGAGTGTCGGAGTTTCGGAGTTTTGAATTAATGGAGTTTTCGAGTTTTAGAATTTTTGATTTTTGGAGGTATGGATTTTTAGAGTTTCGGAGTTGTGGAGATTCGGGGTTGTGGAGTTTTGGAGTTGTGGAGGTTCGGAGTTTTGGAGTTTTGGAGTGTTGGAGTTTCGGAGTTTTGAAGTTTCGGAGTTTTGGATAGTCAGGGTTGTGGAGTTTCGGAATTTTGTAGTTTTGTAGTTTTGGAGTGTCGGAGTTTCGGAGTGTTGGAGTTTTGGTGTTTTAGAGTTTTGGAGTTTTGGAGTTTTTGAGTTTTTGAGTTTTAGATTTTTGCACTTTTGGAGTTTTGGAGTTATGGAGGTTTGGAGTTTTGGAGTTTTGGAGTTTCGGAGTTTCGGAGTTTCAGAGTTTTGGAGGTTCAGGGTTGTGGAGTTTCGGAATTTTTGAGTTTTGGAGTTTCGGAGTTTTGGAGTTTTGCAGTTTTGGAGTTTTGGAGTTTCGAATTTTCAGAGTTTCGGATTTTTGGAGTTTTGGAGTTTCGGAGATTTAGAGTTTCGGCGTTTTGGAGATTCGGGGTCTAGGAGTTTTGGAATTTTGTAGTTTTGTAGTTTTGGAGTGTCGGAGTTTCGGAGAGTCAGGGTTGTGGAGTTTCGGAATTTTGGAGTTTTGGAGTTTTGCAGTCTCGGGAGTTTTGGAGTTCTGGAGTTTCGGAGTTTCTTAGTTTTGGAGGTTCAGGGTTGTGGAGTTTCGGAATTTTTGAGTTTTGGAGTTTCGAATTTTCAGAGTTTCGGATTTCTGGAGTTTTGGAGTTTCGGAGATTTGGAGTTTCGGCGTTTTAAAGATTCGGGGTCTTGGAGTTTCGGAATTTTGTAGTTTTGTAGTTTTGGAGTGTCGGAGTTTTGGAGTGTTGGAGTTTTGGAGTTATAGAGTTTTGGAGTTTTTGAGTTTTTGAGTTTTTGAGTATTTGAGTTTTGGATTTTTGAACTTTTGAAGTTTTGGAGTTATGGAGTTATGGAGTTTTGGAGTTTTGGAGTTTTGGAGTTTCGGAGTTGTGGAGATTCGGGGTTGTGGAGTTTTGGAGTTTTGGAGGTTCGGAGTTTTGGAGTTTTGGAGTTTTGGAGTTTCGGAGTTTTGAAGTTTCGGAGTTTTGGAGAGTCAGGGTTGTGGAGTTTCGGAATTTTTGAGTTTTGGAGTTTTGGAGTTTCGGAGTTCCGGGGTTTCGGAGTTTCGGAGTTTTGGAGTTTTGGAGTTTTGCAGTATCGGAGTTTCGGAGTTTTGGAGTTTCGGAGTTCCGGATTTTCGGAGTTTTGGAGTTTTGCAGTCTCGGGAGTTTTGGAGTGTCGGAGTTTCGGAGTGTTGGAGTTTTGGTGTTTTAGAGTTTTGGAGTTTTGGAGTTTTTGAGTTTTTGAGTTTTTGAGTTTTGGATTTTTGCACTTTTGGAGTTTTGGAGTTATGGAGGTTTGGAGTTTTGGAGTTTTGGAGTTTCGGAGTTTCGGAGTTTCGGAGTTTCAGAGTTTTGGAGGTTCAGGGTTGTGGAGTTTCGGAATTTTTGAGTTTTGGAGTTTCGAATTTTCAGTTTCGGATTTTTGGAGTTTTGGAGTTTCGAGTTTTCAGAGTTTCGGATTTTTGGAGTTTTGGAGTTTCGGAGATTTGGAGTTTCGGCGTTTTGGAGATTCGGGGTCTAGGAGTTTTGGAATTTTGTAGTTTCGTAGTTTTGGAGTTTTGGAGTTTTGGAGTTTTAGAGTTTCGGAGTGTTGGAGTTTTGGAGTTTTAGAGTTTTGGAGTTTTGGAGTTCTAAATTATCGGAGTTTCGGAGTTTTGGTGTTTTGGAGTATCGAATTTTCAGAGTTCCGGATTTTTGGAGTTTTGGAGTTTCGGAGATTTGGAATTTCGGCGTTTTGGAGATTCGGGGTCTTGGAGTTTCGGAATTTTGTAGTTTTGTAGTTTTGGAGTTTTGGAGTGTCGGAGTTTCGGAGTGTTGGAGTTTTGGAGTTTTAGAGTTTTAGAGTTGGAGTTTGAAATTTTTGAGTTTCGTATTTTTGGAGTTTGGAGTTTTTAAGTTTTGGATTTTTGAGTTTTGGATTTTTGGAGTTTTGGAGTTTTTTAGTTTTGGAGTTTTGGATTTTTGCACTTTTGGAGTTTTGGAGTTTCGGAGTTTCGGAGTTTTGGATTTTTGGAGTTTTGGAGTTATGGATTTTTGGATATTCAGGGTTTTGTTCCAGAATTTTGTAGTTTTGGAGTTTTGGAGTGTCGGAGTTTCGGAGTTTCGAATTAATGGAGTTTTCGATTTTTAGAATTTTTTATTTTTGCACTTTTGGGGTTTTGGAGTTATGGAGGTTTGGAGTTTTGGAGTTTTGGAGTTTCGGAGTTTCGGAGTTTCAGAGTTTTGGAGGTTCAGGGTTGTGGAGTTTCGGAATTTTTGAGTTTTGGAGTTTCGGAGTTTTGGAGTTTTGCAGTTTTGGAGTTTTGGAGTTTCGAATTTTCAGAGTTTCGGATTTTTGGAGTTTTGGAGTTTCGGAGATTTAGAGTTTCAGCGTTTTGGAGATTCGGGGTCTAGGAGTTTTGGAATTTTGTAGTTTTGTAGTTTTGGAGTGTCGGAGTTTCGGAGAGTCAGGGTTGTGGAGTTTCGGAATTTTGGAGTTTTGGAGTTTTGCAGTCTCGGGAGTTTTGGAGTTCTGGAGTTTCGGAGTTTCTTAGTTTTGGAGGTTCAGGGTTGTGGAGTTTCGGAATTTTTGAGTTTTGGAGTTTCGAATTTTCAGAGTTTCGGATTTCTGGAGTTTTGGAGTTTCGGAGATTTGGAGTTTCGGCGTTTTAAAGATTCGGGGTCTTGGAGTTTCGGAATTTTGTAGTTTTGTAGTTTTGGAGTGTCGGAGTTTTGGAGTGTTGGAGTTTTGGAGTTATAGAGTTTTGGAGTTTTTGAGTTTTTGAGTTTTTGAGTATTTGAGTTTTGGATTTTTGAACTTTTGAAGTTTTGGAGTTATGGAGTTATGGAGTTTTGGAGTTTTGGAGTTTTGGAGTTTCGGAGTTGTGGAGATTCGGGGTTGTGGAGTTTTGGAGTTTTGGAGGTTCGGAGTTTTGGAGTTTTGGAGTTTTGGAGTTTCGGAGTTTTGAAGTTTCGGAGTTTTGGAGAGTCAGGGTTGTGGAGTTTCGGAATTTTTGAGTTTTGGAGTTTTGGAGTTTCGGAGTTCCGGGGTTTCGGAGTTTCGGAGTTTTGGAGTTTTGGAGTTTTGCAGTATCGGAGTTTCGGAGTTTTGGAGTTTCGGAGTTCCGGATTTTCGGAGTTTTGGAGTTTTGCAGTCTCGGGAGTTTTGGAGTGTCGGAGTTTCGGAGTGTTGGAGTTTTGGTGTTTTAGAGTTTTGGAGTTTTGGAGTTTTTGAGTTTTTGAGTTTTGGATTTTTGCACTTTTGGAGTTTTGGAGTTATGGAGGTTTGGAGTTTTGGAGTTTTGGAGTTTCGGAGTTTCGGAGTTTCGGAGTTTCAGAGTTTTGGAGGTTCAGGGTTGTGGAGTTTCGGAATTTTTGAGTTTTGGAGTTTCGAATTTTCAGTTTCGGATTTTTGGAGTTTTGGAGTTTCGAGTTTTCAGAGTTTCGGATTTTTGGAGTTTTGGAGTTTCGGAGATTTGGAGTTTCGGCGTTTTGGAGATTCGGGGTCTAGGAGTTTTGGAATTTTGTAGTTTCGTAGTTTTGGAGTTTTGGAGTTTTGGAGTTTTAGAGTTTCGGAGTGTTGGAGTTTTGGAGTTTTAGAGTTTTGGAGTTTTGGAGTTCTAAATTATCGGAGTTTCGGAGTTTTGGTGTTTTGGAGTATCGAATTTTCAGAGTTCCGGATTTTTGGAGTTTTGGAGTTTCGGAGATTTGGAATTTCGGCGTTTTGGAGATTCGGGGTCTTGGAGTTTCGGAATTTTGTAGTTTTGTAGTTTTGGAGTTTTGGACTGTCGAAGTTTCGGAGTGTTGGAGTTTTGGAGTTTTAGAGTTTTAGAGTTGGAGTTTGAAATTTTTGAGTTTCGTATTTTTGGAGTTTGGAGTTTTTAAGTTTTGGATTTTTGAGTTTTGGATTTTTGGAGTTTTGGAGTTTTTTAGTTTTGGAGTTTTGGATTTTTGCACTTTTGGAGTTTTGGAGTTTCGGAGTTTCGGAGTTTTGGATTTTTGGAGTTTTGGAGGTATGGATTTTTGGATATTCAGGGTTTTGTTCCAGAATTTTGTAGTTTTGGAGTTTTGGAGTGTCGGAGTTTCGGAGTTTCGAATTAATGGAGTTTTCGAGTTTTAGAATTTTTGATTTTTGCACTTTTGGGGTTTTGGAGTTATGGAGGTTTGGAGTTTTGGAGTTTTGGAGTTTCGGAGTTTCGGAGTTTCAGAGTTTTGGAGGTTCAGGGTTGTGGAGTTTCGGAATTTTTGAGTTTTGGAGTTTCGGAGTTTTGGAGTTTTGCAGTTTTGGAGTTTTGGAGTTTCGAATTTTCAGAGTTTCGGATTTTTGGAGTTTTGGAGTTTCGGAGATTTAGAGTTTCAGCGTTTTGGAGATTCGGGGTCTAGGAGTTTTGGAATTTTGTAGTTTTGTAGTTTTGGAGTGTCGGAGTTTCGGAGAGTCAGGGTTGTGGAGTTTCGGAATTTTGGAGTTTTGGAGTTTTGCAGTCTCGGGAGTTTTGGAGTTCTGGAGTTTCGGAGTTTCTTAGTTTTGGAGGTTCAGGGTTGTGGAGTTTCGGAATTTTTGAGTTTTGGAGTTTCGAATTTTCAGAGTTTCGGATTTCTGGAGTTTTGGAGTTTCGGAGATTTGGAGTTTCGGCGTTTTAAAGATTCGGGGTCTTGGAGTTTCGGAATTTTGTAGTTTTGTAGTTTTGGAGTGTCGGAGTTTTGGAGTGTTGGAGTTTTGGAGTTATAGAGTTTTGGAGTTTTTGAGTTTTTGAGTTTTTGAGTATTTGAGTTTTGGATTTTTGAACTTTTGAAGTTTTGGAGTTATGGAGTTATGGAGTTTTGGAGTTTTGGAGTTTTGGAGTTTCGGAGTTGTGGAGATTCGGGGTTGTGGAGTTTTGGAGTTTTGGAGGTTCGGAGTTTTGGAGTTTTGGAGTTTTGGAGTTTCGGAGTTTTGAAGTTTCGGAGTTTTGGAGAGTCAGGGTTGTGGAGTTTCGGAATTTTTGAGTTTTGGAGTTTTGGAGTTTCGGAGTTCCGGGGTTTCGGAGTTTCGGAGTTTTGGAGTTTTGGAGTTTTGCAGTATCGGAGTTTCGGAGTTTTGGAGTTTCGGAGTTCCGGATTTTCGGAGTTTTGGAGTTTTGCAGTCTCGGGAGTTTTGGAGTGTCGGAGTTTCGGAGTGTTGGAGTTTTGGTGTTTTAGAGTTTTGGAGTTTTGGAGTTTTTGAGTTTTTGAGTTTTGGATTTTTGCACTTTTGGAGTTTTGGAGTTATGGAGGTTTGGAGTTTTGGAGTTTTGGAGTTTCGGAGTTTCGGAGTTTCGGAGTTTCAGAGTTTTGGAGGTTCAGGGTTGTGGAGTTTCGGAATTTTTGAGTTTTGGAGTTTCGAATTTTCAGTTTCGGATTTTTGGAGTTTTGGAGTTTCGAGTTTTCAGAGTTTCGGATTTTTGGAGTTTTGGAGTTTCGGAGATTTGGAGTTTCGGCGTTTTGGAGATTCGGGGTCTAGGAGTTTTGGAATTTTGTAGTTTCGTAGTTTTGGAGTTTTGGAGTTTTGGAGTTTTAGAGTTTCGGAGTGTTGGAGTTTTGGAGTTTTAGAGTTTTGGAGTTTTGGAGTTCTAAATTATCGGAGTTTCGGAGTTTTGGTGTTTTGGAGTATCGAATTTTCAGAGTTCCGGATTTTTGGAGTTTTGGAGTTTCGGAGATTTGGAATTTCGGCGTTTTGGAGATTCGGGGTCATGGAGTTTCGGAATTTTGTAGTTTTGTAGTTTTGGAGTTTTGGAGTGTCGGAGTTTCGGAGTGTTGGAGTTTTGGAGTTTTAGAGTTTTAGAGTTGGAGTTTGAAATTTTTGAGTTTCGTATTTTTGGAGTTTGGAGTTTTTAAGTTTTGGATTTTTGAGTTTTGGATTTTTGGAGTTTTGGAGTTTTTTAGTTTTGGAGTTTTGGATTTTTGCACTTTTGGAGTTTTGGAGTTTCGGAGTTTCGGAGTTTTGGATTTTTGGAGTTTTGGAGGTATGGATTTTTGGATATTCAGGGTTTTGTTGTTCCAGAATTTTGTAGTTTTGGAGTTTTGGAGTGTCGGAGTTTCGGAGTTTCGAATTAATGGAGTTTTCGAGTTTTAGAATTTTTGATTTTTGGAGGTATGGATTTTTGGAGTTCCGGAGTTGTGGAGATTCGGGGTTGTGGAGTTTTGGAGTTTTGGAGGTTCGGAGTTTTGGAGTGTTGGAGTTTCGGAGTTTTGAAGTTTCGGAGTTTTGGAGAGTCAGTGTTGTGGAGTTTCGGAATTTTTGAGTTTTGGAGTTTTGGAGTTTCGGAGTTCCGGAGTTTCGGAGTTTCGGAGTTTTGGAGTTTTGCAGTATCGGAGTTTTGGAGTTTTGGAGTTTCGGAGTTCCGGATTTTCGGAGTTTTGGAGTTTTGCAGTCTCGGGAGTTTTGGAGTGTCGGAGTTTCGGAGTGTTGGAGTTTTGGTGTTTTAGAGTTTTGGAGTTTTGGAGTTTTGGAGTTTTGGAGTTTTTGAGTTTTGGATTTTTGCACTTTTGGAGTTTTGGAGTTATGGAGGTTTGGAGTTTTGGAGTTTTGGAGTTTCGGAGTTTCGGAGTTTCAGAGTTTTGGAGGTTCAGGGTTGTGGAGTTTCGGAATTTTTGAGTTTTGGAGTTTCGAATTTTCAGAGTTTCGGATTTTTGGAGTTTTGGAGTTTCGAATTTTCAGAGTTTCGGATTTTTGGAGGTTTGGAGTTTCGGAGATTTGGAGTTTCGGCGTTTTGGAGATTCGGGGTCTAGGAGTTTTGGAATTTTGTAGTTTTGTAGTTTTGGAGTGTCGGAGTTTCGGAGTTTTGGATTTTTGGAGTTTTGGAGGTATGGATTTTTGGATATTCAGGGTTTTGTTGTTCCAGAATTTTGTAGTTTTGGAGTTTTGGAGTGTCGGAGTTTCGGAGTTTCGAATTAATGGAGTTTTCGAGTTTTAGAATTTTTGATTTTTGGAGGTATGGATTTTTAGAGTTTCGGAGTTGTGGAGATTCGGAGTTGTGGAGTTTTGGAGTTTTGGAGGTTCGGAGTTTTGGAGTTTTGGAGTGTTGGAGTTTCGGAGTTTTGAAGTTTCGGAGTTTTGGAGAGTCAGGGTTGTGGAGTTTCGGAATTTTGTAGTTTTGTAGTTTTGGAGTGTCGGAGTTTCGGAGTGTTGGAGTTTTGGTGTTTTAGAGTTTTGGAGTTTTGGAGTTTTGGAGTTTTTGAGTTTTTGAGTTTTGGATTTTTGCACTTTTGGAGTTTTGGAGTTATGGAGGTTTGGAGTTTTGGAGTTTTGGAGTTTCGGAGTTTCGGAGTTTCAGAGTTTTGGAGGTTCAGGGTTGTGGAGTTTGGGAATTTTTGAGTTTTGGAGTTTCGGAGTTTTGGAGTTTTGCAGTTTTGGAGTTTTGGAGTTTCGAATTTTCAGAGTTTCGGATTTTTGGAGTTTTGGAGTTTCGGAGATTTAGAGTTTCAGCGTTTTGGAGATTCGGGGTCTAGGAGTTTTGGAATTTTGTAGTTTTGTAGTTTTGGAGTGTCGGAGTTTCGGAGAGTCAGGGTTGTGGAGTTTCGGAATTTTGGAGTTTTGGAGTTTTGCAGTCTCGGGAGTTTTGGAGTTCTGGAGTTTCGGAGTTTCTTAGTTTTGGAGGTTCAGGGTTGTGGAGTTTCGGAATTTTTGAGTTTTGGAGTTTCGAATTTTCAGAGTTTCGGATTTCTGGAGTTTTGGAGTTTCGGAGATTTGGAGTTTCGGCGTTTTAAAGATTCGGGGTCTTGGAGTTTCGGAATTTTGTAGTTTTGTAGCTTTGGAGTGTCGGAGTTTTGGAGTGTTGGAGTTTTGGAGTTATAGAGTTTTGGAGTTTTTGAGTTTTTGAGTATTTGAGTTTTGGATTTTTGAACTTTTGAAGTTTTGGAGTTATGGAGTTATGGAGTTTTGGAGTTTCGGAGTTGTGGAGATTCGGGGTTGTGGAGTTTTGGAGTTTTGGAGGTTCGGAGTTTTAGAGTTTTGGAGTTTCGGAGTTTCGGAGTTTTGAAGTTTCGGAGTTTTGGAGAGTCAGGGTTGTGGAGTTTCGGAATTTTTCAGTTTTGGAGTTTTGGAGTTTCGGAGTTCCGGAGTTTCGGAGTTTCGGAGTTTTGGAGTTTTGCAGTATCGGAGTTTTGGAGTTTTGGAGTTTCGGAGTTTTGGAGTTTCAGAGTTTTCGAGGTTCAGGGTTGTGGAGTTTCGGAATTTTTGAGTTTGGGAGTTTCGGAGTTTCGGATTTTTGGAGTTTTGGAGGTTCGGAGATTTGGAGTTTCGGCGTTTTAAAGATTCGGGGTCTTGGAGTTTCGGAATTTTGTAGTTTTGTAGTTTTGGAGTGTCGGAGTTTTGGAGTGTTGGAGTTTTGGAGTTATAGAGTTTTTGAGTTTTTGAGTTTTTGAGTTTTTGAGTTTTTGAGTTTTGGATTTTTGAACTTTTGCAGTTTTGGAGTTATGGAGTTTTGGAGTTTTGGAGTTTCGGAGTTTCGGAGTTTCGGAGTTTTGGATTTTTGGATTTTTGGAGGTATGGATTTTTGGATATTCAGGGTTTTGTTGTTCCAGAATTTTGTAGTTTTGGAGTGTCGGAGTTTCGGAGTTTCGAATTAATGGAGTTTTCGAGTTTTAGAATTTTTGATTTTTGGAGGTATGGATTTTTGGAGTTTCGGAGTTGTGGAGATTCGGGGTTGTGGAGTTTTGGAGTTTTGGAGGTTCGGAGTTTTGAAGTTTTGGAGTGTTGGAGTTTCGGAGTTTTGAAGTTTCGGAGTTTTGGAGAGTCAGGGTTGTGGAGTTTCGGAATTTTGTAGTTTTGTAGTTTTGGAGTGTCGGAGTTTCGGAGTGTTGGAGTTTTGGTGTTTTAGAGTTTTGGAGTTTTGGAGTTTCTGAGTTTTTGAGTTTTGGATTTTTGCACTTTTGGAGTTTTGGAGTTATGGGGGTTTGGAGTTTTGGAGTTTTGGAGTTTCGGAGTTTCGGAGTTTCGGAGTTTCAGAGTTTTGGAGGTTCAGGGTTGTGGAGTTTCGGAATTTTTGAGTTTTGGAGTTTCGAATTTTCAGTTTCGGATTTTTGGAGTTTTGGAGTTTCGGAGGTTTGGAGTTTCGGCGCTTTAAAGATTCGGGGTCTTGGAGTTTCGGAATTTTGTAGTTTTGTAGTTTTGGAGTGTCGGAGTTTTGGAGTGTTGGAGTTTTGGAGTTATAGAGTTTTGGAGTTTTTGAGTTTTTGAGTTTTTGAGTTTTTGAGTTTTGGATTTTTGAACTTTTGCAGTTTTGGAGTTATGGAGTTTTGGAGTTTTGGAGTTTCAGAGTTGTGGAGATTCGGGGTTGTGGAGTTTTGGAGTTTTGGAGGTTCGGAGTTTTGGAGTTTTGGAGTTTTGGAGTTTCGGAGTTTTGAAGTTTCGGAGTTTTGGAGAGTCAGGGTTGTGGAGTTTCGGAATTTTTGAGTTTTGCAGTTTTGGAGTTTCGGAGTTCCGGAGTTTCGGAGTTTCGGAGTTTTGGAGTTTTGCAGTATCGGAGTTTTGGAGTTTTGGAGTTTCGGAGTTTTGGAGTTTCAGAGTTTTCGAGGTTCAGGGTTGTGGAGTTTCGGAATTTTTGAGTTTGGCAGTTTCGGAGTTTCGGAGTTTTCGAGTTTTGGAGTTTTAGAGCTTCGAATTTTCAGAGTTTCGGATTTTTGGAGTTTTGGAGTTTCGGAGATTTGGAGTTTTGGCGTTTTGGAGATTCGGGGTCTTGGAGTTTCGGAATTTTGTAGTTTTGTAGTTTTGGAGTTTTGGAGTGTCGGAGTTTCGGAGTGTCGGAGTTTTGGAGTTTTAGAGTTTTGGAGTTTTGGAGTTATAAATTATCGGAGTTTCGGAGTTTTGGTGTTTTGGAGTATCGAATTTTCAGAGTTTCGGATTTTTGGAGTTTTGGAGTTTCGGAGATTTGGAATTTCGGCGTTTTGGAGATTCGGGGTCTTGGAGTTTCGGAATTTTGTAGTTTTGTAGTTTTGGAGTTTTGGAGTGTCGGAGTTTCGGAGTGTTGGAGTTTTGGAGTTTTAGAGTTTTGGAGTTTTGGAGTTCTAAATTATCGGAGTTTTGGAGTTTTGGTGTTTTGGAGTATCGAATTTTCAGAGTTTCGGATTTTTGGAGTTTTGGAGTTTCGGAGATTTGGAATTTCGGCGTTTTGGAGATTCGGGGTCTTGGAGTTTCGGAATTTTGTAGTTTTGTAGTTTTGGAGTTTTGGAGTGTCGGAGTTTCGGAGTGTTGGAGTTTTGGAGTTTTAGAGTTTTAGAGTTTTGGAGTTTGAAATTTTTGAGTTTCGTATTTTTGGAGTGTGGAGTTTTTAAGTTTTGGATTTTTGAGTTTTGGATTTTTGGAGTTTTGGAGTTTTTGAGTTTTGGATTTTTGCACTTTTGGAGTTTCGGAGTTTCGGAGTTTTGGAGTTTTGGAGTTTTGGAGGTATGGATTTTTGGATATTCAGGGTTTTGTTGTTCCAGAATTTTGTAGTTTTGTAGTTTTGGAGTGTCGGAGTTTCGGAGTTTCGAATTAATGGAGTTTTCGAGTTTTAGAATTTTTGATTTTTGGAGGTATGGATTTTTGGAGTTTCGGAGTTCTGGAGATTCGGGGTTGTGGAGTTTTGGAGTTTTGGAGGTTCGGAGTTTTGGAGTTTTGGAGTGTTGGAGTTTCGGAGTTTTGAAGTTTCGGAGTTTTGGAGAGTCAGGGTTGTGGAGTTTCGGAATTTTGTAGTTTTGTAGTTTTGGAGTGTCGGAGTTTCGGAGTGTTGCAGTTTTGGTGTTTTAGAGTTTTGGAGTTTTGGAGTTTTGGAGTTTTTGAGTTTTTGAGTTTTGGATTTTTGCACTTTTGGAGTTTTGGAGTTATGGAGGTTTGGAGTTTTGGAGTTTTGGAGTTTCGGAGTTTCGGAGTTTCAGAGTTTTGGAGGTTCAGGGTTGTGGAGTTTCGGAATTTTTGAGTTTTGGAGTTTCGAATTTTCAGAGTTTCGGATTTTTGGAGTTTTGGAGTTTCGGAGATTTGGAGTTTCGGCGTTTTAAAGATTCTGGGTCTTGGAGTTTCGGAATTTTGTAGTTTTGTAGTTTTGGAGTGTCGGTGTTTTGGAGTGTTGGAGTTTTGGAGTTATAGAGTTTTTGAGTTTTTGAGTTTTTGAGTTTTGGATTTTTGAACTTTTGCAGTTATGGAGTTATGGAGTTTTGGAGTTTTGGAGTTTCGGAGTTGTGGAGATTCGGGGTTGTGGAGTTTTGGACTTTTGGAGGTTCGGAGTTTTGGTGTTTTGGAGTATCGAATTTTCAGAGTTCCGGATTTTTGGAGTTTTGGAGTTTCGGAGATTTGGAATTTCGGCGTTTTGGAGATTCGGGGTCTTGGAGTTTCGGAATTTTGTAGTTTTGTAGTTTTGGAGTTTTGGAGTGTCGGAGTTTCGGAGTGTTGGAGTTTTGGAGTTTTAGAGTTTTAGAGTTGGAGTTTGAAATTTTTGAGTTTCGTATTTTTGGAGTTTGGAGTTTTTAAGTTTTGGATTTTTGAGTTTTGGATTTTTGGAGTTTTGGAGTTTTTTAGTTTTGGAGTTTTGGATTTTTGCACTTTTGGAGTTTTGGAGTTTCGGAGTTTCGGAGTTTTGGATTTTTGGAGTTTGGAGTTTTTAAGTTTTGGATTTTTGAGTTTTGGATTTTTGGAGTTTTGGAGTTTTTTAGTTTTGGAGTTTTGGATTTTTGCACTTTTGGAGTTTTGGAGTGTCGGAGTTTCGGAGTTTCGAATTAATGGAGTTTTCGAGTTTTAGAATTTTTGATTTTTGGAGGTATGGATTTTTGGAGTTCCGGAGTTGTGGAGATTCGGGGTTGTGGAGTTTTGGAGTTTTGGAGTTTCGGAGTTTTGGAGTTTTGGAGTGTTGGAGTTTCGGAGTTTTGAAGTTTCAGTGTTTTGGAGAGTCAGGGTTGTGGAGTTTCGGAATTTTTGAGTTTTGGAGTTTTGGAGTTTCGGAGTTCCGGAGTTTCGGAGTTTCGGAGTTTTGGAGTTTTGGAGTTTTGCAGTCTCGGGAGTTTTGGAGTGTCGGAGTTTCGGAGTGTTGGAGTTTTGGTGTTTTAGAGTTTTGGAGTTTTGGAGTTTTGGAGTTTTTGAGTTTTGGATTTTTGCACTTTTGGAGTTTTGGAGTTATGGAGGTTTGGAGTTTTGGAGTTTTGGAGTTTCGGAGTTTCGGAGTTTCAGAGTTTTGGAGGTTCAGGGTTGTGGAGTTTCGGAATTTTTGAGTTTTGGAGTTTCGAATTTTCAGAGTTTCGGATTTTTGGAGTTTTGGAGTTTCGAATTTTCAGAGTTTCGGATTTTTGGAGGTTTGGAGTTTCGGAGATTTGGAGTTTCGGCGTTTTGGAGATTCGGGGTCTAGGAGTTTTGGAATTTTGTAGTTTTGTAGTTTTGGAGTGTCGGAGTTTCGGAGTGTTGGAGTTTTGGTGTTTTAGAGTTTTGGAGTTTTGGAGTTTTTGAGTTATGGAGGTTTGGAGTTTTGGAGTTTTGGAGTTTCGGAGTTTCGGAGTTTCAGAGTTTTGGAGGTTCAGGGTTGTGGAGTTTCGGAATTTTTGAGTTTTGGAGTTTCGGAGTTTTGGAGTTTTGCAGTTTTGGAGTTTTGGAGTTTCGAATTTTCAGAGTTTCGGATTTTTGGAGTTTTGGAGTTTCGGAGATTTAGAGTTTCGGCGTTTTGGAGATTCGGGGTCTAGGAGTTTTGGAATTTTGTAGTTTTGTAGTTTTGGAGTGTCGGAGTTTCGGAGAGTCAGGGTTGTGGAGTTTCGGAATTTTGGAGTTTTGGAGTTTTGCAGTCTCGGGAGTTTTGGAGTTCTGGAGTTTCGGAGTTTCTTAGTTTTGGAGGTTCAGGGTTGTGGAGTTTCGGAATTTTTGAGTTTTGGAGTTTCGAATTTTCAGAGTTTCGGATTTCTGGAGTTTTGGAGTTTCGGAGATTTGGAGTTTCGGCGTTTTAAAGATTCGGGGTCTTGGAGTTTCGGAATTTTGTAGTTTTGTAGTTTTGGAGTGTCGGAGTTTTGGAGTGTTGGAGTTTTGGAGTTATAGAGTTTTTGAGTTTTTGAGTTTTTGAGTTTTTGAGTTTTTGAGTATTTGAGTTTTGGATTTTTGAACTTTTGAAGTTTTGGAGTTATGGAGTTATGGAGTTTTGGAGTTTTGGAGTTTTGGAGTTTCGGAGTTGTGGAGATTCGGGGTTGTGGAGTTTTGGAGTTTTGGAGGTTCGGAGTTTTGGAGTTTTGGAGTTTTGGAGTTTCGGAGTTTTGAAGTTTCGGAGTTTTGGAGAGTCAGGGTTGTGGAGTTTCGGAATTTTTGAGTTTTGGAGTTTTGGAGTTTCGGAGTTCCGGGGTTTCGGAGTTTCGGAGTTTTGGAGTTTTGGAGTTTTGCAGTATCGGAGTTTCGGAGTTTTGGAGTTTCGGAGTTCCGGATTTTCGGAGTTTTGGAGTTTTGCAGTCTCGGGAGTTTTGGAGTGTCGGAGTTTCGGAGTGTTGGAGTTTTGGTGTTTTAGAGTTTTGGAGTTTTGGAGTTTTTGAGTTTTTGAGTTTTGGATTTTTGCACTTTTGGAGTTTTGGAGTTATGGAGGTTTGGAGTTTTGGAGTTTTGGAGTTTCGGAGTTTCGGAGTTTCGGAGTTTCAGAGTTTTGGAGGTTCAGGGTTGTGGAGTTTCGGAATTTTTGAGTTTTGGAGTTTCGAATTTTCAGTTTCGGATTTTTGGAGTTTTGGAGTTTCGAGTTTTCAGAGTTTCGGATTTTTGGAGTTTTGGAGTTTCGGAGATTTGGAGTTTCGGCGTTTTGGAGATTCGGGGTCTAGGAGTTTTGGAATTTTGTAGTTTCGTAGTTTTGGAGTTTTGGAGTTTTGGAGTTTTAGAGTTTCGGAGTGTTGGAGTTTTGGAGTTTTAGAGTTTTGGAGTTTTGGAGTTCTAAATTATCGGAGTTTCGGAGTTTTGGTGTTTTGGAGTATCGAATTTTCAGAGTTCCGGATTTTTGGAGTTTTGGAGTTTCGGAGATTTGGAATTTCGGCGTTTTGGAGATTCGGGGTCTTGGAGTTTCGGAATTTTGTAGTTTTGTAGTTTTGGAGTTTTGGAGTGTCGGAGTATCGGAGTGTTGGAGTTTTGGAGTTTTAGAGTTTTAGAGTTGGAGTTTGAAATTTTTGAGTTTCGTATTTTTGGAGTTTGGAGTTTTTAAGTTTTGGATTTTTGAGTTTTGGATTTTTGGAGTTTTGGAGTTTTTTAGTTTTGGAGTTTTGGATTTTTGCACTTTTGGAGTTTTGGAGTTTCGGAGTTTCGGAGTTTTGGATTTTTGGAGTTTTGGAGGTATGGATTTTTGGATATTCAGGGTTTTGTTGTTCCAGAATTTTGTAGTTTTGGAGTTTTGGAGTGTCGGAGTTTCGGAGTTTCGAATTAATGGAGTTTTCGAGTTTTAGAATTTTTGATTTTTGGAGGTATGGATTTTTGGAGTTCCGGAGTTGTGGAGATTCGGGGTTGTGGAGTTTTGGAGTTTTGGAGGTTCGGAGTTTTGGAGTTTTGGAGTGTTGGAGTTTCGGAGTTTTGAAGTTTCGGAGTTTTGGAGAGTCAGGGTTGTGGAGTTTCGGAATTTTTGAGTTTTGGAGTTTTGGAGTTTCGGAGTTCCGGAGTTTCGGAGTTTCGGAGTTTTGGAGTTTTGCAGTCTCGGGAGTTTTGGAGTGTCGGAGTTTCGGAGTGTTGGAGTTTTGGTGTTTTAGAGTTTTGGAGTTTTGGAGTTTTGGAGTTTTGGAGTTTTTGAGTTTTGGATTTTTGCACTTTTGGAGTTTTGGAGTTATGGAGGTTTGGAGTTTTGGAGTTTTGGAGTTTCGGAGTTTCGGAGTTTCAGAGTTTTGGAGGTTCAGGGTTGTGGAGTTTCGGAATTTTTGAGTTTTGGAGTTTCGAATTTTCAGAGTTTCGGATTTTTGGAGTTTTGGAGTTTCGAATTTTCAGAGTTTCGGATTTTTGGAGGTTTGGAGTTTCGGAGATTTGGAGTTTCGGCGTTTTGGAGATTCGGGGTCTAGGAGTTTTGGAATTTTGTAGTTTTGTAGTTTTGGAGTGTCGGAGTTTCGGAGTTTTGGATTTTTGGAGTTTTGGAGGTATGGATTTTTGGATATTCAGGGTTTTGTTGTTCCAGAATTTTGTAGTTTTGGAGTTTTGGAGTGTCGGAGTTTCGGAGTTTCGAATTAATGGAGTTTTCGAGTTTTAGAATTTTTGATTTTTGGAGGTATGGATTTTTAGAGTTTCGGAGTTGTGGAGATTCGGAGTTGTGGAGTTTTGGAGTTTTGGAGGTTCGGAGTTTTGGAGTTTTGGAGTGTTGGAGTTTCGGAGTTTTGAAGTTTCGGAGTTTTGGAGAGTCAGGGTTGTGGAGTTTCGGAATTTTGTAGTTTTGTAGTTTTGGAGTGTCGGAGTTTCGGAGTGTTGGAGTTTTGGTGTTTTAGAGTTTTGGAGTTTTGGAGTTTTTGAGTTTTTGAGTTTTAGATTTTTGCACTTTTGGAGTTTTGGAGTTATGGAGGTTTGGAGTTTTGGAGTTTTGGAGTTTCGGAGTTTCGGAGTTTCAGAGTTTTGGAGGTTCAGGGTTGTGGAGTTTCGGAATTTTTGAGTTTTGGAGTTTCGGAGTTTTGGAGTTTTGCAGTTTTGGAGTTTTGGAGTTTCGAATTTTCAGAGTTTCGGATTTTTGGAGTTTTGGAGTTTCGGAGATTTAGAGTTTCAGCGTTTTGGAGATTCGGGGTCTAGGAGTTTTGGAATTTTGTAGTTTTGTAGTTTTGGAGTGTCGGAGTTTCGGAGAGTCAGGGTTGTGGAGTTTCGGAATTTTGGAGTTTTGGAGTTTTGCAGTCTCGGGAGTTTTGGAGTTCTGGAGTTTCGGAGTTTCTTAGTTTTGGAGGTTCAGGGTTGTGGAGTTTCGGAATTTTTGAGTTTTGGAGTTTCGAATTTTCAGAGTTTCGGATTTCTGGAGTTTTGGAGTTTCGGAGATTTGGAGTTTCGGCGTTTTAAAGATTCGGGGTCTTGGAGTTTCGGAATTTTGTAGTTTTGTAGCTTTGGAGTGTCGGAGTTTTGGAGTGTTGGAGTTTTGGAGTTATAGAGTTTTGGAGTTTTTGAGTTTTTGAGTATTTGAGTTTTGGATTTTTGAACTTTTGAAGTTTTGGAGTTATGGAGTTATGGAGTTTTGGAGTTTTGGAGTTTCGGAGTTGTGGAGATTCGGGGTTGTGGAGTTTTGGAGTTTTGGAGGTTCGGAGTTTTGGAGTTTTGGAGTTTCGGAGTTTCGGAGTTTTGAAGTTTCGGAGTTTTGGAGAGTCAGGGTTGTGGAGTTTCGGAATTTTTGAGTTTTGGAGTTTTGGAGTTTCGGAGTTCCGGAGTTTCGGAGTTTCGGAGTTTTGGAGTTTTGCAGTATCGGAGTTTTGGAGTTTTGGAGTTTCGGAGTTTTGGAGTTTCAGAGTTTTCGAGGTTCAGGGTTGTGGAGTTTCGGAATTTTTGAGTTTGGGAGTTTCGGAGTTTTGGAGTTTTGGAGTTTTAGAGTTTCGAATTTTCAGAGTTTCGGATTTTTGGAGTTTTGTAGGTTCGGAGATTTGGAGTTTCGGCGTTTTAAAGATTCGGGGTCTTGGAGTTTCGGAATTTTGTATTTTTGTAGTTTTGGAGTGTCGGAGTTTTGGAGTGTTGGAGTTTTGGAGTTATAGAGTTTTTGAGTTTTTGAGTTTTTGAGTTTTTGAGTTTTTGAGTTTTGGATTTTTGAACTTTTGCAGTTTTGGAGTTATGGAGTTTTGGAGTTTTGGAGTTTCGGAGTTTCGGAGTTTCGGAGTTTTGGATTTTTGGAGTTTTGGAGGTATGGATTTTTGGATATTCAGGGTTTTGTTGTTCCAGAATTTTGTAGTTTTGGAGTGTCGGAGTTTCGGAGTTTCGAATTAATGGAGTTTTCGAGTTTTAGAATTTTTGATTTTTGGAGGTATGGATTTTTGGAGTTTCGGAGTTGTGGAGATTCGGGGTTGTGGAGTTTTGGAGTTTTGGAGGTTCGGAGTTTTGAAGTTTTGGAGTGTTGGAGTTTCGGAGTTTTGAAGTTTCGGAGTTTTGGAGAGTCAGGGTTGTGGAGTTTCGGAATTTTGTAGTTTTGTAGTTTTGGAGTGTCGGAGTTTCGGAGTGTTGGAGTTTTGGTGTTTTAGAGTTTTGGAGTTTTGGAGTTTCTGAGTTTTTGAGTTTTGGATTTTTGCACTTTTGGAGTTTTGGAGTTATGGGGGTTTGGAGTTTTGGAGTTTTGGAGTTTCGGAGTTTCGGAGTTTCAGAGTTTTGGAGGTTCAGGGTTGTGGAGTTTCGGAATTTTTGAGTTTTGGAGTTTCGAATTTTCAGAGTTTCGGATTTTTGGAGTTTTGGAGTTTCGGAGATTTGGAGTTTCGGCGCTTTAAAGATTCGGGGTCTTGGAGTTTCGGAATTTTGTAGTTTTGTAGTTTTGGAGTGTCGGAGTTTTGGAGTGTTGGAGTTTTGGAGTTATAGAGTTTTGGAGTTTTTGAGTTTTTGAGTTTTTGAGTTTTGGATTTTTGAACTTTTGCAGTTTTGGAGTTATGGAGTTTTGGAGTTTTGGAGTTTTGGAGTTTCAGAGTTGTGGAGATTCGGGGTTGTGGAGTTTTGGAGTTTTGGAGGTTCGGAGTTTTGGAGTTTTGGAGTTTTGGAGTTTCGGAGTTTTGAAGTTTCGGAGTTTTGGAGAGTCAGGGTTGTGGAGTTTCGGAATTTTTGAGTTTTGCAGTTTTGGAGTTTCGGAGTTCCGGAGTTTCGGAGTTTCGGAGTTTTGGAGTTTTGCAGTATCGGAGTTTTGGAGTTTTGGAGTTTCGGAGTTTTGGAGTTTCAGAGTTTTCGAGGTTCAGGGTTGTGGAGTTTCGGAATTTTTGAGTTTGGCAGTTTCGGAGTTTCGGAGTTTTCGAGTTTTGGAGTTTTGGAGTTTTAGAGCTTCGAATTTTCAGAGTTTCGGATTTTTGGAGTTTTGGAGTTTCGGAGATTTGGAGTTTTGGCGTTTTGGAGATTCGGGGTCTTGGAGTTTCGGAATTTTGTAGTTTTGTAGTTTTGGAGTTTTGGAGTGTCGGAGTTTCGGAGTGTCGGAGTTTTGGAGTTTTAGAGTTTTTGAGTTTTGGAGTTCTAAATTATCGGAGTTTCGGAGTTTTGGTGTTTTGGAGTATCGAATTTTCAGAGTTTCGGATTTTTGGAGTTTTGGTGTTTCGGAGATTTGGAATTTCGGCGTTTTGGAGATTCGGGGTCTTGGAGTTTCGGAATTTTGTAGTTTTGTAGTTTTGGAGTTTTGGAGTGTCGGAGTTTCGGAGTGTTGGAGTTTTGGAGTTTTAGAGTTTTAGAGTTTTGGAGTTTGAAATTTTTGAGTTTCGTATTTTTGGAGTGTGGAGTTTTTAAGTTTTGGATTTTTGAGTTTTGGATTTTTGGAGTTTTGGAGTTTTTGAGTTTTGGATTTTTGCACTTTTGGAGTTTCGGAGTTTCGGAGTTTTGGAGTTTTGGAGTTTTGGAGGTATGGATTTTTGGATATTCAGGGTTTTGTTGTTCCAGAATTTTGTAGTTTTGGAGTTTTGGAGTGTCGGAGTTTCGGAGTTTCGAATTAATGGAGTTTTCGAGTTTTAGAATTTTTGATTTTTGGAGGTATGGATTTTTGGAGTTTCGGAGTTGTGGAGATTCGGGGTTGTGGAGTTTTGGAGTTTTGGAGGTTCGGAGTTTTGGAGTTTTGGAGTGTTGGAGTTTCTGAGTTTTGAAGTTTCGGAGTTTTGGAGAGTCAGGGTTGTTGAGTTTCGGAATTTTGTAGTTTTGTAGTTTTGGAGTGTCGGAGTTTCGGAGTGTTGCAGTTTTGGTGTTTTAGAGTTTTGGAGTTTTGGAGTTTTGGAGTTTTTGAGTTTTTGAGTTTTGGATTTTTGCACTTTTGGAGTTTTGGAGTTATGGAGGTTTGGAGTTTTGGAGTTTTGGAGTTTCGGAGTTTCGGAGTTTCAGAGTTTTGGAGGTTCAGGGTTGTGGAGTTTCGGAATTTTTGAGTTTTGGAGTTTCGAATTTTCAGAGTTTCGGATTTTTGGAGTTTTGGAGTTTCGGAGATTTGGAGTTTCGGCGTTTTAAAGATTCTGGGTCTTGGAGTTTCGGAATTTTGTAGTTTTGTAGTTTTGGAGTGTCGGTGTTTTGGAGTGTTGGTGTTTTGGAGTTATAGAGTTTTGGAGTTTTTGAGTTTTTGAGTTTTTGAGTTTTGGATTTTTGAACTTTTGCAGTTATGGAGTTATGGAGTTTTGGAGTTTTGGAGTTTCGGAGTTGTGGAGATTCGGGGTTGTGGAGTTTTGGACTTTTGGAGGTTCGGAGTTTTGGTGTTTTGGAGTATCGAATTTTCAGAGTTCCGGATTTTTGGAGTTTTGGAGTTTCGGAGATTTGGAATTTCGGCGTTTTGGAGATTCGGGGTCTTGGAGTTTCGGAATTTTGTAGTTTTGTAGTTTTGGAGTTTTGGAGTGTCGGAGTTTCGGAGTGTTGGAGTTTTGGAGTTTTAGAGTTTTAGAGTTGGAGTTTGAAATTTTTGAGTTTCGTATTTTTGGAGTTTGGAGTTTTTAAGTTTTGGATTTTTGAGTTTTGGATTTTTGGAGTTTTGGAGTTTTTTAGTTTTGGAGTTTTGGATTTTTGCACTTTTGGAGTTTTGGAGTTTCGGAGTTTCGGAGTTTTGGATTTTTGGAGTTTTGGAGGTATGGATTTTTGGATATTCAGGGTTTTGTTGTTCCAGAATTTTGTAGTTTTGGAGTTTTGGAGTGTCGGAGTTTCGGAGTTTCGAATTAATGGAGTTTTCGAGTTTTAGAATTTTTGATTTTTGGAGGTATGGATTTTTGGAGTTCCGGAGTTGTGGAGATTCGGGGTTGTGGAGTTTTGGAGTTTTGGAGGTTCGGAGTTTTGGAGTTTTGGAGTGTTGGAGTTTCGGAGTTTTGAAGTTTCAGTGTTTTGGAGAGTCAGGGTTGTGGAGTTTCGGAATTTTTGAGTTTTGGAGTTTTGGAGTTTTGGAGTTTCGGAGTTCCGGAGTTTCGGAGTTTCGGAGTTTTGGAGTTTTGGAGTTTCGGAGTTCCGGATTTTCGGAGTTTTGGAGTTTTGCAGTCTCGGGAGTTTTGGAGTGTCGGAGTTTCGGAGTGTTGGAGTTTTGGTGTTTTAGAGTTTTGGAGTTTTGGAGTTTTGGAGTTTTTGAGTTTTGGATTTTTGCACTTTTGGAGTTTTGGAGTTATGGAGGTTTGGAGTTTTGGAGTTTTGGAGTTTCGGAGTTTCGGAGTTTCAGAGTTTTGGAGGTTCAGGGTTGTGGAGTTTCGGAATTTTTGAGTTTTGGAGTTTCGAATTTTCAGAGTTTCGGATTTTTGGAGTTTTGGAGTTTCGAATTTTCAGAGTTTCGGATTTTTGGAGGTTTGGAGTTTCGGAGATTTGGAGTTTCGGCGTTTTGGAGATTCGGGGTCTAGGAGTTTTGGAATTTTGTAGTTTTTTTGTTTTGGAGTGTCGGAGTTTCGGAGTTTTGGAGTGTTGGAGTTTTGGAGTTTTAGAGTTTTAGAGTTGGAGTTTGAAATTTTTGAGTTTCGTATTTTTGGAGTTTGGAGTTTTTAAGTTTTGGATTTTTGGAGTTTTGGAGTTTTTTAGTTTTGGAGTTTTGGATTTTTGCACTTTTGGAGTTTTGGAGTTTCGGAGTTTCGGAGTTTTGGATTTTTGGAGTTTTGGAGGTATGGATTTTTGGATATCCAGGGTTTTGTTGTTCCAGAATTTTGTAGTTTTGGAGTTTTGGAGTGTCGGAGTTTCGGAGTTTCGAATTAATGGAGTTTTCGAGTTTTAGAATTTTTGATTTTTGGAGGTATGGATTTTTGGAGTTCCGGAGTTGTGGAGATTCGGGGTTGTGGAGTTTTGGAGTTTTGGAGGTTCGGAGTTTTGGAGTTTTGGAGTGTTGGAGTTTCGGAGTTTTGAAGTTTCGGAGTTTTGGAGAGTCAGGGTTGTGGAGTTTCGGAATTTTTGAGTTTTGGAGTTTTGGAGTTTCGGAGTTCCGGAGTTTCGGAGTTTCGGAGTTTTGGAGTTTTGCAGTATCGGAGTTTTGGAGTTTTGGAGTTTCGGAGTTCCGGATTTTCGGAGTTTTGGAGTTTTGCAGTCTCGGGAGTTTTGGAGTGTCGGAGTTTCGGAGTGTTGGAGTTTTGGTGTTTTAGAGTTTTGGAGTTTTGGAGTTTTGGAGTTTTGCACTTTTGGAGTTTCGGAGTTTCGGAGTTTTGGAGTTTTGGAGGTATGGATTTTTGGATATTCAGGGTTTTGTTGTTCCAGAATTTTGTAGTTTTGGAGTTTTGGAGTGTCGGAGTTTCGGAGTTTCGAATTAATGGAGTTTTCGAGTTTTAGAATTTTTGATTTTTGGAGGTATGGATTTTTGGAGTTTCGGAGTTGTGGAGATTCGGGGTTGTGGAGTTTTGGAGTTTTGGAGGTTCGGAGTTTTGGAGTTTTGGAGTGTTGGAGTTTCGGAGTTTTGAAGTTTCGGAGTTTTGGAGAGTCAGGGTTGTGGAGTTTCGGAATTTTGTAGTTTTGTAGTTTTGGAGTGTCGGAGTTTCGGAGTGTTGCAGTTTTGGTGTTTTAGAGTTTTGGAGTTTTGGAGTTTTTGAGTTTTTGAGTTTTGGATTTTTGCACTTTTGGAGTTTTGGAGTTATGGAGGTTTGGAGTTTTGGAGTTTTGGAGTTTCGGAGTTTCGGAGTTTCAGAGTTTTGGAGGTTCAGGGTTGTGGAGTTTCGGAATTTTTGAGTTTTGGAGTTTCGAATTTTCAGAGTTTCGGATTTTTGGAGTTTTGGAGTTTCGGAGATTTGGAGTTTCGGCGTTTTAAAGATTCTGGGTCTTGGAGTTTCGGAATTTTGTAGTTTTGTAGTTTTGGAGTGTCGGTGTTTTGGAGTGTTGGAGTTTTGGAGTTATAGAGTTTTGGAGTTTTTGTGTTTTTGAGTTTTTGAGTTTTGGATTTTTGAACTTTTGCAGTTATGGAGTTATGGAGTTTCGGAGTTTCGGAGTTTCAGAGTTTTGGAGGTTCAGGGTTGTGGAGTTTCGGAATTTTTGAGTTTTGGAGTTTCGGAGTTTTGGAGTTTTGCAGTTTTGGAGTTTTGGAGTTTCGAATTTTCAGTTTCGGATTTTTGGAGTTTTGGACTTTCGGAGATTTAGAGTTTCGGCGTTTTGGAGATTCGGGGTCTAGGAGTTTTGGAATTTTGTAGTTTTGTAGTTTTGGAGTGTCGGAGTTTCGGAGAGTCAGGGTTGTGGAGTTTCGGAATTTTGGAGTTTTGGAGTTTTGCAGTCTCGGGAGTTTTGGAGTTCTGGAGTTTCGGAGTTTCTTAGTTTTGGAGGTTCAGGGTTGTGGAGTTTCGGAATTTTTGAGTTTTGGAGTTTCGAATTTTCAGAGTTTCGGATTTCTGGAGTTTTGGAGTTTCGGAGATTTGGAGTTTCGGCGTTTTAAAGATTCGGGGTCTTGGAGTTTCGGAATTTTGTAGTTTTGTAGTTTTGGAGTTTTGGAGTTTTGGAGTGTTGGAGTTTTGGAGTTATAGAGTTTTGGAGTTTTTGAGTTTTTGAGTTTTTGAGTATTTGAGTTTTGGATTTTTGAACTTTTGAAGTTTTGGAGTTATGGAGTTATGGAGTTTTGGAGTTTTGGAGTTTTGGAGTTTCGGAGTTGTGGAGATTCGGGGTTGTGGAGTTTTGGAGTTTTGGAGGTTCGGAGTTTTGGAGTTATGGAGTTTTGGAGTTTCGGAGTTTTGAAGTTTCGGAGTTTTGGAGAGTCAGGGTTGTGGAGTTTCGGAATTTTTGAGTTTTGGAGTTTTGGAGTTTCGGAGTTCCGGGGTTTCGGAGTTTCGGAGTTTTGGAGTTTTGGAGTTTTGCAGTATCGGAGTTTCGGAGTTTTGGAGTTTCGGAGTTCCGGATTTTCGGAGTTTTGGAGTTTTGCAGTCTCGGGAGTTTTGGAGTGTCGGAGTTTCGGAGTGTTGGAGTTTTGGTGTTTTAGAGTTTTGGAGTTTTGGAGTTTTTGAGTTTTTGAGTTTTGGATTTTTGCACTTTTGGAGTTTTGGAGTTATGGAGGTTTGGAGTTTTGGAGTTTTGGAGTTTCGGAGTTTCGGAGTTTCGGAGTTTCAGAGTTTTGGAGGTTCAGGGTTGTGGAGTTTCGGAATTTTTGAGTTTTGGAGTTTCGAATTTTCAGTTTCGGATTTTTGGAGTTTTGGAGTTTCGAGTTTTCAGAGTTTCGGATTTTTGGAGTTTTGGAGTTTCGGAGATTTGGAGTTTCGGCGTTTTGGAGATTCGGGGTCTAGGAGTTTTGGAATTTTCTAGTTTCGTAGTTTTGGAGTTTTGGAGTTTTAGAGTTTCGGAGTGTTGGAGTTTTGGAGTTTTAGAGTTTTGGAGTTTTGGAGTTCTAAATTATCGGAGTTTCGGAGTTTTGGTGTTTTGGAGTATCGAATTTTCAGAGTTCCGGATTTTTGGAGTTTTGGAGTTTCGGAGATTTGGAATTTCGGCGTTTTGGAGATTCGGGGTCTTGGAGTTTCGGAATTTTGTAGTTTTGTAGTTTTTAAGTTTTGGATTTTTGAGTTTTGGATTTTTGGAGTTTTGGAGTTTTTTAGTTTTGGAGTTTTGGATTTTTGCACTTTTGGAGTTTTGGAGTTTCGGAGTTTCGGAGTTTTGGATTTTTGGAGTTTTGGAGGTATGGATTTTTGGATATTCAGGGTTTTGTTGTTCCAGAATTTTGTAGTTTTGGAGTTTTGGAGTGTCGGAGTTTCGGAGTTTCGAATTAATGGAGTTTTCGAGTTTTAGAATTTTTGATTTTTGGAGGTATGGATTTTTGGAGTTCCGGAGTTGTGGAGATTCGGGGTTGTGGAGTTTTGGAGTTTTGGAGGTTCGGAGTTTTGGAGTTTTGGAGTGTTGGAGTTTCGGAGTTTTGAAGTTTCGGAGTTTTGGAGAGTCAGGGTTGTGGAGTTTCGGAATTTTTGAGTTTTGGAGTTTTGGAGTTTCGGAGTTCCGGAGTTTCGGAGTTTCGGAGTTTTGGAGTTTTGCAGTATCGGAGTTTTGGAGTTTTGGAGTTTCGGAGTTCCGGATTTTCGGAGTTTTGGAGTTTTGCAGTCTCGGGAGTTTTGGAGTGTCGGAGTTTCGGAGTGTTGGAGTTTTGGTGTTTTAGAGTTTTGGAGTTTTGGAGTTTTGGAGTTTTGGAGTTTTTGAGTTTTGGATTTTTGCACTTTTGGAGTTTTGGAGTTATGGAGGTTTGGAGTTTTGGAGTTTTGGAGTTTCGGAGTTTCGGAGTTTCAGAGTTTTGGAGGTTCAGGGTTGTGGAGTTTCGGAATTTTTGAGTTTTGGAGTTTCGAATTTTCAGAGTTTCGGATTTTTGGAGTTTTGGAGTTTCGAATTTTCAGAGTTTCGGATTTTTGGAGGTTTGGAGTTTCGGAGATTTGGAGTTTCGGCGTTTTGGAGATTCGGGGTCTAGGAGTTTTGGAATTTTGTAGTTTTGTAGTTTTGGAGTGTCGGAGTTTCGGAGTTTTGGATTTTTGGAGTTTTGGAGGTATGGATTTTTGGATATTCAGGGCTTTGTTGTTCCAGAATTTTGTAGTTTTGGAGTTTTGGAGTGTCGGAGTTTCGGAGTTTCGAATTAATGGAGTTTTCGAGTTTTAGAATTTTTGATTTTTGGAGGTATGGATTTTTGGAGTTTCGGAGTTGTGGAGATTCGGGGTTGTGGAGTTTTGGAGTTTTGGAGGTTCGGAGTTTTGAAGTTTTGGAGTGTTGGAGTTTCGGAGTTTTGAAGTTTCGGAGTTTTGGAGAGTCAGGGTTGTGGAGTTTCGGAATTTTGTAGTTTTGTAGTTTTGGAGTGTCGGAGTTTCGGAGTGTTGGAGTTTTGGTGTTTTAGAGTTTTGGAGTTTTGGAGTTTCTGAGTTTTTGAGTTTTGGATTTTTGCACTTTTGGAGTTTTGGAGTTATGGGGGTTTGGAGTTTTGGAGTTTTGGAGTTTCGGAGTTTCGGAGTTTCAGAGTTTTGGAGGTTCAGGGTTGTGGAGTTTCGGAATTTTTGAGTTTTGGAGTTTCGAATTTTCAGAGTTTCGGATTTTTGGAGTTTTGGAGTTTCGGAGATTTGGAGTTTCGGCGCTTTAAAGATTCGGGGTCTTCGAGTTTCGGAATTTTGTAGTTTTGTAGTTTTGGAGTGTCGGAGTTTTGGAGTGTTGGAGTTTTGGAGTTATAGAGTTTTGGAGTTTTTGAGTTTTTGAGTTTTTGAGTTTTGGATTTTTGAACTTTTGCAGTTTTGGAGTTATGGAGTTTTGGAGTTTTGGAGTTTTGGAGTTTCAGAGTTGTGGAGATTCGGGGTTGTGGAGTTTTGGAGGTTCGGAGTTTTGGAGTTTTGGAGTTTTGGAGTTTCGGAGTTTTGAAGTTTCGGAGTTTTGGAGAGTCAGGGTTGTGGAGTTTCGGAATTTTTGAGTTTTGCAGTTTTGGAGTTTCGGAGTTCCGGAGTTTCGGAGTTTTGGAGTTTTGCAGTATTGGAGTTTTGGAGTTTTGGAGTTTCGGAGTTTTGGAGTTTCAGAGTTTTCGAGGTTCAGGGTTGTGGAGTTTCGGAATTTTTGAGTTTGGCAGTTTCGGAGTTTCGGAGTTTTCGAGTTTTGGAGTTTTGGAGTTTTAGAGCTTCGAATTTTCAGAGTTTCGGATTTTTGGAGTTTTGGAGTTTCGGAGATTTGGAGTTTTGGCGTTTTGGAGATTCGGGGTCTTGGAGTTTCGGAATTTTGTAGTTTTGTAGTTTTGGAGTTTTGGAGTGTCGGAGTTTCGGAGTGTCGGAGTTTTGGAGTTTTAGAGTTTTGGAGTTTTGGAGTTCTAAATTATCGGAGTTTCGGAGTTTTGGTGTTTTGGAGTATCGAATTTTCAGAGTTTCGGATTTTTGGAGTTTTGGAGTTTCGGAGATTTGGAATTTCGGCGTTTTGGAGATTCGGGGTCTTGGAGTTTCGGAATTTTGTAGTTTTGTAGTTTTGGAGTTTTGGAGTGTCGGAGTTTCGGAGTGTTGGAGTTTTGGAGTTTTAGAGTTTTGGAGTTTTGGAGTTCTAAATTATCGGAGTTTTGGAGTTTTGGTGTTTTGGAGTATCGAATTTTCAGAGTTTCGGATTTTTGGAGTTTTGGAGTTTCGGAGATTTGGAATTTCGGCGTTTTGGAGATTCGGGGTCTTGGAGTTTCGGAATTTTGTAGTTTTGTAGTTTTGGAGTTTTGGAGTGTCGGAGTTTCGGAGTGTTGGAGTTTTGGAGTTTTAGAGTTTTAGAGTTTTGGAGTTTGAAATTTTTGAGTTTCGTATTTTTGGAGTTTGGAGTTTTTAAGTTTTGGATTTTTGAGTTTTGGATTTTTGGAGTTTTGGAGTTTTTGAGTTTTGGATTTTTGCACTTTTGGAGTTTCGGAGTTTCGGAGTTTTGGAGTTTTGGAGTTTTGGAGGTATGGATTTTTGGATATTCAGGGTTTTGTTGTTCCAGAATTTTGTAGTTTTGGAGTTTTGGAGTGTTGGAGTTTCGGAGTTTCGAATTAATGGAGTTTTCGAGTTTTAGAATTTTTGATTTTTGGAGGTATGGATTTTTGGAGTTTCGGAGTTGTGGAGATTCGGGGTTGTGGAGTTTTGGAGTTTTGGAGGTTCGGAGTTTTGGAGTTTTGGAGTGTTGGAGTGTTGGAGTTTCGGAGTTTTGAAGTTTCGGAGTTTTGGAGAGTCAGGGTTGTGGAGTTTCGGAATTTTGTAGTTTTGTAGTTTTGGAGTGTCGGAGTTTCGGAGTGTTGCAGTTTTGGTGTTTTAGAGTTTTGGAGTTTTGGAGTTTTGGAGTTTTTGAGTTTTTGAGTTTTGGATTTTTGCACTTTTGGAGTTTTGGAGTTATGGAGGTTTGGAGTTTTGGAGTTTTGGAGTTTCGGAGTTTCGGAGTTTCAGAGTTTTGGAGGTTCAGGGTTGTGGAGTTTCGGAATTTTTGAGTTTTGGAGTTTCGAATTTTCAGAGTTTCGGATTTTTGGAGTTTTGGAGTTTCGGAGATTTGGAGTTTCGGCGTTTTAAAGATTCTGGGTCTTGGAGTTTCGGAATTTTGTAGTTTTGTAGTTTTGGAGTGTCGGTGTTTTGGAGTGTTGGTGTTTTGGAGTTATAGAGTTTTGGAGTTTTTGAGTTTTTGAGTTTTTGAGTTTTGGATTTTTGAACTTTTGCAGTTATGGAGTTATGGAGTTTTGGAGTTTTGGAGTTTCGGAGTTGTGGAGATTCGGGGTTGTGGAGTTTTGGACTTTTGGAGGTTCGGAGTTTTGGTGTTTTGGAGTATCGAATTTTCAGAGTTCCGGATTTTTGGAGTTTTGGAGTTTCGGAGATTTGGAATTTCGGCGTTTTGGAGATTCGGGGTCTTGGAGTTTCGGAATTTTGTAGTTTTGTAGTTTTGGAGTTTTGGAGTGTCGGAGTTTCGGAGTGTTGGAGTTTTGGAGTTTTAGAGTTTTAGAGTTGGAGTTTGAAATTTTTGAGTTTCGTATTTTTGGAGTTTGGAGTTTTTAAGTTTTGGATTTTTGAGTTTTGGATTTTTGGAGTTTTGGAGTTTTTTAGTTTTGGAGTTTTGGATTTTTGCACTTTTGGAGTTTTGGAGTTTCGGAGTTTCGGAGTTTTGGATTTTTGGAGTATTGGAGGTATGGATTTTTGGATATTCAGGGTTTTGTTGTTCCAGAATTTTGTAGTTTTGGAGTTTTGGAGTGTCGGAGTTTCGGAGTTTCGAATTAATGGAGTTTTCGAGTTTTAGAATTTTTGATTTTTGGAGGTATGGATTTTTGGAGTTCCGGAGTTGTGGAGATTCGGGGTTGTGGAGTTTTGGAGTTTTGGAGGTTCGGAGTTTTGGAGTTTTGGAGTTTCGGAGTTTTGAAGTTTCAGTGTTTTGGAGAGTCAGGGTTGTGGAGTTTCGGAATTTTTGAGTTTTGGAGTTTTGGAGTTTCGGAGTTCCGGAGTTTCGTAGTTTCGGAGTTTTGGAGTTTTGGAGTTTCGGAGTTCCGGATTTTCGGAGTTTTGGAGTTTTGCAGTCTCGGGAGTTTTGGAGTGTCGGAGTTTCGGAGTGTTGGAGTTTTGGTGTTTTAGAGTTTTGGATTTTTGCACTTTTGGAGTTTTGGAGTTATGGAGGTTTGGAGTTTTGGAGTTTTGGAGTTTCGGAGTTTCGGAGTTTCAGAGTTTTGGAGGTTCAGGGTTGTGGAGTTTCGGAATTTTTGAGTTTTGGAGTTTCGAATTTTCAGAGTTTCGGATTTTTGGAGTTTTGGAGTTTCGAATTTTCAGAGTTTCGGATTTTTGGAGGTTTGGAGTTTCGGAGATTTGGAGTTTCGGCGTTTTGGAGATTCGGGGTCTAGGAGTTTTGGAATTTTGTAGTTTTGTTGTTTTGGAGTGTCGGAGTTTCGGAGTTTTGGATTTTTGGAGTTTTGGAGGTATGGATTTTTGGATATTCAGGGTTTTGTTGTTCCAGAATTTTGTAGTTTTGGAGTTTTGGAGTGTCGGAGTTTCGGAGTTTCGAATTAATGGAGTTTTCGAGTTTTAGAATTTTTGATTTTTGGAGGTATGGATTTTTAGAGTTTCGGAGTTGTGGAGATTCGGGGTTGTGGAGTTTTGGAGTTTTGGAGGTTCGGAGTTTTGGAGTGTTGGAGTTTCGGAGTTTTGAAGTTTCGGAGTTTTGGAGAGTCAGGGTTGTGGAGTTTCGGAATTTTGTAGTTTTGTAGTTTTGGAGTGTCGGAGTTTCGGAGTGTTGGAGTTTTGGTGTTTTAGAGTTTTGGAGTTTTGGAGTTTTTGAGTTTTTGAGTTTTAGATTTTTGCACTTTTGGAGTTTTGGAGTTATGGAGGTTTGGAGTTTTGGAGTTTTGGAGTTTCGGAGTTTCGGAGTTTCAGAGTTTTGGAGGTTCAGGGTTGTGGAGTTTCGGAATTTTTGAGTTTTGGGGTTTCGGAGTTTTGGAGTTTCAGCGTTTTGGAGATTCGGGGTCTAGGAGTTTTGGAATTTTGTAGTTTTGTAGTTTTGGGGTGTCGGAGTTTCGGAGAGTCAGGGTTGTGGAGTTTCGGAATTTTGGAGTTTTGGACTTTTGCAGTCTCGGGAGTTTTGGAGTTCTGGAGTTTCGGAGTTTCTTAGTTTTGGAGGTTCAGGGTTGTGGAGTTTCGGAATTTTTGAGTTTTGGAGTTTCGAATTTTCAGAGTTTCGGATTTCTGGAGTTTTGGAGTTTCGGAGATTTGGAGTTTCGGCGTTTTAAAGATTCGGGGTCTTGGAGTTTCGGAATTTTGTAGTTTTGTAGTTTTGGAGTGTCGGAGTTTTGGAGTGTTGGAGTTTTGGAGTTATAGAGTTTTGGAGTTTTTGAGTTTTTGAGTATTTGAGTTTTGGATTTTTGAACTTTTACAGTTTTGGAGTTATGGAGTTTTGGAGTTTTGGAGTTTTGGAGTTGTGGAGATTCGGGGTTGTGGAGTTTTGGAGTTTTGGAGGTTCGGAGTTTTGGAGTTTTGGAGTTTTGGAGTTTCGGAGTTTTGAAGTTTCGGAGTTTTGGAGAGTCAGGGTTGTGGAGTTTCGGAATTTTTGAGTTTTGCAGTTTTGGAGTTTCGGAGTTCCGGAGTTTCGGAGTTTCGGAGTTTTGGAGTTTTGCAGTATCGGAGTTTTGGAGTTTTGGAGTTTCGGAGTTTTGGAGTTTCAGAGTTTTCGAGGTTCAGGGTTGTGGAGTTTCGGAATTTTTGAGTTTGGCAGTTTCGGAGTTTCGGAGTTTTCGAGTTTTGGAGTTTTAGAGCTTCGAATTTTCAGAGTTTCGGATTTTTGGAGTTTTGGAGTTTCGGAGATTTGGAGTTTTGGCGTTTTGGAGATTCGGGGTCTTGGAGTTTCGGAATTTTGTAGTTTTGTAGTTTTGGAGTTTTGGAGTGTCGGAGTTTCGGAGTGTCGGAGTTTTGGAGTTTTAGAGTTTTGGAGTTTTGGAGTTATAAATTATCGGAGTTTCGGAGTTTTGGTGTTTTGGAGTATCGAATTTTCAGAGTTTCGGATTTTTGGAGTTTTGGAGTTTCGGAGATTTGGAATTTCGGCGTTTTGGAGATTCGGGGTCTTGGAGTTTCGGAATTTTGTAGTTTTGTAGTTTTGGAGTTTTGGAGTGTCGGAGTTTCGGAGTGTTGGAGTTTTGGAGTTTTAGAGTTTTGGAGTTTTGGAGTTCTAAATTATCGGAGTTTTGGAGTTTTGGTGTTTTGGAGTATCGAATTTTCAGAGTTTCGGATTTTTGGAGTTTTGGAGTTTCGGAGATTTGGAATTTCGGCGTTTTGGAGATTCGGGGTCTTGGAGTTTCGGAATTTTGTAGTTTTGTAGTTTTGGAGTTTTGGAGTGTCGGAGTTTCGGAGTGTTGGAGTTTTGGAGTTTTAGAGTTTTAGAGTTTTGGAGTTTGAAATTTTTGAGTTTCGTATTTTTGGAGTGTGGAGTTTTTAAGTTTTGGATTTTTGAGTTTTGGATTTTTGGAGTTTTGGAGTTTTTGAGTTTTGGATTTTTGCACTTTTGGAGTTTTGGAGTTTCGGAGTTTTGGAGTTTTGGAGTTTTGGAGGTATGGATTTTTGGATATTCAGGGTTTTGTTGTTCCAGAATTTTGTAGTTTTGTAGTTTTGGAGTGTCGGAGTTTCGGAGTTTCGAATTAATGGAGTTTTCGAGTTTTAGAATTTTTGATTTTTGGAGGTATGGATTTTTGGAGTTTCGGAGTTCTGGAGATTCGGGGTTGTGGAGTTTTGGAGTTTTGGAGGTTCGGAGTTTTGGAGTGTCGGAGTTTCGGAGTGTTGCAGTTTTGGTGTTTTAGAGTTTTGGAGTTTTGGAGTTTTGGAGTTTTTGAGTTTTTGAGTTTTGGATTTTTGCACTTTTGGAGTTTTGGAGTTATGGAGGTTTGGAGTTTTGGAGTTTTGGAGTTTCGGAGTTTCGGAGTTTCAGAGTTTTGGAGGTTCAGGGTTGTGGAGTTTCGGAATTTTTGAGTTTTGGAGTTTCGAATTTTCAGAGTTTCGGATTTTTGGAGTTTTGGAGTTTCGGAGATTTGGAGTTTCGGCGTTTTAAAGATTCTGGGTCTTGGAGTTTCGGAATTTTGTAGTTTTGTAGTTTTGGAGTGTCGGTGTTTTGGAGTGTTGGAGTTTTGGAGTTATAGAGTTTTTGAGTTTTTGAGTTTTTGAGTTTTTGAGTTTTGGATTTTTGAACTTTTGCAGTTATGGAGTTATGGAGTTTTGGAGTTTTGGAGTTTCGGAGTTGTGGAGATTCGGGGTTGTGGAGTTTTGGACTTTTGGAGGTTCGGAGTTTTGGTGTTTTGGAGTATCGAATTTTCAGAGTTCCGGATTTTTGGAGTTTTGGAGTTTCGGAGATTTGGAATTTCGGCGTTTTGGAGATTCGGGGTCTTGGAGTTTCGGAATTTTGTAGTTTTGTAGTTTTGGAGTTTTGGAGTGTCGGAGTTTCGGAGTGTTGGAGTTTTGGAGTTTTAGAGTTTTAGAGTTGGAGTTTGAAATTTTTGAGTTTCGTATTTTTGGAGTTTGGAGTTTTTAAGTTTTGGATTTTTGAGTTTTGGATTTTTGGAGTTTTGGAGTTTTTTAGTTTTGGAGTTTTGGATTTTTGCACTTTTGGAGTTTTGGAGTTTCGGAGTTTCGGAGTTTTGGATTTTTGGAGTTTGGAGTTTTTAAGTTTTGGATTTTTGAGTTTTGGATTTTTGGAGTTTTGGAGTTTTTTAGTTTTGGAGTTTTGGATTTTTGCACTTTTGGAGTTTTGGAGTGTCGGAGTTTCGGAGTTTCGAATTAATGGAGTTTTCGAGTTTTAGAATTTTTGATTTTTGGAGGTATGGATTTTTGGAGTTCCGGAGTTGTGGAGATTCGGGGTTGTGGAGTTTTGGAGTTTTGGAGTTTCGGAGTTTTGGAGTTTTGGAGTGTTGGAGTTTCGGAGTTTTGAAGTTTCAGTGTTTTGGAGAGTCAGGGTTGTGGAGTTTCGGAATTTTTGAGTTTTGGAGTTTTGGAGTTTCGGAGTTCCGGAGTTTCGGAGTTTCGGAGTTTTGGAGTTTTGGAGTTTTGCAGTCTCGGGAGTTTTGGAGTGTCGGAGTTTCGGAGTGTTGGAGTTTTGGTGTTTTAGAGTTTTGGAGTTTTGGAGTTTTGGAGTTTTTGAGTTTTGGATTTTTGCACTTTTGGAGTTTTGGAGTTATGGAGGTTTGGAGTTTTGGAGTTTTGGAGTTTCGGAGTTTCGGAGTTTCAGAGTTTTGGAGGTTCAGGGTTGTGGAGTTTCGGAATTTTTGAGTTTTGGAGTTTCGAATTTTCAGAGTTTCGGATTTTTGGAGTTTTGGAGTTTCGAATTTTCAGAGTTTCGGATTTTTGGAGGTTTGGAGTTTCGGAGATTTGGAGTTTCGGCGTTTTGGAGATTCGGGGTCTAGGAGTTTTGGAATTTTGTAGTTTTGTAGTTTTGGAGTGTCGGAGTTTCGGAGTGTTGGAGTTTTGGTGTTTTAGAGTTTTGGAGTTTTGGAGTTTTTGAGTTATGGAGGTTTGGAGTTTTGGAGTTTTGGAGTTTCGGAGTTTCGGAGTTTCAGAGTTTTGGAGGTTCAGGGTTGTGGAGTTTCGGAATTTTTGAGTTTTGGAGTTTCGGAGTTTTGGAGTTTTGCAGTTTTGGAGTTTTGGAGTTTCGAATTTTCAGAGTTTCGGATTTTTGGAGTTTTGGAGTTTCGGAGATTTAGAGTTTCGGCGTTTTGGAGATTCGGGGTCTAGGAGTTTTGGAATTTTGTAGTTTTGTAGTTTTGGAGTGTCGGAGTTTCGGAGAGTCAGGGTTGTGGAGTTTCGGAATTTTGGAGTTTTGGAGTTTTGCAGTCTCGGGAGTTTTGGAGTTCTGGAGTTTCGGAGTTTCTTAGTTTTGGAGGTTCAGGGTTGTGGAGTTTCGGAATTTTTGAGTTTTGGAGTTTCGAATTTTCAGAGTTTCGGATTTCTGGAGTTTTGGAGTTTCGGAGATTTGGAGTTTCGGCGTTTTAAAGATTCGGGGTCTTGGAGTTTCGGAATTTTGTAGTTTTGTAGTTTTGGAGTGTCGGAGTTTTGGAGTGTTGGAGTTTTGGAGTTATAGAGTTTTTGAGTTTTTGAGTTTTTGAGTTTTTGAGTTTTTGAGTATTTGAGTTTTGGATTTTTGAACTTTTGAAGTTTTGGAGTTATGGAGTTATGGAGTTTTGGAGTTTTGGAGTTTTGGAGTTTCGGAGTTGTGGAGATTCGGGGTTGTGGAGTTTTGGAGTTTTGGAGGTTCGGAGTTTTGGAGTTTTGGAGTTTTGGAGTTTCGGAGTTTTGAAGTTTCGGAGTTTTGGAGAGTCAGGGTTGTGGAGTTTCGGAATTTTTGAGTTTTGGAGTTTTGGAGTTTCGGAGTTCCGGGGTTTCGGAGTTTCGGAGTTTTGGAGTTTTGGAGTTTTGCAGTATCGGAGTTTCGGAGTTTTGGAGTTTCGGAGTTCCGGATTTTCGGAGTTTTGGAGTTTTGCAGTCTCGGGAGTTTTGGAGTGTCGGAGTTTCGGAGTGTTGGAGTTTTGGTGTTTTAGAGTTTTGGAGTTTTGGAGTTTTTGAGTTTTTGAGTTTTGGATTTTTGCACTTTTGGAGTTTTGGAGTTATGGAGGTTTGGAGTTTTGGAGTTTTGGAGTTTCGGAGTTTCGGAGTTTCGGAGTTTCAGAGTTTTGGAGGTTCAGGGTTGTGGAGTTTCGGAATTTTTGAGTTTTGGAGTTTCGAATTTTCAGTTTCGGATTTTTGGAGTTTTGGAGTTTCGAGTTTTCAGAGTTTCGGATTTTTGGAGTTTTGGAGTTTCGGAGATTTGGAGTTTCGGCGTTTTGGAGATTCGGGGTCTAGGAGTTTTGGAATTTTGTAGTTTCGTAGTTTTGGAGTTTTGGAGTTTTGGAGTTTTAGAGTTTCGGAGTGTTGGAGTTTTGGAGTTTTAGAGTTTTGGAGTTTTGGAGTTCTAAATTATCGGAGTTTCGGAGTTTTGGTGTTTTGGAGTATCGAATTTTCAGAGTTCCGGATTTTTGGAGTTTTGGAGTTTCGGAGATTTGGAATTTCGGCGTTTTGGAGATTCGGGGTCTTGGAGTTTCGGAATTTTGTAGTTTTGTAGTTTTGGAGTTTTGGAGTGTCGGAGTTTCGGAGTGTTGGAGTTTTGGAGTTTTAGAGTTTTAGAGTTGGAGTTTGAAATTTTTGAGTTTCGTATTTTTGGAGTTTGGAGTTTTTAAGTTTTGGATTTTTGAGTTTTGGATTTTTGGAGTTTTGGAGTTTTTTAGTTTTGGAGTTTTGGATTTTTGCACTTTTGGAGTTTTGGAGTTTCGGAGTTTCGGAGTTTTGGATTTTTGGAGTTTTGGAGGTATGGATTTTTGGATATTCAGGGTTTTGTTGTTCCAGAATTTTGTAGTTTTGGAGTTTTGGAGTGTCGGAGTTTCGGAGTTTCGAATTAATGGAGTTTTCGAGTTTTAGAATTTTTGATTTTTGGAGGTATGGATTTTTGGAGTTCCGGAGTTGTGGAGATTCGGGGTTGTGGAGTTTTGGAGTTTTGGAGGTTCGGAGTTTTGGAGTTTTGGAGTGTTGGAGTTTCGGAGTTTTGAAGTTTCGGAGTTTTGGAGAGTCAGGGTTGTGGAGTTTCGGAATTTTTGAGTTTTGGAGTTTTGGAGTTTCGGAGTTCCGGAGTTTCGGAGTTTCGGAGTTTTGGAGTTTTGCAGTCTCGGGAGTTTTGGAGTGTCGGAGTTTCGGAGTGTTGGAGTTTTGGTGTTTTAGAGTTTTGGAGTTTTGGAGTTTTGGAGTTTTGGAGTTTTTGAGTTTTGGATTTTTGCACTTTTGGAGTTTTGGAGTTATGGAGGTTTGGAGTTTTGGAGTTTTGGAGTTTCGGAGTTTCGGAGTTTCAGAGTTTTGGAGGTTCAGGGTTGTGGAGTTTCGGAATTTTTGAGTTTTGGAGTTTCGAATTTTCAGAGTTTCGGATTTTTGGAGTTTTGGAGTTTCGAATTTTCAGAGTTTCGGATTTTTGGAGGTTTGGAGTTTCGGAGATTTGGAGTTTCGGCGTTTTGGAGATTCGGGGTCTAGGAGTTTTGGAATTTTGTAGTTTTGAAGTTTTGGAGTGTCGGAGTTTCGGAGTTTTGGATTTTTGGAGTTTTGGAGGTATGGATTTTTGGATATTCAGGGTTTTGTTGTTCCAGAATTTTGTAGTTTTGGAGTTTTGGAGTGTCGGAGTTTCGGAGTTTCGAATTAATGGAGTTTTCGAGTTTTAGAATTTTTGATTTTTGGAGGTATGGATTTTTAGAGTTTCGGAGTTGTGGAGATTCGGAGTTGTGGAGTTTTGGAGTTTTGGAGGTTCGGAGTTTTGGAGTTTTGGAGTGTTGGAGTTTCGGAGTTTTGAAGTTTCGGAGTTTTGGAGAGTCAGGGTTGTGGAGTTTCGGAATTTTGTAGTTTTGTAGTTTTGGAGTGTCGGAGTTTCGGAGTGTTGGAGTTTTGGTGTTTTAGAGTTTTGGAGTTTTGGAGTTTTTGAGTTTTTGAGTTTTAGATTTTTGCACTTTTGGAGTTTTGGAGTTATGGAGGTTTGGAGTTTTGGAGTTTTGGAGTTTCGGAGTTTCGGAGTTTCAGAGTTTTGGAGGTTCAGGGTTGTGGAGTTTCGGAATTTTTGAGTTTTGGAGTTTCGGAGTTTTGGAGTTTTGCAGTTTTGGAGTTTTGGAGTTTCGAATTTTCAGAGTTTCGGATTTTTGGAGTTTTGGAGTTTCGGAGATTTAGAGTTTCAGCGTTTTGGAGATTCGGGGTCTAGGAGTTTTGGAATTTTGTAGTTTTGTAGTTTTGGAGTGTCGGAGTTTCGGAGAGTCAGGGTTGTGGAGTTTCGGAATTTTGGAGTTTTGGAGTTTTGCAGTCTCGGGAGTTTTGGAGTTCTGGAGTTTCGGAGTTTCTTAGTTTTGGAGGTTCAGGGTTGTGGAGTTTCGGAATTTTTGAGTTTTGGAGTTTCGAATTTTCAGAGTTTCGGATTTCTGGAGTTTTGGAGTTTCGGAGATTTGGAGTTTCGGCGTTTTAAAGATTCGGGGTCTTGGAGTTTCGGAATTTTGTAGTTTTGTAGCTTTGGAGTGTCGGAGTTTTGGAGTGTTGGAGTTTTGGAGTTATAGAGTTTTGGAGTTTTTGAGTTTTTGAGTATTTGAGTTTTGGATTTTTGAACTTTTGAAGTTTTGGAGTTATGGAGTTATGGAGTTTTGGAGTTTTGGAGTTTCGGAGTTGTGGAGATTCGGGGTTGTGGAGTTTTGGAGTTTTGGAGGTTCGGAGTTTTGGAGTTTTGGAGTTTCGGAGTTTCGGAGTTTTGAAGTTTCGGAGTTTTGGAGAGTCAGGGTTGTGGAGTTTCGGAATTTTTGAGTTTTGGAGTTTTGGAGTTTCGGAGTTCCGGAGTTTCGGAGTTTCGGAGTTTTGGAGTTTTGCAGTATCGGAGTTTTGGAGTTTTGGAGTTTCGGAGTTTTGGAGTTTCAGAGTTTTCGAGGTTCAGGGTTGTGGAGTTTCGGAATTTTTGAGTTTGGGAGTTTCGGAGTTTTGGAGTTTTGGAGTTTTAGAGTTTCGAATTTTCAGAGTTTCGGATTTTTGGAGTTTTGTAGGTTCGGAGATTTGGAGTTTCGGCGTTTTAAAGATTCGGGGTCTTGGAGTTTCGGAATTTTGTATTTTTGTAGTTTTGGAGTGTCGGAGTTTTGGAGTGTTGGAGTTTTGGAGTTATAGAGTTTTTGAGTTTTTGAGTTTTTGAGTTTTTGAGTTTTTGAGTTTTGGATTTTTGAACTTTTGCAGTTTTGGAGTTATGGAGTTTTGGAGTTTTGGAGTTTCGGAGTTTCGTAGTTTCGGAGTTTTGGATTTTTGGAGTTTTGGAGGTATGGATTTTTGGATATTCAGGGTTTTGTTGTTCCAGAATTTTGTAGTTTTGGAGTGTCGGAGTTTCGGAGTTTCGAATTAATGGAGTTTTCGAGTTTTAGAATTTTTGATTTTTGGAGGTATGGATTTTTGGAGTTTCGGAGTTGTGGAGATTCGGGGTTGTGGAGTTTTGGAGTTTTGGAGGTTCGGAGTTTTGAAGTTTTGGAGTGTTGGAGTTTCGGAGTTTTGAAGTTTCGGAGTTTTGGAGAGTCAGGGTTGTGGAGTTTCGGAATTTTGTAGTTTTGTAGTTTTGGAGTGTCGGAGTTTCGGAGTGTTGGAGTTTTGGTGTTTTAGAGTTTTGGAGTTTTGGAGTTTCTGAGTTTTTGAGTTTTGGATTTTTGCACTTTTGGAGTTTTGGAGTTATGGGGGTTTGGAGTTTTGGAGTTTTGGAGTTTCGGAGTTTCGGAGTTTCAGAGTTTTGGAGGTTCAGGGTTGTGGAGTTTCGGAATTTTTGAGTTTTGGAGTTTCGAATTTTCAGAGTTTCGGATTTTTGGAGTTTTGGAGTTTCGGAGATTTGGAGTTTCGGCGCTTTAAAGATTCGGGGTCTTGGAGTTTCGGAATTTTGTAGTTTTGTAGTTTTGGAGTGTCGGAGTTTTGGAGTGTTGGAGTTTTGGAGTTATAGAGTTTTGGAGTTTTTGAGTTTTTGAGTTTTTGAGTTTTGGATTTTTGAACTTTTGCAGTTTTGGAGTTATGGAGTTTTGGAGTTTTGGAGTTTTGGAGTTTTGGAGTTTCGGAGTTTTGAAGTTTCGGAGTTTTGGAGAGTCAGGGTTGTGGAGTTTCGGAATTTTTGAGTTTTGCAGTTTTGGAGTTTCGGAGTTCCGGAGTTTCGGAGTTTCGGAGTTTTGGAGTTTTGCAGTATCGGAGTTTTGGAGTTTTGGAGTTTCGGAGTTTTGGAGTTTCAGAGTTTTCGAGGTTCAGGGTTGTGGAGTTTCGGAATTTTTGAGTTTGGCAGTTTCGGAGTTTCGGAGTTTTCGAGTTTTGGAGTTTTGGAGTTTTAGAGCTTCGAATTTTCAGAGTTTCGGATTTTTGGAGTTTTGGAGTTTCGGAGATTTGGAGTTTTGGCGTTTTGGAGATTCGGGGTCTTGGAGTTTCGGAATTTTGTAGTTTTGTAGTTTTGGAGTTTTGGAGTGTCGGAGTTTCGGAGTGTCGGAGTTTTGGAGTTTTAGAGTTTTTGAGTTTTGGAGTTCTAAATTATCGGAGTTTCGGAGTTTTGGTGTTTTGGAGTATCGAATTTTCAGAGTTTCGGATTTTTGGAGTTTTGGAGTTTCGGAGATTTGGAATTTCGGCGTTTTGGAGATTCGGGGTCTTGGAGTTTCGGAATTTTGTAGTTTTGTAGTTTTGGAGTTTTGGAGTGTCGGAGTTTCGGAGTGTTGGAGTTTTGGAGTTTTAGAGTTTTAGAGTTTTGGAGTTTGAAATTTTTGAGTTTCGTATTTTTGGAGTGTGGAGTTTTTAAGTTTTGGATTTTTGAGTTTTGGATTTTTGGAGTTTTGGAGTTTTTGAGTTTTGGATTTTTGCACTTTTGGAGTTTCGGAGTTTCGGAGTTTTGGAGTTTTGGGGTTTTGGAGGTATGGATTTTTGGATATTCAGGGTTTTGTTGTTCCAGAATTTTGTAGTTTTGGAGTTTTGGAGTGTCGGAGTTTCGGAGTTTCGAATTAATGGAGTTTTCGAGTTTTAGAATTTTTGATTTTTGGAGGTATGGATTTTTGGAGTTTCGGAGTTGTGGAGATTCGGGGTTGTGGAGTTTTGGAGTTTTGGAGGTTCGGAGTTTTGGAGTTTTGGAGTGTTGGAGTTTCTGAGTTTTGAAGTTTCGGAGTTTTGGAGAGTCAGGGTTGTTGAGTTTCGGAATTTTGTAGTTTTGTAGTTTTGGAGTGTCGGAGTTTCGGAGTGTTGCAGTTTTGGTGTTTTAGAGTTTTGGAGTTTTGGAGTTTTGGAGTTTTTGAGTTTTTGAGTTTTGGATTTTTGCACTTTTGGAGTTTTGGAGTTATGGAGGTTTGGAGTTTTGGAGTTTTGGAGTTTCGGAGTTTCGGAGTTTCAGAGTTTTGGAGGTTCAGGGTTGTGGAGTTTCGGAATTTTTGAGTTTTGGAGTTTCGAATTTTCAGAGTTTCGGATTTTTGGAGTTTTGGAGTTTCGGAGATTTGGAGTTTCGGCGTTTTAAAGATTCTGGGTCTTGGAGTTTCGGAATTTTGTAGTTTTGTAGTTTTGGAGTGTCGGTGTTTTGGAGTGTTGGTGTTTTGGAGTTATAGAGTTTTGGAGTTTTTGAGTTTTTGAGTTTTTGAGTTTTGGATTTTTGAACTTTTGCAGTTATGGAGTTATGGAGTTTTGGAGTTTTGGAGTTTCGGAGTTGTGGAGATTCGGGGTTGTGGAGTTTTGGACTTTTGGAGGTTCGGAGTTTTGGTGTTTTGGAGTATCGAATTTTCAGAGTTCCGGATTTTTGGAGTTTTGGAGTTTCGGAGATTTGGAATTTCGGCGTTTTGGAGATTCGGGGTCTTGGAGTTTCGGAATTTTGTAGTTTTGTAGTTTTGGAGTTTTGGAGTGTCGGAGTTTCGGAGTGTTGGAGTTTTGGAGTTTTAGAGTTTTAGAGTTGGAGTTTGAAATTTTTGAGTTTCGTATTTTTGGAGTTTGGAGTTTTTAAGTTTTGGATTTTTGAGTTTTGGATTTTTGGAGTTTTGGAGTTTTTTAGTTTTGGAGTTTTGGATTTTTGCACTTTTGGAGTTTTGGAGTTTCGGAGTTTCGGAGTTTTGGATTTTTGGAGTTTTGGAGGTATGGATTTTTGGATATTCAGGGTTTTGTTGTTCCAGAATTTTGTAGTTTTGGAGTTTTGGAGTGTCGGAGTTTCGGAGTTTCGAATTAATGGAGTTTTCGAGTTTTAGAATTTTTGATTTTTGGAGGTATGGATTTTTGGAGTTCCGGAGTTGTGGAGATTCGGGGTTGTGGAGTTTTGGAGTTTTGGAGGTTCGGAGTTTTGGAGTTTTGGAGTGTTGGAGTTTCGGAGTTTTGAAGTTTCAGTGTTTTGGAGAGTCAGGGTTGTGGAGTTTCGGAATTTTTGAGTTTTGGAGTTTTGGAGTTTTGGAGTTTCGGAGTTCCGGAGTTTCGGAGTTTCGGAGTTTTGGAGTTTTGGAGTTTCGGAGTTCCGGATTTTCGGAGTTTTGGAGTTTTGCAGTCTCGGGAGTTTTGGAGTGTCGGAGTTTCGGAGTGTTGGAGTTTTGGTGTTTTAGAGTTTTGGAGTTTTGGAGTTTTGGAGTTTTTGAGTTTTGGATTTTTGCACTTTTGGAGTTTTGGAGTTATGGAGGTTTGGAGTTTTGGAGTTTTGGAGTTTCGGAGTTTCGGAGTTTCAGAGTTTTGGAGGTTCAGGGTTGTGGAGTTTCGGAATTTTTGAGTTTTGGAGTTTCGAATTTTCAGAGTTTCGGATTTTTGGAGTTTTGGAGTTTCGAATTTTCAGAGTTTCGGATTTTTGGAGGTTTGGAGTTTCGGAGATTTGGAGTTTCGGCGTTTTGGAGATTCGGGGTCTAGGAGTTTTGGAATTTTGTAGTTTTTTTGTTTTGGAGTGTCGGAGTTTCGGAGTTTTGGAGTGTTGGAGTTTTGGAGTTTTAGAGTTTTAGAGTTGGAGTTTGAAATTTTTGAGTTTCGTATTTTTGGAGTTTGGAGTTTTTTAGTTTTGGATTTTTGGAGTTTTGGAGTTTTTTAGTTTTGGAGTTTTGGATTTTTGCACTTTTGGAGTTTTGGAGTTTCGGAGTTTCGGAGTTTTGGATTTTTGGAGTTTTGGAGGTATGGATTTTTGGATATCCAGGGTTTTGTTGTTCCAGAATTTTGTAGTTTTGGAGTTTTGGAGTGTCGGAGTTTCGGAGTTTCGAATTAATGGAGTTTTCGAGTTTTAGAATTTTTGATTTTTGGAGGTATGGATTTTTGGAGTTCCGGAGTTGTGGAGATTCGGGGTTGTGGAGTTTTGGAGTTTTGGAGGTTCGGAGTTTTGGAGTTTTGGAGTGTTGGAGTTTCGGAGTTTTGAAGTTTCGGAGTTTTGGAGAGTCAGGGTTGTGGAGTTTCGGAATTTTTGAGTTTTGGAGTTTTGGAGTTTCGGAGTTCCGGAGTTTCGGAGTTTCGGAGTTTTGGAGTTTTGCAGTATCGGAGTTTTGGAGTTTTGGAGTTTCGGAGTTCCGGATTTTCGGAGTTTTGGAGTTTTGCAGTCTCGGGAGTTTTGGAGTGTCGGAGTTTCGGAGTGTTGGAGTTTTGGTGTTTTAGAGTTTTGGAGTTTTGGAGTTTTGGAGTTTTGCACTTTTGGAGTTTCGGAGTTTCGGAGTTTTGGAGTTTTGGAGGTATGGATTTTTGGATATTCAGGGTTTTGTTGTTCCAGAATTTTGTAGTTTTGGAGTTTTGGAGTGTCGGAGTTTCGGAGTTTCGAATTAATGGAGTTTTCGAGTTTTAGAATTTTTGATTTTTGGAGGTATGGATTTTTGGAGTTTCGGAGTTGTGGAGATTCGGGGTTGTGGAGTTTTGGAGTTTTGGAGGTTCGGAGTTTTGGAGTTTTGGAGTGTTGGAGTTTCGGAGTTTTGAAGTTTCGGAGTTTTGGAGAGTCAGGGTTGTGGAGTTTCGGAATTTTGTAGTTTTGTAGTTTTGGAGTGTCGGAGTTTCGGAGTGTTGCAGTTTTGGTGTTTTAGAGTTTTGGAGTTTTGGAGTTTTGGAGTTTTTGAGTTTTTGAGTTTTGGATTTTTGCACTTTTGGAGTTTTGGAGTTATGGAGGTTTGGAGTTTTGGAGTTTTGGAGTTTCGGAGTTTCGGAGTTTCAGAGTTTTGGAGGTTCAGGGTTGTGGAGTTTCGGAATTTTTGAGTTTTGGAGTTTCGAATTTTCAGAGTTTCGGATTTTTGGAGTTTTGGAGTTTCGGAGATTTGGAGTTTCGGCGTTTTAAAGATTCTGGGTCTTGGAGTTTCGGAATTTTGTAGTTTTGTAGTTTTGGAGTGTCGGTGTTTTGGAGTGTTGGAGTTTTGGAGTTATAGAGTTTTGGAGTTTTTGTGTTTTTGAGTTTTTGAGTTTTGGATTTTTGAACTTTTGCAGTTATGGAGTTATGGAGTTTCGGAGTTTCGGAGTTTCAGAGTTTTGGAGGTTCAGGGTTGTGGAGTTTCGGAATTTTTGAGTTTTGGAGTTTCGGAGTTTTGGAGTTTTGCAGTTTTGGAGTTTTGGAGTTTCGAATTTTCAGTTTCGGATTTTTGGAGTTTTGGACTTTCGGAGATTTAGAGTTTCGGCGTTTTGGAGATTCGGGGTCTAGGAGTTTTGGAATTTTGTAGTTTTGTAGTTTTGGAGTGTCGGAGTTTCGGAGAGTCAGGGTTGTGGAGTTTCGGAATTTTGGAGTTTTGGAGTTTTGCAGTCTCGGGAGTTTTGGAGTTCTGGAGTTTCGGAGTTTCTTAGTTTTGGAGGTTCAGGGTTGTGGAGTTTCGGAATTTTTGAGTTTTGGAGTTTCGAATTTTCAGAGTTTCGGATTTCTGGAGTTTTGGAGTTTCGGAGATTTGGAGTTTCGGCGTTTTAAAGATTCGGGGTCTTGGAGTTTCGGAATTTTGTAGTTTTGTAGTTTTGGAGTGTCGGAGTTTTGGAGTGTTGGAGTTTTGGAGTTATAGAGTTTTGGAGTTTTTGAGTTTTTGAGTTTTTGAGTATTTGAGTTTTGGATTTTTGAACTTTTGAAGTTTTGGAGTTATGGAGTTATGGAGTTTTGGAGTTTTGGAGTTTTGGAGTTTCGGAGTTGTGGAGATTCGGGGTTGTGGAGTTTTGGAGTTTTGGAGGTTCGGAGTTTTGGAGTTATGGAGTTTTGGAGTTTCGGAGTTTTGAAGTTTCGGAGTTTTGGAGAGTCAGGGTTGTGGAGTTTCGGAATTTTTGAGTTTTGGAGTTTTGGAGTTTCGGAGTTCCGGGGTTTCGGAGTTTCGGAGTTTTGGAGTTTTGGAGTTTTGCAGTATCGGAGTTTCGGAGTTTTGGAGTTTCGGAGTTCCGGATTTTCGGAGTTTTGGAGTTTTGCAGTCTCGGGAGTTTTGGAGTGTCGGAGTTTCGGAGTGTTGGAGTTTTGGTGTTTTAGAGTTTTGGAGTTTTGGAGTTTTTGAGTTTTTGAGTTTTGGATTTTTGCACTTTTGGAGTTTTGGAGTTATGGAGGTTTGGAGTTTTGGAGTTTTGGAGTTTCGGAGTTTCGGAGTTTCGGAGTTTCAGAGTTTTGGAGGTTCAGGGTTGTGGAGTTTCGGAATTTTTGAGTTTTGGAGTTTCGAATTTTCAGTTTCGGATTTTTGGAGTTTTGGAGTTTCGAGTTTTCAGAGTTTCGGATTTTTGGAGTTTTGGAGTTTCGGAGATTTGGAGTTTCGGCGTTTTGGAGATTCGGGGTCTAGGAGTTTTGGAATTTTGTAGTTTCGTAGTTTTGGAGTTTTGGAGTTTTAGAGTTTCGGAGTGTTGGAGTTTTGGAGTTTTAGAGTTTTGGAGTTTTGGAGTTCTAAATTATCGGAGTTTCGGAGTTTTGGTGTTTTGGAGTATCGAATTTTCAGAGTTCCGGATTTTTGGAGTTTTGGAGTTTCGGAGATTTGGAATTTCGGCGTTTTGGAGATTCGGGGTCTTGGAGTTTCGGAATTTTGTAGTTTTGTAGTTTTTAAGTTTTGGATTTTTGAGTTTTGGATTTTTGGAGTTTTGGAGTTTTTTAGTTTTGGAGTTTTGGATTTTTGCACTTTTGGAGTTTTGGAGTTTCGGAGTTTCGGAGTTTTGGATTTTTGGAGTTTTGGAGGTATGGATTTTTGGATATTCAGGGTTTTGTTGTTCCAGAATTTTGTAGTTTTGGAGTTTTGGAGTGTCGGAGTTTCGGAGTTTCGAATTAATGGAGTTTTCGAGTTTTAGAATTTTTGATTTTTGGAGGTATGGATTTTTGGAGTTCCGGAGTTGTGGAGATTCGGGGTTGTGGAGTTTTGGAGTTTTGGAGGTTCGGAGTTTTGGAGTTTTGGAGTGTTGGAGTTTCGGAGTTTTGAAGTTTCGGAGTTTTGGAGAGTCAGGGTTGTGGAGTTTCGGAATTTTTGAGTTTTGGAGTTTTGGAGTTTCGGAGTTCCGGAGTTTCGGAGTTTCGGAGTTTTGGAGTTTTGCAGTATCGGAGTTTTGGAGTTTTGGAGTTTCGGAGTTCCGGATTTTCGGAGTTTTGGAGTTTTGCAGTCTCGGGAGTTTTGGAGTGTCGGAGTTTCGGAGTGTTGGAGTTTTGGTGTTTTAGAGTTTTGGAGTTTTGGAGTTTTGGAGTTTTGGAGTTTTTGAGTTTTGGATTTTTGCACTTTTGGAGTTTTGGAGTTATGGAGGTTTGGAGTTTTGGAGTTTTGGAGTTTCGGAGTTTCGGAGTTTCAGAGTTTTGGAGGTTCAGGGTTGTGGAGTTTCGGAATTTTTGAGTTTTGGAGTTTCGAATTTTCAGAGTTTCGGATTTTTGGAGTTTTGGAGTTTCGAATTTTCAGAGTTTCGGATTTTTGGAGGTTTGGAGTTTCGGAGATTTGGAGTTTCGGCGTTTTGGAGATTCGGGGTCTAGGAGTTTTGGAATTTTGTAGTTTTGTAGTTTTGGAGTGTCGGAGTTTCGGAGTTTTGGATTTTTGGAGTTTTGGAGGTATGGATTTTTGGATATTCAGGGTTTTGTTGTTCCAGAATTTTGTAGTTTTGGAGTTTTGGAGTGTCGGAGTTTCGGAGTTTCGAATTAATGGAGTTTTCGAGTTTTAGAATTTTTGATTTTTGGAGGTATGGATTTTTGGAGTTTCGGAGTTGTGGAGATTCGGGGTTGTGGAGTTTTGGAGTTTTGGAGGTTCGGAGTTTTGAAGTTTTGGAGTGTTGGAGTTTCGGAGTTTTGAAGTTTCGGAGTTTTGGAGAGTCAGGGTTGTGGAGTTTCGGAATTTTGTAGTTTTGTAGTTTTGGAGTGTCGGAGTTTCGGAGTGTTGGAGTTTTGGTGTTTTAGAGTTTTGGAGTTTTGGAGTTTCTGAGTTTTTGAGTTTTGGATTTTTGCACTTTTGGAGTTTTGGAGTTATGGGGGTTTGGAGTTTTGGAGTTTTGGAGTTTCGGAGTTTCGGAGTTTCAGAGTTTTGGAGGTTCAGGGTTGTGGAGTTTCGGAATTTTTGAGTTTTGGAGTTTCGAATTTTCAGAGTTTCGGATTTTTGGAGTTTTGGAGTTTCGGAGATTTGGAGTTTCGGCGCTTTAAAGATTCGGGGTCTTCGAGTTTCGGAATTTTGTAGTTTTGTAGTTTTGGAGTGTCGGAGTTTTGGAGTGTTGGAGTTTTGGAGTTATAGAGTTTTGGAGTTTTTGAGTTTTTGAGTTTTTGAGTTTTGGATTTTTGAACTTTTGCAGTTTTGGAGTTATGGAGTTTTGGAGTTTTGGAGTTTTGGAGTTTCAGAGTTGTGGAGATTCGGGGTTGTGGAGTTTTGGAGGTTCGGAGTTTTGGAGTTTTGGAGTTTTGGAGTTTCGGAGTTTTGAAGTTTCGGAGTTTTGGAGAGTCAGGGTTGTGGAGTTTCGGAATTTTTGAGTTTTGCAGTTTTGGAGTTTCGGAGTTCCGGAGTTTCGGAGTTTTGGAGTTTTGCAGTATCGGAGTTTTGGAGTTTTGGAGTTTCGGAGTTTTGGAGTTTCAGAGTTTTCGAGGTTCAGGGTTGTGGAGTTTCGGAATTTTTGAGTTTGGCAGTTTCGGAGTTTCGGAGTTTTCGAGTTTTGGAGTTTTGGAGTTTTAGAGCTTCGAATTTTCAGAGTTTCGGATTTTTGGAGTTTTGGAGTTTCGGAGATTTGGAGTTTTGGCGTTTTGGAGATTCGGGGTCTTGGAGTTTCGGAATTTTGTAGTTTTGTAGTTTTGGAGTTTTGGAGTGTCGGAGTTTCGGAGTGTCGGAGTTTTGGAGTTTTAGAGTTTTGGAGTTTTGGAGTTCTAAATTATCGGAGTTTCGGATTTTTGGTGTTTTGGAGTATCGAATTTTCAGAGTTTCGGATTTTTGGAGTTTTGGAGTTTCGGAGATTTGGAATTTCGGCGTTTTGGAGATTCGGGGTCTTGGAGTTTCGGAATTTTGTAGTTTTGTAGTTTTGGAGTTTTGGAGTGTCGGAGTTTCGGAGTGTTGGAGTTTTGGAGTTTTAGAGTTTTGGAGTTTTGGAGTTCTAAATTATCGGAGTTTTGGAGTTTTGGTGTTTTGGAGTATCGAATTTTCAGAGTTTCGGATTTTTGGAGTTTTGGAGTTTCGGAGATTTGGAATTTCGGCGTTTTGGAGATTCGGGGTCTTGGAGTTTCGGAATTTTGTAGTTTTGTAGTTTTGGAGTTTTGGAGTGTCGGAGTTTCGGAGTGTTGGAGTTTTGGAGTTTTAGAGTTTTAGAGTTTTGGAGTTTGAAATTTTTGAGTTTCGTATTTTTGGAGTTTGGAGTTTTTAAGTTTTGGATTTTTGAGTTTTGGATTTTTGGAGTTTTGGAGTTTTTGAGTTTTGGATTTTTGCACTTTTGGAGTTTCGGAGTTTCGGAGTTTTGGAGTTTTGGAGTTTTGGAGGTATGGATTTTTGGATATTCAGGGTTTTGTTGTTCCAGAATTTTGTAGTTTTGGAGTTTTGGAGTGTTGGAGTTTCGGAGTTTCGAATTAATGGAGTTTTCGAGTTTTAGAATTTTTGATTTTTGGAGGTATGGATTTTTGGAGTTTCGGAGTTGTGGAGATTCGGGGTTGTGGAGTTTTGGAGTTTTGGAGGTTCGGAGTTTTGGAGTTTTGGAGTGTTGGAGTTTCGGAGTTTTGAAGTTTCGGAGTTTTGGAGAGTCAGGGTTGTGGAGTTTCGGAATTTTGTAGTTTTGTAGTTTTGGAGTGTCGGAGTTTCGGAGTGTTGCAGTTTTGGTGTTTTAGAGTTTTGGAGTTTTGGAGTTTTGGAGTTTTTGAGTTTTTGAGTTTTGGATTTTTGCACTTTTGGAGTTTTGGAGTTATGGAGGTTTGGAGTTTTGGAGTTTTGGAGTTTCGGAGTTTCGGAGTTTCAGAGTTTTGGAGGTTCAGGGTTGTGGAGTTTCGGAATTTTTGAGTTTTGGAGTTTCGAATTTTCAGAGTTTCGGATTTTTGGAGTTTTGGAGTTTCGGAGATTTGGAGTTTCGGCGTTTTAAAGATTCTGGGTCTTGGAGTTTCGGAATTTTGTAGTTTTGTAGTTTTGGAGTGTCGGTGTTTTGGAGTGTTGGTGTTTTGGAGTTATAGAGTTTTGGAGTTTTTGAGTTTTTGAGTTTTTGAGTTTTGGATTTTTGAACTTTTGCAGTTATGGAGTTATGGAGTTTTGGAGTTTTGGAGTTTCGGAGTTGTGGAGATTCGGGGTTGTGGAGTTTTGGACTTTTGGAGGTTCGGAGTTTTGGTGTTTTGGAGTATCGAATTTTCAGAGTTCCGGATTTTTGGAGTTTTGGAGTTTCGGAGATTTGGAATTTCGGCGTTTTGGAGATTCGGGGTCTTGGAGTTTCGGAATTTTGTAGTTTTGTAGTTTTGGAGTTTTGGAGTGTCGGAGTTTCGGAGTGTTGGAGTTTTGGAGTTTTAGAGTTTTAGAGTTGGAGTTTGAAATTTTTGAGTCTCGTATTTTTGGAGTTTGGAGTTTTTAAGTTTTGGATTTTTGAGTTTTGGATTTTTGGAGTTTTGGAGTTTTTTAGTTTTGGAGTTTTGGATTTTTGCACTTTTGGAGTTTTGGAGTTTCGGAGTTTCGGAGTTTTGGATTTTTGGAGTATTGGAGGTATGGATTTTTGGATATTCAGGGTTTTGTTGTTCCAGAATTTTGTAGTTTTGGAGTTTTGGAGTGTCGGAGTTTCGGAGTTTCGAATTAATGGAGTTTTCGAGTTTTAGAATTTTTGATTTTTGGAGGTATGGATTTTTGGAGTTCCGGAGTTGTGGAGATTCGGGGTTGTGGAGTTTTGGAGTTTTGGAGGTTCGGAGTTTTGGAGTTTTGGAGTTTCGGAGTTTTGAAGTTTCAGTGTTTTGGAGAGTCAGGGTTGTGGAGTTTCGGAATTTTTGAGTTTTGGAGTTTTGGAGTTTCGGAGTTCCGGAGTTTCGGAGTTTCGGAGTTTTGGAGTTTTGGAGTTTCGGAGTTCCGGATTTTCGGAGTTTTGGAGTTTTGCAGTCTCGGGAGTTTTGGAGTGTCGGAGTTTCGGAGTGTTGGAGTTTTGGTGTTTTAGAGTTTTGGATTTTTGCACTTTTGGAGTTTTGGAGTTATGGAGGTTTGGAGTTTTGGAGTTTTGGAGTTTCGGAGTTTCGGAGTTTCAGAGTTTTGGAGGTTCAGGGTTGTGGAGTTTCGGAATTTTTGAGTTTTGGAGTTTCGAATTTTCAGAGTTTCGGATTTTTGGAGTTTTGGAGTTTCGAATTTTCAGAGTTTCGGATTTTTGGAGGTTTGGAGTTTCGGAGATTTGGAGTTTCGGCGTTTTGGAGATTCGGGGTCTAGGAGTTTTGGAATTTTGTAGTTTTGTTGTTTTGGAGTGTCGGAGTTTCGGAGTTTTGGATTTTTGGAGTTTTGGAGGTATGGATTTTTGGATATTCAGGGTTTTGTTGTTCCAGAATTTTGTAGTTTTGGAGTTTTGGAGTGTCGGAGTTTCGGAGTTTCGAATTAATGGAGTTTTCGAGTTTTAGAATTTTTGATTTTTGGAGGTATGGATTTTTAGAGTTTCGGAGTTGTGGAGATTCGGGGTTGTGGAGTTTTGGAGTTTTGGAGGTTCGGAGTTTTGGAGTGTTGGAGTTTCGGAGTTTTGAAGTTTCGGAGTTTTGGAGAGTCAGGGTTGTGGAGTTTCGGAATTTTGTAGTTTTGTAGTTTTGGAGTGTCGGAGTTTCGGAGTGTTGGAGTTTTGGTGTTTTAGAGTTTTGGAGTTTTGGAGTTTTTGAGTTTTTGAGTTTTAGATTTTTGCACTTTTGGAGTTTTGGAGTTATGGAGGTTTGGAGTTTTGGAGTTTTGGAGTTTCGGAGTTTCGGAGTTTCAGAGTTTTGGAGGTTCAGGGTTGTGGAGTTTCGGAATTTTTGAGTTTTGGGGTTTCGGAGTTTTGGAGTTTCAGCGTTTTGGAGATTCGGGGTCTAGGAGTTTTGGAATTTTGTAGTTTTGTAGTTTTGGGGTGTCGGAGTTTCGGAGAGTCAGGGTTGTGGAGTTTCGGAATTTTGGAGTTTTGGACTTTTGCAGTCTCGGGAGTTTTGGAGTTCTGGAGTTTCGGAGTTTCTTAGTTTTGGAGGTTCAGGGTTGTGGAGTTTCGGAATTTTTGAGTTTTGGAGTTTCGAATTTTCAGAGTTTCGGATTTCTGGAGTTTTGGAGTTTCGGAGATTTGGAGTTTCGGCGTTTTAAAGATTCGGGGTCTTGGAGTTTCGGAATTTTGTAGTTTTGTAGTTTTGGAGTGTCGGAGTTTTGGAGTGTTGGAGTTTTGGAGTTATAGAGTTTTGGAGTTTTTGAGTTTTTGAGTATTTGAGTTTTGGATTTTTGAACTTTTACAGTTTTGGAGTTATGGAGTTTTGGAGTTTTGGAGTTTTGGAGTTGTGGAGATTCGGGGTTGTGGAGTTTTGGAGTTTTGGAGGTTCGGAGTTTTGGAGTTTTGGAGTTTTGGAGTTTCGGAGTTTCGGAGTTGTGGAGATTCGGGGTTGTCGAGTTTTGGAGTTTTGGAGGTTCGGAATTTTGGAGTTTTGGAGTTTCGGAGTTTTGAAGTTTCGGAGTTTTGGAGAGTCAGGGTTGTGGAGTTTCGGAATTTTTGAGTTTTGGAGTTTTGGAGTTTCGGAGTTCCGGAGTTTCGGAGTTTCGGAGTTTTGGAGTTTTGCAGTATCGGAGTTTTGGAGTTTTGGAGTTTCGGAGTTTTGGAGTTTCAGAGTTTTCGAGGTTCAGGGTTGTGGAGTTTCGGAATTTTTGAGTTTGGGAGTTTCGGAGTTTCGGAGTTTTGGAGTTTTGGAGTTTTAGAGTTTCGAATTTTCAGAGTTTCGGATTTTTGGAGTTTGGAGGTTCGGAGATTTGGAGTTTCGGCGTTTTAAAGATTCGGGGTCTTGGAGTTTCGGAATTTTGTAGTTTTGTAGTTTTGGAGTGTCGGAGTTTTGGAGTGTTGGAGTTTTGGAGTTATAGAGTTTTTGAGTTTTTGAGTTTTTGAGTTTTGGATTTTTGAACTTTTGCAGTTTTGGAGTTATGGAGTTTTGGAGTTTTGGAGTTTCGGAGTTTCGGAGTTTCGGAGTTTTGGATTTTTGGAGTTTTGGAGGTATGGATTTTTGGATATTCAGGGTTTTGTTGTTCCAGAATTTTGTAGTTTTGGAGTTTTGGAGTGTCGGAGTTTCGGAGTTTCGAATTAATGGAGTTTTCGAGTTTTAGAATTTTTGATTTTTGGAGGTATGGATTTTTGGAGTTCCGGAGTTCTGGAGATTCGGGGTTGTGGAGTTTTGGAGTTTTGGAGGTTCGGAGTTTTGGAGTTTTGGAGTGTTGGAGTTTCGGAGTTTTGAAGTTTCAGTGTTTTGGAGAGTCAGGGTTGTGGAGTTTCGGAATTTTTGAGTTTTGGAGTTTTGGAGTTTCGGAGTTCCGGAGTTTCGGAGTTTCGGAGTTTTGGAGTTTTGGAGTTTCGGAGTTCCGGATTTTCGGAGTTTTGCAGTTTTGCAGTCTCGGGAGTTTTGGAGTGTCGGAGTTTCGGAGTGTTGGAGTTTTGCTGTTTTAGAGTTTTGGAGTTTTGGAGTTTTTGAGTTTTGGATTTTTGCACTTTTGGAGTTTTGGAGTTATGGAGGTTTGGAGTTTTGGAGTTTTGGAGTTTCGGAGTTTCGGAGTTTCAGAGTTTTGGAGGTTCAGGGTTGTGGAGTTTCGGAATTTTTGAGTTTTGGAGTTTCGAATTTTCAGAGTTTCGGATTTTTGGAGTTTTGGAGTTTCGAATTTTCAGAGTTTCGGATTTTTGGAGGTTTGGAGTTTCGGAGATTTGGAGTTTCGGCGTTTTGGAGATTCGGGGTCTAGGAGTTTTGGAATTTTGTAGTTTTGTTGTTTTGGAGTGTCGGAGTTTCGGAGTTTTGGATTTTTGGAGTTTTGGAGGTATGGATTTTTGGATATTCAGGGTTTTGTTGTTCCAGAATTTTGTAGTTTTGGAGTTTTGGAGTGTCGGAGTTTCGGAGTTTCGAATTAATGGAGTTTTCGAGTTTTAGAATTTTTGATTTTTGGAGGTATGGATTTTTAGAGTTTCGGTGTTGTGGAGATTCGGGGTTGTGGTGTTTTGGAGTTTTGGAGGTTCGGAGTTTTGGAGTGTTGGAGTTTCGGAGTTTTGAAGTTTCGGAGTTTTGGAGAGTCAGGGTTGTGGAGTTTCGGAATTTTGTAGTTTTGTAGTTTTGGAGTGTCGGAGTTTCGGAGTGTTGGAGTTTTGGTGTTTTAGAGTTTTGGAGTTTTTGAGTTTTTGAGTTTTAGATTTTTGCACTTTTGGAGTTTTGGAGTTATGGAGGTTTGGAGTTTTGGAGTTTTGGAGTTTCGGAGTTTCGGAGTTTCAGAGTTTTGGAGGTTCAGGGTTGTGGAGTTTCGGAATTTTTGAGTTTTGGAGTTTCGGAGTTTTGGAGTTTTGCAGTTTTGGAGTTTTGGAGTTTCGAATTTTCAGAGTTTCGGATTTTTGGAGTTTTGGAGTTTCGGAGATTTAGAGTTTCAGCGTTTTGGAGATTCGGGGTCTAGGAGTTTTGGAATTTTGTAGTTTTGTAGTTTTGGAGTGTCGGAGTTTCGGAGAGTCAGGGTTGTGGAGTTTCGGAATTTTGGAGTTTTGGAGTTTTGCAGTCTCGGGAGTTTTGGAGTTCTGGAGTTTCGGAGTTTCTTAGTTTTGGAGGTTCAGTGTTGTGGAGTTTCGGAATTTTTGAGTTTTGGAGTTTCGAATTTTCAGAGTTTCGGATTTCTGGAGTTTTGGAGTTTCGGAGATTTGGAGTTTCGGCGTTTTAAAGATTCGGGGTCTTGGAGTTTCGGAATTTTGTAGTTTTGTAGTTTTGGAGTGTCGGAGTTTTGGAGTGTTGGAGTTTTGGAGTTATAGAGTTTTGGAGTTTTTGAGTTTTTGAGTATTTGAGTTTTGGATTTTTGAACTTTTACAGTTTTGGAGTTATGGAGTTTTGGAGTTTTGGAGTTTTGGAGTTGTGGAGATTCGGGGTTGTGGAGTTTTGGAGTTTTGGAGGTTCGGAGTTTTGGAGTTTTGGAGTTTCGGAGTTTTGAAGTTTCGGAGTTTTGGAGAGTCAGGGTTGTGGAGTTTCGGAATTTTTGAGTTTTGGAGTTTTGGAGTTTCGGAGTTCCGGAGTTTCGGAGTTTCGGAGTTTTGGAGTTTTGCAGTATCGGAGTTTTGGAGTTTTGGAGTTTCGGAGTTTTGGAGTTTCAGAGTTTTCGAGGTTCAGGGTTGTGGAGTTTCGGAATTTTTGAGTTTGGGAGTTTCGGAGTTTCGGAGTTTTGGAGTTTTGGAGTTTTAGAGTTTCGAATTTTCAGAGTTTCGGATTTTTGGAGTTTTGGAGGTTCGGAGATTTGGAGTTTCGGCGTTTTAAAGATTCGGGGTCTTGGAGTTTCGGAATTTTGTAGTTTTGTAGTTTTGGAGTGTCGGAGTTTTGGAGTGTTGGAGTTTTGGAGTTATAGAGTTTTTGAGTTTTTGAGTTTTTGAGTTTTGGATTTTTGAACTTTTGCAGTTTTGGAGTTATGGAGTTTTGGAGTTTTGGAGTTTCGGAGTTTCGGAGTTTCGGAGTTTTGGATTTTTGGAGTTTTGGAGGTATGGATTTTTGGATATTCAGGGTTTTGTTGTTCCAGAATTTTGTAGTTTTGGAGTTTTGGAGTGTCGGAGTTTCGGAGTTTCGAATTAATGGAGTTTTCGAGTTTTAGAATTTTTGATTTTTGGAGGTATGGATTTTTGGAGTTCCGGAGTTGTGGAGATTCGGGGTTGTGGAGTTTTGGAGTTTTGGAGGTTCGGAGTTTTGGAGTTTTGGAGTGTTGGAGTTTCGGAGTTTTGAAGTTTCAGTGTTTTGGAGAGTCAGGGTTGTGGAGTTTCGGAATTTTTGAGTTTTGGAGTTTTGGAGTTTCGGAGTTCCGGAGTTTCGGAGTTTCGGAGTTTTGGAGTTTTGGAGTTTCGGAGTTCCGGATTTTCGGAGTTTTGCAGTTTTGCAGTCTCGGGAGTTTTGGAGGGTCGGAGTTTCGGAGTGTTGGAGTTTTGGTGTTTTAGAGTTTTGGAGTTTTGGAGTTTTGGAGTTTTTGAGTTTTGGATTTTTGCACTTTTGGAGTTTTGGAGTTATGGAGGTTTGGAGTTTTGGAGTTTTGGAGTTTCGGAGTTTCGGAGTTTCAGAGTTTTGGAGGTTCTGGGTTGTGGAGTTTCGGAATTTTTGAGTTTTGGAGTTTCGAATTTTCAGAGTTTCGGATTTTTGGAGTTTTGGAGTTTCGAATTTTCAGAGTTTCGGATTTTTGGAGGTTTGGAGTTTCGGAGATTTGGAGTTTCGGCGTTTTGGAGATTCGGGGTCTAGGAGTTTTGGAATTTTGTAGTTTTGTTGTTTTGGAGTGTCGGAGTTTCGGAGTTTTGGATTTTTGGAGTTTTGGAGGTATGGATTTTCGGATATTCAGGGTTTTGTTGTTCCAGAATTTTGTAGTTTTGGAGTTTTGGAGTGTCGGAGTTTCGGAGTTTCGAATTAATGGAGTTTTCGAGTTTTAGAATTTTTGATTTTTGGAGGTATGGATTTTTAGAGTTTCGGAGTTGTGGAGATTCGGGGTTGTGGAGTTTTGGAGTTTTGGAGGTTCGGAGTTTTGGAGTGTTGGAGTTTCGGAGTTTTGAAGTTTCGGAGTTTTGGAGAGTCAGGGTTGTGGAGTTTCGGAATTTTGTAGTTTTGTAGTTTTGGAGTGTCGGAGTTTCGGAGTGTTGGAGTTTTGGTGTTTTAGAGTTTTGGAGTTTTGGAGTTTTTGAGTTTTTGAGTTTTAGATTTTTGCACTTTTGGAGTTTTGGAGTTATGGAGGTTTGGAGTTTTGGAGTTTTGGAGTTTTGGAGTTTCGGAGTTTCGGAGTTTCAGAGTTTTGGAGGTTCAGGGTTGTGGAGTTTCGGAATTTTTGAGTTTTGGAGTTTCGGAGTTTTGGAGTTTTGCAGTTTTGGAGTTTTGGAGTTTCGAATTTTCAGAGTTTCGGATTTTTGGAGTTTTGGAGTTTCGGAGATTTAGAGTTTCAGCGTTTTGGAGATTCGGGGTCTAGGAGTTTTGGAATTTTGTAGTTTTGTAGTTTTGGAGTGTCGGAGTTTCGGAGAGTCAGGGTTGTGGAGTTTCGAAATTTTGGAGTTTTGGACTTTTGCAGTCTCGGGAGTTTTGGAGTTCTGGAGTTTCGGAGTTTCTTAGTTTTGGAGGTTCAGGGTTGTGGAGTTTCGGAATTTTTGAGTTTTGGAGTTTCGAATTTTCAGAGTTTCGGATTTCTGGAGTTTTGGAGTTTCGGAGATTTGGAGTTTCGGCGTTTTAAAGATTCGGGGTCTTGGAGTTTCGGAATTTTGTAGTTTTGTAGTTTTGGAGTGTCGGAGTTTTGGAGTTGTGGAGATTCGGGGTTGTGGAGTTTTGGAGTTTTGGAGGTTCGGAGTTTTGGAGTTTTGGAGTTTCGGAGTTTCGGAGTTGTGGAGATTCGGGGTTGTGGAGTTTTGGAGTTTTGGAGTTTCGGAGTTTTGAAGTTTCGGAGTTTTGGAGAGTCAGGGTTGTGGAGTTTCGGAATTTTTGAGTTTTGGAGTTTTGGAGTTTCGGAGTTCCGGAGTTTCGGAGTTTCGGAGTTTTGGAGTTTTGCAGTATCGGAGTTTTGGAGTTTTGGAGTTTCGGAGTTTTGGAGTTTCAGTTTTCGAGGTTCAGGGTTGTGGAGTTTCGGAATTTTTGAGTTTGGGAGTTTCGGAGTTTCGGAGTTTTGGAGTTTTGGAGTTTTAGAGTTTCGAATTTTCAGAGTTTCGGATTTTTGGAGTTTTGGAGGTTCGGAGATTTGGAGTTTCGGCGTTTTAAAGATTCGGGGTCTTGGAGTTTCGGAATTTTGTAGTTTTGTAGTTTTGGAGTGTCGGAGTTTTGGAGTGTTGGAGTTTTGGAGTTATAGAGTTTTTGAGTTTTTCAGTTTTTGAGTTTTTGAGTTTTGAATTTTTGAACTTTTGCAGTTTTGGAGTTATGGAGTTTTGGAGTTTTGGAGTTTCGGAGTTTCGGAGTTTCGGAGTTTTGGATTTTTGGAGTTTTGGAGGTATGGATTTTTGGATATTCAGGGTTTTGTTGTTCCAGAATTTTGTAGTTTTGGAGTGTCGGAGTTTCGGAGTTTCGAATTAATGGAGTTTTCGAGTTTTAGAATTTTTGATTTTTGGAGGTATGGATTTTTGGAGTTTCGGAGTTGTGGAGATTCGGGGTTGTGGAGTTTTGGAGTTTTGGAGGTTCGGAGTTTTGGAGTTTTGGAGTGTTGGAGTTTCGGAGTTTTGAAGTTTCGGAGTTTTGGAGAGTCAGGGTTGTGGAGTTTCGGAATTTTGTAGTTTTGTAGTTTTGGAGTGTCGGAGTTTCGGAGTGTTGGAGTTCTGGTGTTTTAGAGTTTTGGAGTTTTGGAGTTTTTGAGTTTTTGAGTTTTGGATTTTTGCACTTTTGGAGTTTTGGAGTTATGGAGTTTTGGAGTTTTGGAGTTTCGGAGTTTCGGAGTTTCAGAGTTTTGGAGGTTCAGGGTTGTGGAGTTTCGGAATTTTTGAGTTTTGGAGTTTCGAATTTTCAGAGTTTCGGATTTTTGGAGTTTTGGAGTTTCGGAGATTTGGAGTTTCGGCGCTTTAAAGATTCGGGGTCTTGGAGTTTCGGAATTTTGTAGTTTTGTAGTTTTGGAGTGTCGGAGTTTTGGAGTGTTGGAGTTTTGGAGTTATAGAGTTTTGGAGTTTTTGAGTTTTTGAGTTTTTGAGTTTTGGATTTTTGAACATTTTAACAGTTTTGGAGTTATGGAGTTTTGGAGTTTTGGAGTTTTGGAGTTTCGGAGTTGTGGAGATTCGGGGTTGTGGAGTTTTGGAGTTTTGGAGGTTCGGAGTTTTGGAGCTTTGGAGTTTTGGAGTTTCGGAGTTTTGAAGTTTCGGAGTTTTGGAGAGTCAGGGTTGTGGAGTTTCGGAATTTTTGAGTTTTGGAGTTTTGGAGTTTCGGAGTTCCGGAGTTTCGGAGTTTCGGAGTTTCGGAGTTTTGGAGTTTTGCAGTATCGGAGTTTTGGAGTTTTGGAGTCTCGGAGTTTTGGAGTTTCAGAGTTTTCGAGGTTCAGGGTTGTGGAGTTTCGGAATTTTTGAGTTTGGGAGTTTCGGAGTTTCGGAGTTTTGGAGTTTTGGAGTTTTAGAACTTCGAATTTTCAGAGTTTCGGATTTTTGGAGTTTTGGAGTTTCGGAGATTTGGAGTTTTGGCGTTTTGGAGATTCGGGGTCTTGGAGTTTCGGAATTTTGTAGTTTTGTAGTTTTGGAGTTTTGGAGTGTCGGAGTTTCGGAGTGTTGGAGTTTTGGAGTTTTAGAGTTTTGGAGTTTTGGAGTTCTAAATTATCGGAGTTTCGGAGTTTTGGTGTTTTGGAGTATCGAATTTTCAGAGTTTCGGATTTTTGGAGTTTTGGAGTTTCGGAGATTTGGAATTTCGGCGTTTTGGAGATTCGGGGTCTTGGAGTTTCGGAATTTTGTAGTTTTGTAGTTTTGGAGTTTTGGAGTGTCGGAGTGTTGGAGTTTTGGAGTTTTAGAGTTTTAGAGTTTTGGAGTTTGAAATTTTTGAGTTTCGTATTTTTGGAGTTTGGAGTTTTTAAGTTTTGGATTTTTGAGTTTTGGATTTTTGGAGTTTTGGAGTTTTTGAGTTTTTGAGTTTTGGATTTTTGCACTTTTGGAGTTTTGGAGTTTCGGAGTTTCGGAGTTTTGGATTTTTGGAGTTTTGGAGGTATGGATTTTTGGATATTCAGGGTTTTGTTGTTCCAGAATTTTGTAGTTTTGGAGTTTTGGAGTGTCGGAGTTTCGGAGTTTCGAATTAATGGAGTTTTCGAGTTTTAGAATTTTTGATTTTTGGAGGTATGGATTTTTGGAGTTTCGGAGTTGTGGAGATTCGGGGTTGTGCAGTTTTGGAGTTTTGGAGGTTCGGAGTTTTGGAGTTTTGGAGTGTTGGAGTTTCGGAGTTTTGAAGTTTCGGAGTTTTGGAGAGTCAGGGTTGTGGAGTTTCGGAATTTTTGAGTTTTAGAGTTTTGGAGTTTCGGAGTTCCGGAGTTTCGGAGTTTCGGAGTTTTGGAGTTTTGCAGTATCGGAGTTTTGGAGTTTTGGAGTTTTGGATTTCGGAGTTTCGGAGTTTTGGAGTTTTGCAGTCTCGGGAGTTTTGGAGTTCTGGAGTTTCGGAGTTTTGGAGGTTCAGGGTTGTGGAGTTTCGGAATTTTTCAGTTTTGGAGTTTCGAATTTTCAGAGTTTCGGATTTTTGGAGTTTTGGAGTTTCGGAGATTTGGAGTTTCGGCGTTTTAAAGATTCGGGGTCTTGGAGTTTCGGAATTTTGTAGTTTTGTAGTTTTGGAGTGTTGGAGTTTTGGAGTTTTAGAGTTTTAGAGTTTTAGAGTTTTTGAGTTTTTGAGTTTTTGAGTTTTTGAGTTTTGGATTTTTGAACTTTTGCAGTTTTGGAGTTATGGAGTTTTGGAGTTTTGGAGTTTTGGAGTTTTGGAGTTTCGGAGTTTCGGAGTTTCGGAGTTGTGGAGATTCTGGGTTGTGGAGTTTTGGAGTTTTGGAGGTTCGGAGTTTTGGAGTATTGGAGTTTTGAAGTTTCGGAGTTTTGGAGAGTCAGGGTTGTGGAATTTCGGAATTTTTGAGTTTTGGAGTTTTGGAGTTTCGGAGTTCCGGAGATTCAGAGTTTCGGAGTTTTGGAGTTTTGTAGTATCGGAGTTTCGGAGTTTTGGAGTTTTGGAGTTGTAGAGTTTCGAATTTTCAGAGTTTCGGATTTTTGGAGTTTTGTAGTTTTGGAGTTTTGGAGTGTCGGAGTTTCGGAGTGTTGGAGTTTTGGAGTTTTAGAGTTTTGGAGTTCTAAATTATCGGAGTTTCGGAGTTTTGATGTTTTATAGTATCGAATTTTCAGAGTTTCGGATTTTTGTAGTTTTGGAGTTTCGGAGATTTGGAATTTCGGCGTTTTGGAGATTCGGGGTCTTGGAGTTTCGGAATTTTGTAGTTTTGTAGTTTTGGAGTTTTGGAGTGTCGGAGTTTCGGAGTGTTGGAGTTTTGGAGTTTTAGAGTTTTAGAGTTTTGGAGTTTGAAATTTTTGAGTTTCGTATTTTTGGAGTTTGGAGTTTTTAAGTTTTGGATTTTTGAGTTTTGGATTTTTGGAGTTTTGGAGTTTTTGAGTTTTGGATTTTTGCACTTTTGGAGTTTCGGAGTTTCGGAGTTTTGGATTTTTGGAGTTTTGGAGGTATGGATTTTTGGATATTCAGGGTTTTGTTGTTCCAGAATTTTGTAGTTTTGGAGTTTTGGAGTGTCGGAGTTTCGGAGTTTCGAATTAATGGAGTTTTCGAGTTTTAGAATTTTTGATTTTTGGAGGTATGGATTTTTGGAGTTTCGGAGTTGTGGAGATTCGGGGTTGTGGAGTTTTGGAGTTTTGGAGGTTCGGAGTTTTGGAGTGTTGGAGTTTCGGAGTTTTGAAGTTTCGGGGTTTTGGAGAGTCAGGGTTGTGGAGTTTCGGAATTTTGTAGTTTTGTAGTTTTGGAGTGTCGGAGTTTCGGAGTGTTGCAGTTTTGGTGTTTTAGAGTTTTGTAGTTTTGGAGTTTTTGAGTTTTTGAGTTTTGGATTTTGGCACTTTTGGAGTTTTGGAGTTATGGAGGTTTGGAGTTTTGGAGTTTTGGAGTTTCGGAGTTTCGGAGTTTCAGAGTTTTGGAGGTTCAGGGTTGTGGAGTTTCGGAATTTTTGAGTATTGGAGTTTCGAATTTTCAGAGTTTCGGATTTTTGGAGTTTTGGAGTTTCGGAGATTTGGAGTTTCGGCGTTTTAAAGATTCTGGGTCTTGGAGTTTCGGAATTTTGTAGTTTTGTAGTTTTGGAGTGTCGGAGTTTTGGAGTGTTGGAGTTTTGGAGTTATAGAGTTTTTGAGTTTTTGAGTTTTTGAGTTCTGGATTTTTGAACTTTTGCAGTTATGGAGTTATGGAGTTTTGGAGTTTTGGAGTTTCGGAGTTGTGGAGATTCGGGGTTGTGGAGTTTTGGACTTTTGGAGGTTCGGAGTTTTGGAGTTTTGGAGTTTCGGAGTTTTGAAGTTTCGGAGTTTTGGAGAGTCAGGGTTGTGGAGTTTCGGAATTTTTGAGTTTTGGAGTTTTGGAGTTTCGGAGTTCCGGAGTTTCGGAGTTTCGGAGTTTTGGAGTTTTGGAGTTTGAAATTTTTGAGTTTCGTATTTTTGGAGTTTTTGAGCTTTGGAGTTTTGGATTTTTGCACTTTTGGAGTTTTGGAGTTTCGGAGTTTCGGAGTTTTGGATTTTTGGAGCTTTGGAGGTATGGATTTTTGGATATTCAGGGTTTTGTTGTTCCAGAATTTTGTAGTTTTGGAGTTTTGGAGTGTCGGAGTTTCGGAGTTTCGAATTAATGGAGTTTTCGAGTTTTATAATTTTTGATTTTTGGAGGTATGGATTTTTGGAGTTTCGGAGTTGTGGAGATTCGGGGTTGTGGAGTTTTGGAGTTTTGGAGGTTCGGAGTTTTGGAGTTTTGGAGTGTTGGAGTTTCGGAGTTTCGGAGTTTTGGAGTTTTGCAGTCTCGGGAGTTTTGGAGTTCTGGAGTTTCGGAGTTTCGGAGTTTTGGAGGTTCAGGGTTGTGGAGTTTCGGAATTTTAGAGTTTTGGAGTTTCGAATTTTCAGAGTTTCGGATTTTTGGAGTTTTGGAGTTTCGGAGATTTGGAGTTTCGGCGTTTTAAAGATTCGGGGTCTTGGAGTTTCGGAATTTTGTAGTTTTGTAGTTTTGGAGTGTCGGAGTTTTGGAGTGTTGGAGTTTTGGAGTTATAGAGTTTTGGAGTTTTTGAGTTTTTGAGTTTTTGAGTTTTTGAGTTTTTGAGTTTTGGATTTTTGAACTTTTGCAGTTTTAAAGTTATGGAGTTTTGGAGTTTCGGAGTTTCGGAGTTTCGGAGTTGTGGAGATTCGGGGTTTTGGAGTTTTGGAGTTTTGGAGGTTCGGAGTTTTGGAGTTTTGGAGTTTTGAAGTTTTGGAGTGTCGGAGTTTCGGAGTGTTGGAGTTTTGGAGTTTTAGAGTTTTGGAGTTTTGGAGTTTTGGAGTTCTAAATTATCGGAGTTTCGGAGTTTTGGTGTTTTGGAGTATCGAATTTTCAGAGTTTCGGATTTTTGGAGTTTTGGAGTTTCAGAGATTTGGAATTTCGGCGTTTTGGAGATTCGGGGTCTTGGAGTTTCGGAATTTTGTAGTTTTGTAGTTTTGGAGTTTTGTAGTGTCGGAGTTTCGGAGTGTTGGAGTTTTGGAGTTTTAGAGTTTTAGAGTTTTGGAGTTTGAAATTTTTGAGTTTCGTATTTTTGGAGTTTGGAGTTTATAAGTTTTGGATTTTTGAGTTTTGGATTTTTGGAGTTTTGGAGTTTTTGAGTTTTGGATTTTTGCACTTTTGGAGTTTCGGAGTTTCGGAGTATTGGATTTTTGGAGTTTTGGAGGTATGGATTTTTGGATATTCAGGGTTTTGTTGTTCCAGAATTTTGTAGTTTTGGAGTTTTGGAGTGTCGGAGTTTCAGAGTTTCGAATTAATGGAGTTTTCGAGTTTTAGAATTTTTGATTTTTGGAGGTATGGATTTTTGGAGTTTCGGAGTTGTGGAGATTCGGGGTTGTGGAGTTTTGGAGGTTCGGAGTTTTGGAGTTTTGGAGTGTTGGAGTTTCGGAGTTTTGAAGTTTCGGAGTTTTGGAGAGTCAGGGTTGTGGAGTTTCGGAATTTTGTAGTTTTGTAGTTTTGGAGTGTCGGAGTTTCGGAGTGTTGCAGTTTTGGTGTTTTAGAGTTTTGGAGTTTTGGAGTTTTGGAGTTTTTGAGTTTTTGAGTTTTGGATTTTTGCACTTTCGGAGTTTCGGAGTATTGGATTTTTGGAGTTTTGGAGGTATGGATTTTTGGATATTCAGGGTTTTGTTCCAGAATTTTGTAGTTTTGGAGTTTTGGAGTGTCGGAGTTTCGGAGTTTCGAATTAATGGAGTTTTCGAGTTTTATAATTTTTGATTTTTGGAGGTATGGATTTTTGGAGTTTCGGAGTTGTGGAGACTCGGGGTTGTGGAGTTTTGGAGTTTTGGAGGTTCGGAGTTTTGGAGTTTTGGAGTGTTGGAGTTTCGGAGTTTCGGAGTTTTGGAGTTTTGCAGTCTCGGGAGTTTTGGAGTTCTGGAGTTTCGGAGTTTCGGAGTTTTGGAGGTTCAGGGTTGTGGAGTTTCGGAATTTTTGAGTTTTGGAGTTTCGAATTTTCAGAGTTTCGGATTTTTGGAGTTTTGGAGTTTCGGAGATTTGGAGTTTCGGCGTTTTAAAGATTCGGGGTCTTGGAGTTTCGGAATTTTGTAGTTTTGTAGTTTTGGAGTGTCGGAGTTTTGGAGTGTTGGAGTTTTGGAGTTATAGAGTTTTGGAGTTTTTGAGTTTTTGAGTTTTTGAGTTTTTGAGTTTTGGATTTTTGAACTTTTGCAGTTTTGGAGTTATGGAGTTTTGGAGTTTTGGAGCTTTGGAGTTTTGGAGTTTCCGAGTTGTGGAGATTCGGGGTTGTGGAGTTTTGGAGTTTTGGAGGTTCGGAGTTTTGGAGTTTTGGAGTTTCGGAGTTTTGAAGTTTCGGAGTTTTGGAGAGTCAGGGTTGTGGAGTTTCGGAATTTTTGAGTTTTGGAGTTTTGGAGTTTCGGAGTTCCGGAGTTTCGGAGTTTTGGAGTTTTGCAGTATCGGAGTTTTGGAGTTTTGGAGTTTCGGAGTTTTGGAGTTTCAGAGTTTTCGAGGTTCAGGGTTGTGGAGTTTCGGATTTTTGGAGTTTTGGAGTTTCGGAGATTTGGAGTTTCGGCGTTTTAAAGATTCGGGGTCTTGGAGTTTCGGAATTTTGTAGTTTTGGAGTGTCGGAGTTTTGGAGTGTTGGAGTTTTGGAGTTATAGAGTTTTGGAGTTTTTGAGTTTTTGAGTTTTTGAGTTTTGGATTTTTGAACTTTTGCAGTTTTGGACTTATGGAGTTTTGGAGTTTTGGAGTTTCAGAGTTTCGGAGTTTCGGAGTTGTGGAGATTCGGAGTTGTGGAGTTTTGGAGTTTTGGAGGTTCGGAGTTTTGGAGTTTTGGAGTTTTGGAGAGTCAGGGTTGTGGAATTTCGGAATTTTTGAGTTTTGGAGTTTTGGAGTTTCGGAGTTCCGGAGTTTCAGAGTTTCGGAGTTTTGGAGTTTTGTAGTATCGGAGTTTCGGAGTTTTGGAGTTTCTGAGTTTTGGAGTTTCAGAGTTTTCGAGGTTCAGGGTTGTGGAGTTTCGGAATTTTTGAGTTTGGGAGTTTGGGAGTTTCGGAGTTTTGGAGTTTTGGAGTTTTGGAGTTGTAGAGTTTCGAATTTTCAGAGTTTCGGATTTTTGGAGTTTTGTAGTTTTGGAGTTTTGGAGTGTCGGAGTTTCGGAGTGTTGGAGTTTTGGAGTTTTAGAGTTTTGGAGTTTTGGAGTTTTGGAGTTCTAAATTATCGGAGTTTCGGAGTTTTGGTGTTTTGGAGTATCGAATTTTCAGAGTTTCGGATTTTTGGAGTTTTGGAGTTTCGGAGATTTGGAAGTTCGGCGTTTTGGAGATTCGGGGTCTTGGAGTTTCGGAATTTTGTAGTTTTGTAGTTTTGGAGTTTTGTAGTGTCGGAGTTTCGGAGTGTTGGAGTTTTGGAGTTTTAGAGTTTTAGAGTTTTGGAGTTTGAAATTTTTGAGTTTCGTATTTTTGGAGTTTGGAGTTTATAAGTTTTGGATTTTTGAGTTTTGGATTTTTGGAGTTTTGGAGTTTTTGAGTTTTGGATTTTTGCACTTTTGGAGTTTCGGAGTTTCGGAGTTTTGGATTTTTGGAGTTTTGGAGGTATGGATTTTTGGATATTCAGGGTTTTGTTGTTCCAGAATTTTGTAGTTTTGGAGTTTTGGTGTGTCGGAGTTTCGGAGTTTCGAATTAATGGAGTTTTCGAGTTTTAGAATTTTTGATTTTTGGAGGTATGGATTTTTGGAGTTTCGGAGTTGTGGAGATTCGGGGTTGTGGAGTTTTGGAGGTTCGGAGTTTTGGAGTTTTGGAGTGTTGGAGTTTCGGAGTTTTGAAGTTTCGGAGTTTTGGAGAGTCAGGGTTGTGGAGTTTCGGAATTTTGTAGTTTTGTAGTTTTGGAGTGTCGGAGTTTCGGAGTGTTGCAGTTTTGGTGTTTTAGAGTTTTGGAGTTTTGGAGTTTTGGAGTTTTTGAGTTTTGGATTTTTGCACTTTTGGAGTTTTGGAGTTATGGAGGTTTGGAGTTTTGGAGTTTTGGAGTTTCGGAGTTTCGGAGTTTCAGAGTTTTGGAGGTTCAGGGTTGTGGAGTTTCGGAATTTTTGAGTTTTGGAGTTTCGAATATTCAGAGTTTCGGATTTTTGGAGTTTTGGAGTTTCGGAGATTTGGAGTTTCGGCGTTTTAAAGATTCGGGGTCTTGGAGTTTCGGAATTTTGTAGTTTTGTAGTTTTGGAGTGTCGGAGTTTTGGAGTGTTGGAGTTTTGGAGTTATAGAGTTTTTGAGTTTTTGAGTTTTTGAGTTTTTGAGTTTTGGAGTTTTGGATTTTTGCACTTTTGGAGTTTTGTAGTGTCGGAGTTTCGGAGTTTCGAATTAATGGAGTTTTCGAGTTTTAGAATTTTTGATTTTTAGAGGTATGGCTTTTTGGAGTTTCGGAGTTGTGGAGATTCGGGGTTGTGGAGTTTTGGAGGTTCGGAGTTTTGGAGTTTTGGAGTGTTGGAGTTTCGGAGTTTTGAAGTTTCGGAGTTTTGGAGAGTCAGGGTTGTGGAGTTTCGGAATTTTTGAGTTTTGGAGTTTTGGAGTTTCGGAGTTCCGGAGTTTCGGAGTTTCGGAGTTTTGGAGTTTTGCAGTATCGGAGTTTTGGAGTTTTGGAGTTTCGGAGTTTCGGAGTTTCGGAGTTTTGGAGTTTTGCAGTCTCGGGAGTTTTGGAGTTCTGGAGTTTCGGAGTTTCGGAGTTTTGGAGGTTCAGGGTTGTGGAGTTTCGGAATTTTTGAGTTTGGGAGTTTCGGAGTTTCGGAGTTTTGGAGTTTTGGAGTTTTAGAGTTTCGAATTTTCAGAGTTTCGGATTTTTGGAGTTTTGGAGTTTTTGAGTGTCGGAGTTTCGGAGTGTTGGAGTTTTGGAGTTTTAGAGTTTTGGAGTTTTGGAGTTCTAAATTATCGGAGTTTCGGAGTTTTGGTGTTTTGGAGTATCGAATTTTCAGAGTTTCGGATTTTTGGAGTTTTGGAGTTTCGGAGATTTGGAATTTCGGCGTTTTGGAGATTCGGGGTCTTGGAGTTTCGGAATTTTGTAGTTTTGTAGTTTTGTAGTTTTGGAGTTTTGGAGTGTCGGAGTTTCGGAGTGTTGGAGTTTTGGAGTTTTAGAGTTTAAGAGTTTTGGAGTTTGAAATTTTTGAGTTTCGTATTTTTGGAGTTTGGAGTTTTTAAGTTTTGGATTTTTGAGTTTTGGATTTTTGGAGTTTTTGAGTTTTGGAGTTTTGGATTTTTGCACTTTTGGAGTTTTGGAGTGTCGGAGTTTCGGAGTTTCGAATTAATGGAGTTTTCGAGTTTTAGAATTTTTGATTTTTGGAGGTATGGATTTTTGGAGTTTCGGAGTTGTGGAGATTCGGGGTTGTGGAGTTTTGGAGTTTTGGAGGTTCAGAGTTTTGGAGTTTTGGAGTGTTGGAGTTTCGGAGTTTTGAAGTTTCGGAGTTTTGGAGAGTCAGGGTTGTGGAGTTTCGGAATTTTTTAGTTTTGGAGTTTTGGAGTTTCGGAGTTCCGGAGTTTCGGAGTTTTGGAGTTTTGCAGTATCGGAGTTTTGGAGTTTTGGAGTTTCGGAGTTTCGGAGTTTCGGAGTTTTGGAGTTTTGCAGTCTCGGGAGTTTTGGAGTTCTGGAGTTTCGGAGTTTCGGAGCTTTGGAGGTTCAGGGTTGTGGAGTTTCGGAATTTTTGAGTTTTGGAGTTTCGAATTTTCAGTTTCGGATTTTTGGAGTTTTGGAGTTTCGGAGATTTGGAGTTTCGGCGTTTTAAAGATTCGGGGTCTTGGAGTTTCGGAATTTTGTAGTTTTGTAGTTTTGGAGTGTCGGAGTTTTGGAGTGTTGGAGTTTTGGAGTTATAGAGTTTTGGAGTTTTTGAGTTTTTGAGTTTTTGAGTTTTGGAGTTTTGGAGTTTTGGATTTTTGCACTTTTGGAGTTTTGGAGTGTCGGAGTTTCGGAGTTTCGAATTAATGGAGTTTTCGAGTTTTAGAATTTTTGATTTTTGGAGGTATGGATTTTTGGAGTTTCGGAGTTGTGGAGATTCGGGGTTGTGGAGTTTTGGAGTTTTGGAGGTTCGGAGTTTTGGAGTGTTGGAGTTTCGGAGTTTTGAAGTTTCGGAGTTTTGGAGAGTCAGGGTTGTGGAGTTTCGGAATTTTTGAGTTTTGGAGTTTCGGAATTTTGTAGTTTTGTAGTTTTGGAGTGTCGGAGTTTCGGAGTGTTGAGTTTTGGTGTTTTAGAGTTTTTGAGTTTTTGAGTTTTTGAGTTTTTGAGTTTTGAATTTTTGCAATTTTGGAGTTTTGGAGTTATGGAGGTTTGGAGTTTTGGAGTTTCGGAGTTTCGGAGTTTCAGAGTTTTGGAGGTTCAGGGTTGTGGAGTTTCGGAATTTTTGAGTTTTGGAGTTTCGGAGTTTTGGAGTTTTGCACTTTTGGAGTTTTGGAGTTTCGAATTTTCAGAGTTTCGGATTTTTGGAGTTTTGAAGTTTCGGAGATTTGGAGTTTCGGCGTTTTGGAGATTCGGGGTCTAGGAGTTTTGGAATTTTGTAGTTTTGTAGTTTTGGAGTGTCGGAGTTTCGGAGAGTCAGGGTTGTGGAGTTTCGGAATTTTGGAGTTTTGGAGTTTTGGAGTTTCGGAGTTCCGGAGTTTCGGAGTTTCGGAGTTTTGGAGTTTTGCAGTCTCGGGAGTTTTGGAGTTCTGGAGTTTCGGACTTTCTTAGTTTTGGAGGATCAGGGTTGTGGAGTTTCGGAATTTTTGAGTTTTGGAGTTTCGAATTTTCAGAGTTTCGGATTTTTGGAGTTTTGGAGTTTCGGAGATTTGGAGTTTCGGCGTTTTAAAGATTCGGGGTCTTGGAGTTTCGGAATTTTGTAGTTTTGTAGTTTTGGAGTGTCGGAGTTGTGGAGTGTTGGAGTTTTCGAGTTTTGGAGTTTTTGAGTTTTGGATTTTTGAACTTTTACAGTTTTGGAGTTATGGAGTTTTGGAGTTTTGGAGTTTTGGAGTTTCGGAGTTGTGGAGATTCGGGGTTGTGGAGTTTTGGAGTTTTGGAGGTTCGGAGTTTTGGAGTTTTGGAGTTTCGTAGTTTTGAAGTTTCGGAGTTTTGGAGAGTCAGGGTTGTGGAGTTTCGGAATTTTTGAGTTTTGGAGTTTTGGAGTTTCGGAGTTCCGGAGTTTCGGAGTTTTGGAGTTTTGGAGTTTTGGAGTTTTGCAGTATCGGAGTTTTGGAGTTTTGGAGTTTCGGAGTTTTGGAGTTTCAGAGTTTTCGAGGTTCAGGGTTGTGGAGTTTCGGAATTTTTGAGTTTGGGAGTTTCGGAGTTTTGGAGTTTTGGAGTTTTAGAGTTTCGAATTTTCAGAGTTTCGGATTTTTGGAGTTTTGGAGTTTCGGAGATTTGGAGTTTTGGCGTTTTGGAGTTTTGGAGTGTCGGAGTTTCGGAGTGTTGGAGTTTTGGAGTTGTAGAGTTTTGGAGTTTTGGAGTTCTAAATTATCGGAGTTTCGGAGTTTTGGTGTTTTGGAGTATCGAATTTTCAGAGTTTTGGATTTTTGGAGTTTTGGAGTTTCGGAGATTTGGAATTTCGGCGTTTTGGAGATTCGGGGTCTTGGAGTTTCGGAATTTTTTAGTTTTGTAGTTTTGGAGTTTTGGAGTGTCGGAGTTTCGGAGTGTTGGAGTTTTGGAGTTTTAGAGTTTTAGAGTTTTGGAGTTTGAAATTTTCGAGTTTCGTATTTTTGGAGTTTGGAGTTTTTAAGTTTTGGATTTTTGAGTTTTGGATTTTTGGAGTTTTTGAGTTTTGGAGTTTTGGATTTTTGCCCTTTTGGAGTTTTGGAGTTTCGGAGTTTCGGAGTTTTGGATTTTTGGAGTTTTGGAGGTATGGATTTTTGGATATTCAGGGATTTGTTGTTCCAGAATTTTGTAGTTTTGGAGTTTTGCAGTGTCGGAGTTTCGGAGTTTCAAATTAATGGAGCTTTCGAGTTTTAGAATTTTTGACTTTTGGAGGTATGGATTTTTGGAGTTTCGGAGTTGTGGAGATTCGGGGTTGTGGAGTTTTGGAGTTTTGGAGGTTCGGAGTTTTGGAGTTTTGGAGTGTTGGAGTTTCGGAGTTTTGAAGTTTCGGAGTTTTGGAGAGTCAGGGTTGTGGAGTTTCGGAATTTTTGAGTTTTGGAGTTTTGGAGTTTTGGAGTTTCGGAGTTCTGGAGTTTCGGAGTTTCGGAGTTTTGGAGTTTTGCAGTATCGGAGTTTTGGAGTTTTGGAGTTTCGGAGTTTCGGAGTTTTGGAGTTTTGGAGTTTTGCAGTCTCGGGAGTTTTGGAGTTCTGGAGTTTCGGAGTTTCGGAGTTTTGGAGGTTCAGGGTTGTGGAGTTTCAGAATTTTTGAGTTTTGGAGTTTCGAATTTTCAGAGTTTCGGATTTTTGGAGTTTTGGAGTTTCGGAGATTTGGAGTTTCGGCGTTTTAAAGATTCGGGGTCTTGGAGTTTCGGAATTTTGTAGTTTTGTAGTTTTGGAGTGTCGGAGTTTTGGAGTGTTGGAGTTTTGGAGTTATAGAGTTTTGGAGTTTTTGAGTTTTTGAGTGTTGGATTTTTGAACTTTTGCAGTTTTGGAGTTATGGAGTTTTGGAGTTTCGGAGTTTCGGAGTTTCGGAGTTGTGGAGATTCGGGGTTGTGGAGTTTTGGAGTTTTGGAGGTTCGGAGTTTTGGAGTTTTGGAGTTTTGGAGTTTTGGAGTTTCGGAGTTTTGAAGTTTCGGAGTTTTGGAGAGTCAGGGTTGTGGAGTTTCGGAATTTTTGAGTTTTTGAGTTTTGGAGTTTCGGAGTTCTGGAGTTTCAGAGTTTCGGAGTTTTGGAGTTTTGCAGTATCGGAGTTTTGGAGTTTTGGAGTTTCTGAGTTTTGGAGTTTCAGAGTTTTCGAGGTTCAGGGTTGTGGAGTTTCGGAATTTTTGAGTTTGGGAGTTTCGGAGTTTCGGAGTTTTGGAGTTTTGGAGTTTTGGAGTTTGAGAGTTTTGGAGTTTCAGAGTTTCGGATTTTTGGAGTTTTGGAGTTTCGGAGATTTGGAATTTCGGCGTTTTGGAGATTCGGGGTCTTGGAGTTTCGGAATTTTGTAGTTTTGGAGTTTTGGAGTTTTGGAGTGTCGGAGTTTCGGAGTGTTGGAGTTTTGGAGTTTTAGAGTTTTAGAGTTTTGGAGTTTGAAATTTTTGAGTTTCGTATTTTTGGAGTTTGGAGTTTTTGAGTTTTGGATTTTTGAGTTTTGGATTTTTGGAGTTTTGGAGTTTTTGAGTTTTGGATTTTTGCACTTTTGGAGTTTTGGAGTTTCGGAGTTTCGGAGTTTTGGATTTTTGGAGTTTTGGAGGTATGGATTTTTGGATATTCAGGGTTTTGTTGTTCCAGAATTTTGTAGTTTTGGAGTTTTGGAGTGTCGGAGTTTCGTAGTTTCGAATTAATGGAGTTTCCGAGTTTTAGAATTTTTGATTTTTGGAGGTATGGATTTTTGGAGTTTCGGAGCTGCGGAGATTCGGGGTTGTGGAGTTTTGGAGTTTTGGAGGTTTGGAGTTTTGGAGTGTTGGAGTTTCGGAGTTTTGAAGTTTCGGAGTTTTGGAGAGTCAGGGTTGTGGAGTTTCGGAATTTTGTAGTTTTGTAGTTTTGGAGTGTCGGAGTTTCGGAGTGTTGCAGTTTTGGTGTTTTAGAGTTTTAGAGTTTTTGAGTTTTTGAATTTTTGAGTTTTGGATTTTTGCACTTTTGGAGTTTTGGAGTTATGGAGGTTTGGAGTTTTGGAGTTTTGGAGTTTCGGAGTTTCGGAGTTTCAGAGTTTTGGGGGTTCAGGGTTCTGAAGTTTCGGAATTTTTGAGTTTTGGACTTTCGAATTTTCAGAGTTTCGGGTTTTTGGAGTTTTGGAGTTTCGGAGATTTGGAGTTTCGGCGTTTTAAAGATTCGGGGTCTTGGAGTTTCGGAATTTTGTAGTTTTGTAGTTTTGGAGTGTCGGAGTTTTGGAGTGTTGGAGTTTTGGAGTTATAGAGTTTTGGAGTTTTTGAGTTTTTGAGTTTTTGAGTGTTTGAGTTTTGGATTTTTGAACTTTTGCAGTTTTGGAGTTATGGAGTTTTGGAGTTTCGGAGATTTGGAATTTCGGCGTTTTGGAGATTCGGGGTCTTGGAGTTTCGGAATTTTGTAGTTTTGTAGTTTTGGAGTTTTGTAGTGTCGGAGTTTCGGAGTGTTGGAGTTTTGGAGTTTTAGAGTTTTAGAGTTTTGGAGTTTGAAATTTTTGAGTTTCGTATTTTTGGAGTTTGGAGTTTATAAGTTTTGGATTTTTGAGTTTTGGATTTTTGGAGTTTTGGAGTTTTTGAGTTTTGGATTTTTGCACTTTTGGAGTTTCGGAGTTTCGGAGTATTGGATTTTTGGAGTTTTGGAGGTATGGATTTTTGGATATTCAGGGTTTTGTTGTTCCAGAATTTTGTAGTTTTGGAGTTTTGGAGTGTCGGAGTTTCAGAGTTTCGAATTAATGGAGTTTTCGAGTTTTAGAATTTTTGATTTTTGGAGGTATGGATTTTTGGAGTTTCGGAGTTGTGGAGATTCGGGGTTGTGGAGTTTTGGAGGTTCGGAGTTTTGGAGTTTTGGAGTGTTGGAGTTTCGGAGTTTTGAAGTTTCGGAGTTTTGGAGAGTCAGGGTTGTGGAGTTTCGGAATTTTGTAGTTTTGTAGTTTTGGAGTGTCGGAGTTTCGGAGTGTTGCAGTTTTGGTGTTTTAGAGTTTTGGAGTTTTGGAGTTTTGGAGTTTTTGAGTTTTTGAGTTTTGGATTTTTGCACTTTCGGAGTTTCGGAGTATTGGATTTTTGGAGTTTTGGAGGTATGGATTTTTGGATATTCAGGGTTTTGTTCCAGAATTTTGTAGTTTTGGAGTTTTGGAGTGTCGGAGTTTCGGAGTTTCGAATTAATGGAGTTTTCGAGTTTTATAATTTTTGATTTTTGGAGGTATGGATTTTTGGAGTTTCGGAGTTGTGGAGACTCGGGGTTGTGGAGTTTTGGAGTTTTGGAGGTTCGGAGTTTTGGAGTTTTGGAGTGTTGGAGTTTCGGAGTTTCGGAGTTTTGGAGTTTTGCAGTCTCGGGAGTTTTGGAGTTCTGGAGTTTCGGAGTTTCGGAGTTTTGGAGGTTCAGGGTTGTGGAGTTTCGGAATTTTTGAGTTTTGGAGTTTCGAATTTTCAGAGTTTCGGATTTTTGGAGTTTTGGAGTTTCGGAGATTTGGAGTTTCGGCGTTTTAAAGATTCGGGGTCTTGGAGTTTCGGAATTTTGTAGTTTTGTAGTTTTGGAGTGTCGGAGTTTTGGAGTGTTGGAGTTTTGGAGTTATAGAGTTTTGGAGTTTTTGAGTTTTTGAGTTTTTGAGTTTTGGATTTTTGAACTTTTGCAGTTTTGGAGTTATGGAGTTTTGGAGTTTTGGAGCTTTGGAGTTTTGGAGTTTCCGAGTTGTGGAGATTCGGGGTTGTGGAGTTTTGGAGTTTTGGAGGTTCGGAGTTTTGGAGTTTTGGAGTTTCGGAGTTTTGAAGTTTCGGAGTTTTGGAGAGTCAGGGTTGTGGAGTTTCGGAATTTTTGAGTTTTGGAGTTTTGGAGTTTCGGAGTTCCGGAGTTTCGGAGTTTTGGAGTTTTGCAGTATCGGAGTTTTGGAGTTTTGGAGTTTCGGAGTTTTGGAGTTTCAGAGTTTTCGAGGTTCAGGGTTGTGGAGTTTCGGATTTTTGGAGTTTTGGAGTTTCGGAGATTTGGAGTTTCGGCGTTTTAAAGATTCGGGGTCTTGGAGTTTCGGAATTTTGTAGTTTTGGAGTGTCGGAGTTTTGGAGTGTTGGAGTTTTGGAGTTATAGAGTTTCGAGTTTTTGAGTTTTTGAGTTTTTGAGTTTTGGATTTTTGAACTTTTGCAGTTTTGGACTTATGGAGTTTTGGAGTTTTGGAGTTTCAGAGTTTCGGAGTTCCGGAGTTGTGGAGATTCGGAGTTGTGGAGTTTTGGAGTTTTGGAGGTTCGGAGTTTTGGAGTTTTGGAGTTTTGAAGTTTTGGAGTTTTGGAGAGTCAGGGTTGTGGAATTTCGGAATTTTTGAGTTTTGGAGTTTTGGAGTTTCGGAGTTCCGGAGTTTCAGAGTTTCGGAGTTTTGGAGTTTTGTAGTATCGGAGTTTCGGAGTTTTGGAGTTTCTGAGTTTTGGAGTTTCAGAGTTTTCGAGGTTCAGGGTTGTGGAGTTTCGGAATTTTTGAGTTTGGGAGTTTGGGAGTTTCGGAGTTTTGGAGTTTTGGAGTTTTGGAGTTGTAGAGTTTCGAATTTCCAGAGTTTCGGATTTTTGGAGTTTTGTAGTTTTGGAGTTTTCGAGTGTCGGAGTTCCGGAGTGTTGGAGTTTTGGAGTTTTAGAGTTTTGGAGTTTTGGAGTTTTGGAGTTCTAAATTATCGGAGTTTCGGAGTTTTGGTGTTTTGGAGTATCGAATTTTCAGAGTTTCGGATTTTTGGAGTTTTGGAGTTTCGGAGATTTGGAAGTTCGGCGTTTTGGAGATTCGGGGTCTTGGAGTTTCGGAATTTTGTAGTTTTGTAGTTTTGGAGTTTTGTAGTGTCGGAGTTTCGGAGTGTTGGAGTTTTGGAGTTTTAGAGTTTTAGAGTTTTGGAGTTTGAAATTTTTGAGTTTCGTATTTTTGGAGTTTGGAGTTTATAAGTTTTGGATTTTTGAGTTTTGGATTTTTGGAGTTTTGGAGTTTTGGAGTTTTGGATTTTTGCACTTTTGGAGTTTCGGAGTTTCGGAGTTTTGGATTTTTGGAGTTTTGGAGGTATGGATTTTTGGATATTCAGGGTTTTGTTGTTCCAGAATTTTGTAGTTTTGGAGTTTTGGTGTGTCGGAGTTTCGGAGTTTCGAATTAATGGAGTTTTCGAGTTTTAGAATTTTTGATTTTTGGAGGTATGGATTTTTGGAGTTTCGGAGTTGTGGAGATTCGGGGTTGTGGAGTTTTGGAGGTTCGGAGTTTTGGAGTTTTGGAGTGTTGGAGTTTCGGAGTTTTGAAGTTTCGGAGTTTTGGAGAGTCAGGGTTGTGGAGTTTCGGAATTTTGTAGTTTTGTAGTTTTGGAGTGTCGGAGTTTCGGAGTGTTGCAGTTTTGGTGTTTTAGAGTTTTGGAGTTTTGGAGTTTTGGAGTTTTTGAGTTTTGGATTTTTGCACTTTTGGAGTTTTGGAGTTATGGAGGTTTGGAGTTTTGGAGTTTTGGAGTTTCGGAGTTACGGAGTTTCAGAGTTTTGAAGGTTCAGGGTTGTGGAGTTTCGGAATTTTTGAGTTTTGGAGTTTCGAATATTCAGAGTTTCGGATTTTTGGAGTTTTGGAGTTTCGGAGATTTGGAGTTTCGGCGTTTTAAAGATTCGGGGTCTTGGAGTTTCGGAATTTTGTAGTTTTGTAGTTTTGGAGTGTCGGAGTTTTGGAGTGTTGGAGTTTTGGAGTTATAGAGTTTTTGAGTTTTTGAGTTTTTGAGTTTTTGAGTTTTGGAGTTTTGGATTTTTGCACTTTTGGAGTTTTGTAGTGTCGGAGTTTCGGAGTTTCGAATTAATGGAGTTTTCGAGTTTTAGAATTTTTGATTTTTAGAGGTATGGCTTTTTGGAGTTTCGGAGTTGTGGAGATTCGGGGTTGTGGAGTTTTGGAGGTTCGGAGTTTTGGAGTTTTGGAGTGTTGGAGTTTCGGAGTTTTGAAGTTTCGGAGTTTTGGAGAGTCAGGGTTGTGGAGTTTCGGAATTTTTGAGTTTTGGAGTTTTGGAGTTTCGGAGTTCCGGAGTTTCGGAGTTTCGGAGTTTTGGAGTTTTGCAGTATCGGAGTTTTGGAGTTTTGGAGTTTCGGAGTTTCGGAGTTTCGGAGTTTTGGAGTTTTGCAGTCTCGGGAGTTTTGGAGTTCTGGAGTTTCGGAGTTTCGGAGTTTTGGAGGTTCAGGGTTGTGGAGTTTCGGAATTTTTGAGTTTGGGAGTTTCGGAGTTTCGGAGTTTTGGAGTTTTGGAGTTTTAGAGTTTCGAATTTTCAGAGTTTCGGATTTTTGGAGTTTTGGAGTTTTGGAGTGTCGGAGTTTCGGAGTGTTGGAGTTTTGGAGTTTTAGAGTTTTGGAGTTTTGGAGTTCTAAATTATCGGAGTTTCGGAGTTTTGGTGTTTTGGAGTATCGAATTTTCAGAGTTTCGGATTTTTGGAGTTTTGGAGTTTCGGAGATTTGGAATTTCGGCGTTTTGGAGATTCGGGGTCTTGGAGTTTCGGAATTTTGTAGTTTTGTAGTTTTGTAGTTTTGGAGTTTTGGAGTGTCGGAGTTTCGGAGTGTTGGAGTTTTGGAGTTTTAGAGTTTAAGAGTTTTGGAGTTTGAAATTTTTGAGTTTCGTATTTTTGGAGTTTGGAGTTTTTAAGTTTTGGATTTTTGAGTTTTGGATTTTTGGAGTTTTTGAGTTTTGGAGTTTTGGATTTTTGCACTTTTGGAGTTTTGGAGTGTCGGAGTTTCGGAGTTTCGAATTAATGGAGTTTTCGAGTTTTAGAATTTTTGATTTTTGGAGGTATGGATTTTTGGAGTTTCGGAGTTGTGGAGATTCGGGGTTGTGGAGTTTTGGAGTTTTGGAGGTTCGGAGTTTTGGAGTTTTGGAGTGTTGGAGTTTCGGAGTTTTGAAGTTTCGGAGTTTTGGAGAGTCAGGGTTGTGGAGTTTCGGAATTTTTTAGTTTTGGAGTTTTGGAGTTTCGGAGTTCCGGAGTTTCGGAGTTTTGGAGTTTTGCAGTATCGGAGTTTTGGAGTTTTGGAGTTTCGGAGTTTCGGAGTTTCGGAGTTTTGGAGTTTTGCAGTCTCGGGAGTTTTGGAGTTCTGGAGTTTCGGAGTTTCGGAGCTTTGGAGGTTCAGGGTTGTGGAGTTTCGGAATTTTTGAGTTTTGGAGTTTCGAATTTTCAGTTTCGGATTTTTGGAGTTTTGGAGTTTCGGAGATTTGGAGTTTCGGCGTTTTAAAGATTCGGGGTCTTGGAGTTTCGGAATTTTGTAGTTTTGTAGTTTTGGAGTGTCGGAGTTTTGGAGTGTTGGAGTTTTGGAGTTATAGAGTTTTTGAGTTTTTGAGTTTTTGAGTTTTGGAGTTTTGGATTTTTGCACTTTTGGAGTTTTGGAGTGTCGGAGTTTCGGAGTTTCGAATTAATGGAGTTTTCGAGTTTTAGAATTTTTGATTTTTGGAGGTATGGATTTTTGGAGTTTCGGAGTTGTGGAGATTCGGGGTTGTGGAGTTTTGGAGTTTTGGAGGTTCGGAGTTTTGGAGTGTTGGAGTTTCGGAGTTTTGAAGTTTCGGAGTTTTGGAGAGTCAGGGTTGTGGAGTTTCGGAATTTTTGAGTTTTGGAGTTTCGGAATTTTGTAGTTTTGTAGTTTTGGAGTGTCGGAGTTTCGGAGTGTTGAGTTTTGGTGTTTTAGAGTTTTTGAGTTTTTGAGTTTTTGAGTTTTTGAGTTTTGAATTTTTGCAATTTTGGAGTTTTGGAGTTATGGAGGTTTGGAGTTTTGGAGTTTCGGAGTTTCGGAGTTTCAGAGTTTTGGAGGTTCAGGGTTGTGGAGTTTCGGAATTTTTGAGTTTTGGAGTTTCGGAGTTTTGGAGTTTTGCACTTTTCGAGTTTTGGAGTTTCGAATTTTCAGAGTTTCGGATTTTTGGAGTTTTGGAGTTTCGGAGATTTGGAGTTTCGGCGTTTTGGAGATTCGGGGTCTAGGAGTTTTGGAATTTTGTAGTTTTGTAGTTTTGGAGTGTCGGAGTTTCGGAGAGTCAGGGTTGTGGAGTTTCGGAATTTTGGAGTTTTGGAGTTTTGGAGTTTCGGAGTTCCGGAGTTTCGGAGTTTCGGAGTTTTGGAGTTTTGCAGTCTCGGGAGTTTTGGAGTTCTGGAGTTTCGGACTTTCTTAGTTTTGGAGGATCAGGGTTGTGGAGTTTCGGAATGTTTGAGTTTTGGAGTTTCGAATTTTCAGAGTTTCGGATTTTTGGAGTTTTGGAGTTTCGGAGATTTGGAGTTTCGGCGTTTTAAAGATTCGGGGTCTTGGAGTTTCGGAATTTTGTAGTTTTGTAGTTTTGGAGTGTCGGAGTTGTGGAGTGTTGGAGTTTTCGAGTTTTGGAGTTTTTGAGTTTTGGATTTTTGAACTTTTACAGTTTTGGAGTTATGGAGTTTTGGAGTTTTGGAGTTTTGGAGTTTTGGAGTTTCGGAGTTGTGGAGATTCGGGGTTGTGGAGTTTTGGAGTTTTGGAGGTTCGGAGTTTTGGAGTTTTGGAGTTTCGTAGTTTTGAAGTTTCGGAGTTTTGGAGAGTCAGGGTTGTGGAGTTTCGGAATTTTTGAGTTTTGGAGTTTTGGAGTTTCGGAGTTCCGGAGTTTCGGAGTTTTGGAGTTTTGGAGTTTTGCAGTATCGGAGTTTTGGAGTTTTGGAGTTTCGGAGTTTTGGAGTTTCAGAGTTTTCGAGGTTCAGGGTTGTGGAGTTTCGGAATTTTTGAGTTTGGGAGTTTCGGAGTTTTGGAGTTTTGGAGTTTTAGAGTTTCGAATTTTCAGAGTTTCGGATTTTTGGAGTTTTGGAGTTTCGGAGATTTGGAGTTTTGGCGTTTTGGAGATTCGGGGTCTTGGAGTTTCGGAATTTTGTAGTTTTGTAGTTTTGGAGTTTTGGAGTGTCGGAGTTTCGGAGTGTTGGAGTTTTGGAGTTTTAGAGTTTTGGAGTTTTGGAGTTCTAAATTATCGGAGTTTCGGAGTTTTGGTGTTTTGGAGTATCGAATTTTCAGAGTTTCGGATTTTTGGAGTTTTGGAGTTTCGGAGATTTGGAATTTCGGCGTTTTGGAGATTCGGGGTCTTGGAGTTTCGGAATTTTTTAGTTTTGTAGTTTTGGAGTTTTGGAGTGTCGGAGTTTCGGAGTGTTGGAGTTTTGGAGTTTTAGAGTTTTAGAGTTTTGGAGTTTGAAATTTTCGAGTTTCGTATTTTTGGAGTTTGGAGTTTTTAAGTTTTGGATTTTTGAGTTTTGGATTTTTGGAGTTTTTGAGTTTTGGAGTTTTGGATTTTTGCCCTTTTGGAGTTTTGGAGTTTCGGAGTTTCGGAGTTTTGGATTTTTGGAGTTTTGGAGGTATGGATTTTTGGATATTCAGGGATTTGTTGTTCCAGAATTTTGTAGTTTTGGAGTTTTGCAGTGTCGGAGTTTCGGAGTTTCAAATTAATGGAGCTTTCGGGTTTTAGAATTTTTGACTTTTGGAGGTATGGATTTTTGGAGTTTCGGAGTTGTGGAGATTCGGGGTTGTGGAGTTTTGGAGTTTTGGAGGTTCGGAGTTTTGGAGTTTTGGAGTGTTGGAGTTTCGGAGTTTTGAAGTTTCGGAGTTTTGGAGAGTCAGGGTTGTGGAGTTTCGGAATTTTTGAGTTTTGGAGTTTTGGAGTTTTGGAGTTTCGGAGTTCTGGAGTTTCGGAGTTTTGGAGTTTTGCAGTATCGGAGTTTTGGAGTTTTGGAGTTTCGGAGTTTCGGAGTTTTGGAGTTTTGGAGTTTTGCAGTCTCGGGAGTTTTGGAGTTCTGGAGTTTCGGAGTTTCGGAGTTTTGGAGGTTCAGGGTTGTGGAGTTTCAGAATTTTTGAGTTTTGGAGTTTCGAATTTTCAGAGTTTCGGATTTTTGGAGTTTTGGAGTTTCGGAGATTTGGAGTTTCGGCGTTTTAAAGATTCGGGGTCTTGGAGTTTCGGAATTTTGTAGTTTTGTAGTTTTGGAGTGTCGGAGTTTTGGAGTGTTGGAGTTTTGGAGTTATAGAGTTTTGGAGTTTTTGAGTTTTTGAGTTTTTGAGTGTTGGATTTTTGAACTTTTGCAGTTTTGGAGTTATGGAGTTTTGGAGTTTCGGAGTTTCGGAGTTTCGGAGTTGTGGAGATTCGGGGTTGTGGAGTTTTGGAGTTTTGGAGGTTCGGAGTTTTGGAGTTTTGGAGTTTTGGAGTTTCGGAGTTTTGAAGTTTCGGAGTTTTGGAGAGTCAGGGTTGTGGAGTTTCGGAATTTTTGAGTTTTTGAGTTTTGGAGTTTCGGAGTTCCGGAGTTTCAGAGTTTCGGAGTTTTGGAGTTTTGCAGTATCGGAGTTTTGGAGTTTTGGAGTTTCTGAGTTTTGGAGTTTCAGAGTTTTCGAGGTTCAGGGTTGTGGAGTTTCGGAATTTTTGAGTTTGGGAGTTTCGGAGTTTCGGAGTTTTGGAGTTTTGGAGTTTTGGAGTTTGAGAGTTTTGGAGTTTCAGAGTTTCGGATTTTTGGAGTTTTGGAGTTTCGGAGATTTGGAATTTCGGCGTTTTGGAGATTCGGGGTCTTGGAGTTTCGGAATTTTGTAGTTTTGGAGTTTTGGAGTTTTGGAGTGTCGGAGTTTCGGAGTGTTGGAGTTTTGGAGTTTTAGAGTTTTAGAGTTTTGGAGTTTGAAATTTTTGAGTTTCGTATTTTTGGAGTTTGGAGTTTTTGAGTTTTGGATTTTTGAGTTTTGGATTTTTGGAGTTTTGGAGTTTTTGAGTTTTGGATTTTTGCACTTTTGGAGTTTTGGAGTTTCGGAGTTTCGGAGTTTTGGATTTTTGGAGTTTTGGAGGTATGGATTTTTGGATATTCAGGGTTTTATTGTTCCAGAATTTTGTAGTTTTGGAGTTTTGGAGTGTCGGAGTTTCGTAGTTTCGAATTAATGGAGTTTCCGAGTTTTAGAATTTTTGATTTTTGGAGGTATGGATTTTTGGAGTTTCGGAGCTGCGGAGATTCGGGGTTGTGGAGTTTTGGAGTTTTGGAGGTTTGGAGTTTTGGAGTGTTGGAGTTTCGGAGTTTTGAAGTTTCGGAGTTTTGGAGAGTCAGGGTTGTGGAGTTTCGGAATTTTGTAGTTTTGTAGTTTTGGAGTGTCGGAGTTTCGGAGTGTTGCAGTTTTGGTGTTTTAGAGTTTTAGAGTTTTTGAGTTTTTGAATTTTTGAGTTTTGGATTTTTGCACTTTTGGAGTTTTGGAGTTATGGAGGTTTGGAGTTTTGGAGTTTTGGAGTTTCGGAGTTTCGGAGTTTCAGAGTTTTGGGGGTTCAGGGTTCTGAAGTTTCGGAATTTTTGAGTTTTGGACTTTCGAATTTTCAGAGTTTCGGGTTTTTGGAGTTTTGGAGTTTCGGAGATTTGGAGTTTCGGCGTTTTAAAGATTCGGGGTCTTGGAGTTTCGGAATTTTGTAGTTTTGTAGTTTTGGAGTGTCGGAGTTTTGGAGTGTTGGAGTTTTGGAGTTATAGAGTTTTGGAGTTTTTTGAGTTTTTGAGTTTTTGAGTGTTTGAGTTTTGGATTTTTGAACTTTTGCAGTTTTGGAGTTATGGAGTTTTGGAGTTTCGGAGATTTGGAATTTCGGCGTTTTGGAGATTCGGGGTCTTGGAGTTTCGGAATTTTGTAGTTTTGTAGTTTTGGAGTTTTGTAGTGTCGGAGTTTCGGAGTGTTGGAGTTTTGGAGTTTTAGAGTTTTAGAGTTTTGGAGTTTGAAATTTTTGAGTTTCGTATTTTTGGAGTTTGGAGTTTATAAGTTTTGGATTTTTGAGTTTTGGATTTTTGGAGTTTTGGAGTTTTTGAGTTTTGGATTTTTGCACTTTTGGAGTTTCGGAGTTTCGGAGTATTGGATTTTTGGAGTTTTGGAGGTATGGATTTTTGGATATTCAGGGTTTTGTTGTTCCAGAATTTTGTAGTTTTGGAGTTTTGGAGTGTCGGAGTTTCAGAGTTTCGAATTAATGGAGTTTTCGAGTTTTAGAATTTTTGATTTTTGGAGGTATGGATTTTTGGAGTTTCGGAGTTGTGGAGATTCGGGGTTGTGGAGTTTTGGAGGTTCGGAGTTTTGGAGTTTTGGAGTGTTGGAGTTTCGGAGTTTTGAAGTTTCGGAGTTTTGGAGAGTCAGGGTTGTGGAGTTTCGGAATTTTGTAGTTTTGTAGTTTTGGAGTGTCGGAGTTTCGGAGTGTTGCAGTTTTGGTGTTTTAGAGTTTTGGAGTTTTGGAGTTTTGGAGTTTTTGAGTTTTTGAGTTTTGGATTTTTGCACTTTCGGAGTTTCGGAGTATTGGATTTTTGGAGTTTTGGAGGTATGGATTTTTGGATATTCAGGGTTTTGTTCCAGAATTTTGTAGTTTTGGAGTTTTGGAGTGTCGGAGTTTCGGAGTTTCGAATTAATGGAGTTTTCGAGTTTTATAATTTTTGATTTTTGGAGGTATGGATTTTTGGAGTTTCGGAGTTGTGGAGACTCGGGGTTGTGGAGTTTTGGAGTTTTGGAGGTTCGGAGTTTTGGAGTTTTGGAGTGTTGGAGTTTCGGAGTTTCGGAGTTTTGGAGTTTTGCAGTCTCGGGAGTTTTGGAGTTCTGGAGTTTCGGAGTTTCGGAGTTTTGGAGGTTCAGGGTTGTGGAGTTTTGGAATTTTTGAGTTTTGGAGTTTCGAATTTTCAGAGTTTCGGATTTTTGTAGTTTTGGAGTGTCGGAGTTTTGGAGTGTTGGAGTTTTGGAGTTATAGAGTTTTGGAGTTTTTGAGTTTTTGAGTTTTTGAGTTTTTGAGTTTTGGATTTTTGAACTTTTGCAGTTTTGGAGTTATGGAGTTTTGGAGTTTTGGAGCTTTGGAGTTTTGGAGTTTCCGAGTTGTGGAGATTAGGGGTTGTGGAGTTTTGGAGTTTTGGAGGTTCGGAGTTTTGGAGTTTTGGAGTTTCGGAGTTTTGAAGTTTCGGAGTTTTGGAGAGTCAGGGTTGTGGAGTTTCGGAATTTTTGAGTTTTGGAGTTTTGGAGTTTCGGAGTTCCGGAGTTTCGGAGTTTTGGAGTTTTGCAGTATCGGAGTTTTGGAGTTTTGGAGTTTCGGAGTTTTGGAGTTTCAGAGTTTTCGAGGTTCAGGGTTGTGGAGTTTCGGATTTTTGGAGTTTTGGAGTTTCGGAGATTTGGAGTTTCGGCGTTTTAAAGATTCGGGGTCTTGGAGTTTCGGAATTTTGTAGTTTTGGAGTGTCGGAGTTTTGGAGTGTTGGAGTTTTGGAGTTATAGAGTTTTTGAGTTTTTGAGTTTTTGAGTTTTGGATTTTTGAACTTTTGCAGTTTTGGACTTATGGAGTTTTGGAGTTTTGGAGTTTCAGAGTTTCGGAGTTTCGGAGTTGTGGAGATTCGGAGTTGTGGAGTTTTGGAGTTTTGGAGGTTCGGAGTTTTGGAGTTTTGGAGTTTTGAAGTTTTGGAGTTTTGGAGAGTCAGGGTTGTGGAATTTCGGAATTTTTGAGTTTTGGAGTTTTGGAGTTTCGGAGTTCCGGAGTTTCAGAGTTTCGGAGTTTTGGAGTTTTGTAGTATCGGAGTTTCGGAGTTTTGGAGTTTCTGAGTTTTGGAGTTTCAGAGTTTTCGAGGTTCAGGGTTGTGGAGTTTTGGAATTTTTGAGTTTGGGAGTTTGGGAGTTTCGGAGTTTTGGAGTTTTGGAGTTTTGGAGTTGTAGAGTTTCGAATTTTCAGAGTTTCGGATTTTTGGAGTTTTGTAGTTTTGCAGTTTTGGAGTGTCGGAGTTTCGGAGTGTTGGAGTTTTGGAGTTTTAGAGTTTTGGAGTTTTGGAGTTTTGGATTTCTAAATTATCGGAGTTTCGGAGTTTTGGTGTTTTGGAGTATCGAATTTTCAGAGTTTCGGATTTTTGGAGTTTTGGAGTTTCGGAGATTTGGAAGTTCGGCGTTTTGGAGATTCGGGGTCTTGGAGTTTCGGAATTTTGTAGTTTTGTAGTTTTGGAGTTTTGTAGTGTCGGAGTTTTGGAGTGTTGGAGTTTTGGAGTTTTAGAGTTTTAGAGTTTTGGAGTTTGAAATTTTTGAGTTTCGTATTTTTGGAGTTTGGAGTTTATAAGTTTTGGATTTTTGAGTTTTGGATTTTTGGAGTTTTGGAGTTTTTGAGTTTTGGATTTTTGCACTTTTGGAGTTTCGGAGTTTCGGAGTTTTGGATTTTTGGAGTTTTGGAGGTATGGATTTTTGGATATTCAGGGTTTTGTTGTTCCAGAATTTTGTAGTTTTGGAGTTTTGGTGTGTCGGAGTTTCGGAGTTTCGAATTAATGGAGTTTTCGAGTTTTAGAATTTTTGATTTTTGGAGGTATGGATTTTTGGAGTTTCGGAGTTGTGGAGATTCGGGGTTGTGGAGTTTTGGAGGTTCGGAGTTTTGGAGTTTTGGAGTGTTGGAGTTTCGGAGTTTTGAAGTTTCGGAGTTTTGGAGAGTCAGGGTTGTGGAGTTTCGGAATTTTGTAGTTTTGTAGTTTTGGAGTGTCGGAGTTTCGGAGTGTTGCAGTTTTGGTGTTTTAGAGTTTTGGAGTTTTGGAGTTTTGGAGTTTTTGAGTTTTGGATTTTTGCACTTTTGGAGTTTTGGAGTTATGGAGGTTTGGAGTTTTGGAGTTTTGGAGTTTCGGAGTTTCGGAGTTTCAGAGTTTTGGAGGTTCAGGGTTGTGGAGTTTCGGAATTTTTGAGTTTTGGAGTTTCGAATTTTCAGAGTTTCGGATTTTTGGAGTTTTGGAGTTTCGGAGATTTGGAGTTTCGGCGTTTTAAAGATTCGGGGTCTTGGAGTTTCGGAATTTTGTAGTTTTGTAGTTTTGGAGTGTCGGAGTTTTGGAGTGTTGGAGTTTTGGAGTTATAGAGTTTTGGAGTTTTTGAGTTTTTGAGTTTTTGAGTTTTTGAGTTTTGGATTTTTGAACTTTTGCAGTTTTGGAGTTATGGAGTTTTGGAGTTTTGGAGCTTTGGAGTTTTGGAGTTTCCGAGTTGTGGAGATTCGGGGTTGTGGAGTTTTGGAGTTTTGGAGGTTCGGAGTTTTGGAGTTTTGGAGTTTCGGAGTTTTGAAGTTTCGGAGTTTTGGAGAGTCAGGGTTGTGGAGTTTCGGAATTTTTGAGTTTTGGAGTTTTGGAGTTTCGGAGTTCCGGAGTTTCGGAGTTTTGGAGTTTTGCAGTATCGGAGTTTTGGAGTTTTGGAGTTTCGGAGTTTTGGAGTTTCAGAGTTTTCGAGGTTCAGGGTTGTGGAGTTTCGGATTTTTGGAGTTTTGGAGTTTCGGAGATTTGGAGTTTCGGCGTTTTAAAGATTCGGGGTCTTGGAGTTTCGGAATTTTGTAGTTTTGGAGTGTCGGAGTTTTGGAGTGTTGGAGTTTTGGAGTTATAGAGTTTTTGAGTTTTTGAGTTTTTGAGTTTTGGATTTTTGAACTTTTGCAGTTTTGGACTTATGGAGTTTTGGAGTTTCAGAGTTTCGGAGTTTCGGAGTTGTGGAGATTCGGAGTTGTGGAGTTTTGGAGTTTTGGAGGTTCGGAGTTTTGGAGTTTTGGAGTTTTGAAGTTTTGGAGTTTTGGAGAGTCAGGGTTGTGGAATTTCGGAATTTTTGAGTTTTGGAGTTTTGGAGTTTCGGAGTTCCGGAGTTTCAGAGTTTCGGAGTTTTGGAGTTTTGTAGTATCGGAGTTTCGGAGTTTTGGAGTTTCTGAGTTTTGGAGTTTCAGAGTTTTCGAGGTTCAGGGTTGTGGAGTTTCGGAATTTTTGAGTTTGGGAGTTTGGGAGTTTCGGAGTTTTGGAGTTTTGGAGTTTTGGAGTTGTAGAGTTTCGAATTTTCAGAGTTTCGGATTTTTGGAGTTTTGTAGTTTTGGAGTTTTGGAGTGTCGGAGTTTCGGAGTGTTGGAGTTTTGGAGTTTTAGAGTTTTGGAGTTTTGGAGTTTTGGAGTTCTAAATTATCGGAGTTTCGGAGTTTTGGTGTTTTGGAGTATCGAATTTTCAGAGTTTCGGATTTTTGGAGTTTTGGAGTTTCGGAGATTTGGAAGTTCGGCGTTTTGGAGATTCGGGGTCTTGGAGTTTCGGAATTTTGTAGTTTTGTAGTTTTGGAGTTTTGTAGTGTCGGAGTTTCGGAGTGTTGGAGTTTTGGAGTTTTAGAGTTTTAGAGTTTTGGAGTTTGAAATTTTTGAGTTTCGTATTTTTGGAGTTTGGAGTTTATAAGTTTTGGATTTTTGAGTTTTGGATTTTTGGAGTTTTGGAGTTTTTGAGTTTTGGATTTTTGCACTTTTGGAGTTTCGGAGTTTCGGAGTTTTGGATTTTTGGAGTTTTGGAGGTATGGATTTTTGGATATTCAGGGTTTTGTTGTTCCAGAATTTTGTAGTTTTGGAGTTTTGGTGTGTCGGAGTTTCGGAGTTTCGAATTAATGGAGTTTTCGAGTTTTAGAATTTTTGATTTTTGGAGGTATGGATTTTTGGAGTTTCGGAGTTGTGGAGATTCGGGGTTGTGGAGTTTTGGAGGTTCGGAGTTTTGGAGTTTTGGAGTGTTGGAGTTTCGGAGTTTTGAAGTTTCGGAGTTTTGGAGAGTCAGGGTTGTGGAGTTTCGGAATTTTGTAGTTTTGTAGTTTTGGAGTGTCGGAGTTTCGGAGTGTTGCAGTTTTGGTGTTTTAGAGTTTTGGAGTTTTGGAGTTTTGGAGTTTTTGAGTTTTGGATTTTTGCACTTTTGGAGTTTTGGAGTTATGGAGGTTTGGAGTTTTGGAGTTTTGGAGTTTCGGAGTTTCGGAGTTTCAGAGTTTTGGAGGTTCAGGGTTGTGGAGTTTCGGAATTTTTGAGTTTTGGAGTTTCGAATATTCAGAGTTTCGGATTTTTGGAGTTTTGGAGTTTCGGAGATTTGGAGTTTCGGCGTTTTAAAGATTCGGGGTCTTGGAGTTTCGGAATTTTGTAGTTTTGTAGTTTTGGAGTGTCGGAGTTTTGGAGTGTTGGAGTTTTGGAGTTATAGAGTTTTTGAGTTTTTGAGTTTTTGAGTTTTTGAGTTTTGGAGTTTTGGATTTTTGCACTTTTGGAGTTTTGTAGTGTCGGAGTTTCGGAGTTTCGAATTAATGGAGTTTTCGAGTTTTAGAATTTTTGATTTTTAGAGGTATGGCTTTTTGGAGTTTCGGAGTTGTGGAGATTCGGGGTTGTGGAGTTTTGGAGGTTCGGAGTTTTGGAGTTTTGGAGTGTTGGAGTTTCGGAGTTTTGAAGTTTCGGAGTTTTGGAGAGTCAGGGTTGTGGAGTTTCGGAATTTTTGAGTTTTGGAGTTTTGGAGTTTCGGAGTTCCGGAGTTTCGGAGTTTCGGAGTTTTGGAGTTTTGCAGTATCGGAGTTTTGGAGTTTTGCAGTTTCGGAGTTTCGGAGTTTCGGAGTTTTGGAGTTTTGCAGTCTCGGGAGTTTTGGAGTTCTGGAGTTTCGGAGTTTCGGAGTTTTGGAGGTTCAGGGTTGTGGAGTTTCGGAATTTTTGAGTTTGGGAGTTTCGGAGTTTCGGAGTTTTGGAGTTTTGGAGTTTTGGAGTTTTGGAGTGTCGGAGTTTCGGAGTGTTGGAGTTTTGGAGTTTTAGAGTTTTGGAGTTTTGGAGTTCTAAATTATCGGAGTTTCGGAGTTTTGGTGTTTTGGAGTATCGAATTTTCAGAGTTTCGGATTTTTGGAGTTTTGGAGTTTCGGAGATTTGGAATTTCGGCGTTTTGGAGATTCGGGGTCTTGGAGTTTCGGAATTTTGTAGTTTTGTAGTTTTGTAGTTTTGGAGTTTTGGAGTGTCGGAGTTTCGGAGTGTTGGAGTTTTGGAGTTTTAGAGTTTAAGAGTTTTGGAGTTTGAAATTTTTGAGTTTCGTATTTTTGGAGTTTGGAGTTTTTAAGTTTTGGATTTTTGAGTTTTGGATTTTTGGAGTTTTTGAGTTTTGGAGTTTTGGATTTTTGCACTTTTGGAGTTTTGGAGTGTCGGAGTTTCGGAGTTTCAAATTAATGGAGCTTTCGAGTTTTAGAATTTTTGACTTTTGGAGGTATGGATTTTTGGAGTTTCGGAGTTGTGGAGATTCGGGGTTGTGGAGTTTTGGAGTTTTGGAGGTTCGGAGTTTTGGAGTTTTGGAGTGTTGGAGTTTCGGAGTTTTGAAGTTTCGGAGTTTTGGAGAGTCAGGGTTGTGGAGTTTCGGAATTTTTGAGTTTTGGAGTTTTGGAGTTTTGGAGTTTCGGAGTTCTGGAGTTTCGGAGTTTCGGAGTTTTGGAGTTTTGCAGTATCGGAGTTTTGGAGTTTTGGAGTTTCGGAGTTTCGGAGTTTCGGAGTTTTGGAGTTTTGCAGTCTCGGGAGTTTTGGAGTTCTGGAGTTTCGGAGTTTCGGAGTTTTGGAGGTTCAGGGTTGTGGAGTTTCAGAATTTTTGAGTTTTGGAGTTTCGAATTTTCAGAGTTTCGGATTTTTGGAGTTTTGGAGTTTCGGAGATTTGGAGTTTCGGCGTTTTAAAGATTCGGGGTCTTGGAGTTTCGGAATTTTGTAGTTTTGTAGTTTTGGAGTGTCGGAGTTTTGGAGTGTTGGAGTTTTGGAGTTATAGAGTTTTGGAGTTTTTGAGTTTTTGAGTGTTGGATTTTTGAACTTTTGCAGTTTTGGAGTTATGGAGTTTTGGAGTTTCGGAGTTTCGGAGTTGTGGAGATTCGGGGTTGTGGAGTTTTGGAGTTTTGGAGGTTCGGAGTTTTGGAGTTTTGGAGTTTTGGAGTTTCGGAGTTTTGAAGTTTCGGAGTTTTGGAGAGTCAGGGTTGTGGAGTTTCGGAATTTTTGAGTTTTGGAGTTTTGGAGTTTCGGAGTTCCGGAGTTTCACAGTTTCGGAGTTTTGGAGTTTTGCAGTATCGGAGTTTTGGAGTTTTGGAGTTTCTGAGTTTTGGAGTTTCAGAGTTTTCGAGGTTCAGGGTTGTGGAGTTTCGGAATTTTTGAGTTTGGGAGTTTCGGAGTATCGGAGTTTTGGAGTTTTGGAGTTTTGGAGTTTGAGAGTTTTGGAGTTTTAGAGTTTTGGAGTTTTGGAATTTTGGAGTTCTAAATTATCGGAGTTTCGGAGTTTTGGTGTTTTGGAGTATCGAATTTTCAGAGTTTCGGATTTTTGGAGTTTTGGAGTTTCGGAGATTTGGAATTTCGGCGTTTTGGAGATTCGGGGTCTTGGAGTTTCGGAATTTTGTAGTTTTGGAGTTTTGGAGTTTTGGAGTGTCGGAGTTTCGGAGTGTTGAAGTTTTGGAGTTTTAGAGTTTTAGAGTTTTGGAGTTTGAAATTTTTGAGTTTCGTATTTTTGGAGTTTGGAGTTTTTGAGTTTTGGATTTTTGAGTTTTGGATTTTTGGAGTTTTGGAGTTTTTGAGTTTTGGATTTTTGCACTTTTGGAGTTTTGGAGTTTCGGAGTTTCGGAGTTTTGGATTTTTGGAGTTTTGGAGGTATGGATTTTTGGATCTTCAGGGTTTTGTTGTTCCAGAATTTTGTAGTTTTGGAGTTTTGGAGTGTCGGAGTTTCGTAGTTTCGAATTAATGGAGTTTCCGAGTTTTAGAATTTTTGATTTTTGGAGGTATGGATTTTTGGAGTTTCGGAGTTGCGGAGATTCGGGGTTGTGGAGTTTTGGAGTTTTGGAGGTTTGGAGTTTTGGAGTGTTGGAGTTTCGGAGTTTTGAAGTTTCGGAGTTTTGGAGAGTCAGGGTTGTGGAGTTTCGGAATTTTGTAGTTTTGTAGTTTTGGAGTGTCGGAGTTTCGGAGTGTTGGAGTTTTGGTGTTTTAGAGTTTTGGAGTTTTTGAGTTTTTGAGTTTTTGAGTTTTTGAGTTTTTGAGTTTTGGATTTTTGAACTTTTGCAGTTTTGGAGTTATGGAGTTTTGGAGTTTCGGAGTTTTGAAGTTTCGGAGTTTTGGAGAGTCAGGGTTGTGGAGTTTCGGAATTTTTGAGTTTTGGAGTTTCGAATTTTCAGTTTCGGATTTTTGGAGTTTTGGAGTTTCGGAGATTTGGAGTTTCGGCGTTTTAAAGATTCGGGGTCTTGGAGTTTCGGAATTTTGTAGTTTTGTAGTTTTGGAGTGTCGGAGTTTTGGAGTGTTGGAGTTTTGGAGTTATAGAGTTTTGGAGTTTTTGAGTTTTTGAGTTTTTGAGTTTTGGAGTTTTGGAGTTTTGGATTTTTGCACTTTTGGAGTTTTGGAGTGTCGGAGTTTCGGAGTTTCGAATTAATGGAGTTTTCGAGTTTTAGAATTTTTGATTTTTGGAGGTATGGATTTTTGGAGTTTCGGAGTTGTGGAGATTCGGGGTTGTGGAGTTTTGGAGTTTTGGAGGTTCGGAGTTTTGGAGTTTTGGAGTGTTGAAGTTTCGGAGTTTTGAAGTTTCGGAGTTTTGGAGAGTCAGGGTTGTGGAGTTTCGGAATTTTTGAGTTTTGGAGTTTCGGAATTTTGTAGTTTTGTAGTTTTGGAGTGTCGGAGTTTCGGAGTGTTGAGTTTTGGTGTTTTAGAGTTTTTGAGTTTTTGAGTTTTGGATTTTTTCAATTTTGGAGTTTTGGAGTTATGGAGGTTTGGAGTTTTGGAGTTTTGGAGTTTCGGAGTTTCGGAGTTTCAGAGTTTTGGAGGTTCAGGGTTGTGGAGTTTCGGAATTTTTGAGTTTTGGAGTTTCGGAGTTTTGGAGTTTTGCACTTTTGGAGTTTTGGAGTTTCGAATTTTCAGAGTTTCGGATTTTTGGAGTTTTGGAGTTTCGGAGATTTGGAGTTTCGGCGTTTTGGAGATTCGGGGTCTAGGAGTTTTGGAATTTTGTAGTTTTGTAGTTTTGGAGTGTCGGAGTTTTGGAGAGTCAGGGTTGTGGAGTTTCGGAATTTTGGAGTTTTGGAGTTTTGGAGTTTTGGAGTTTCGGAGTTCCGGAGTTTCGGAGTTTCGGAGTTTTGGAGTTTTGCAGTCTCGGGAGTTTTGGAGTTCTGGAGTTTCGGACTTTCTTAGTTTTGGAGGTTCAGGGTTGTGGAGTTTCGGAATTTTTGAGTTTTGGAGTTTCGAATTTTCAGAGTTTCGGATTTTTAGAGTTTTGGAGTTTCGGAGATTTGGAGTTTCGGCGTTTTAAAGATTCGGGGTCTTGGAGTTTCGGAATTTTGTAGTTTTGTAGTTTTGGAGTGTCGGAGTTGTGGAGTGTTGGAGTTTTCGAGTTTTGGAGTTATAGAGTTTTGGAGTTTTTGAGTTTTGGATTTTTGAACTTTTACAGTTTTGGAGTTATGGAGTTTTGGAGTTTTGGAGTTTCGGAGTTGTGGAGATTCGGGGTTGTGGAGTTTTGGAGTTTTGGAGGTTCGGAGTTTTGGAGTTTTGGAGTTTCGTAGTTTTGAAGTTTCGGAGTTTTGGAGAGTCAGGGTTGTGGAGTTTCGGAATTTTTGAGTTTTGGAGTTTTGGAGTTTCGGAGTTCCGGAGTTTCGGAGTTTTGGAGTTTTGGAGTTTTGCAGTATCGGAGTTTTGGAGTTTTGGAGTTTCGGAGTTTTGGAGTTTCAGAGTTTTCGAGGTTCAGGGTTGTGGAGTTTCGGAATTTTTGAGTTTGGGAGTTTCGGAGTTTTGGAGTTTTGGAGTTTTAGAGTTTCGAATTTTCAGAGTTTCGGATTTTTGGAGTTTTGGAGTTTCGGAGATTTGGAGTTTTGGCGTTTTGGAGATTCGGGGTCTTGGAGTTTCGGAATTTTGTAGTTTTGTAGTTTTGGAGTTTTGGAGTGTCGGAGTTTCGGAGTGTTGGAGTTTTGGAGTTTTAGAGTTTTGGAGTTTTGGAGTTCTAAATTATCGGAGTTTCGGAGTTTTGGTGTTTTGGAGTATCGAATTTTCAGAGTTTCGGATTTTTGGAGTTTTGGAGTTTCGGAGATTTGGAATTTCGGCGTTTTGGAGATTCGGGGTCTTGGAGTTTCGGAATTTTGTAGTTTTGTAGTTTTGGAGTGTCGGAGTTTCGGAGTGTTGGAGTTTTGGAGTTTTAGAGTTTTAGAGTTTTGGAGTTTGAAATTTTCGAGTTTCGTATTTTTGGAGTTTGGAGTTTTTAAGTTTTGGATTTTTGAGTTTTGGATTTTTGGAGTTTTGGAGTTTTTGAGTTTTGGAGTTTTGGATTTTTGCACTTTTGGAGTTTTGGAGTTTCGGAGTTTCGGAGTTTTGGATTTTTGGAGTTTTGGAGGTATGGATTTTTGGATATTCAGGGATTTGTTGTTCCAGAATTTTGTAGTTTTGGAGTTTTGGAGTGTCGGAGTTTCGGAGTTTCAAATTAATGGAGCTTTCGAGTTTTAGAATTTTTGACTTTTGGAGGTATGGATTTTTGGAGTTTCGGAGTTGTGGAGATTCGGGGTTGTGGAGTTTTGGAGTTTTGGAGGTTCGGAGTTTTGGAGTTTTGGAGTGTTGGAGTTTCGGAGTTTTGAAGTTTCGGAGTTTTGGAGAGTCAGGGTTGTGGAGTTTCGGAATTTTTGAGTTTTGGAGTTTTGGAGTTTTGGAGTTTCGGAGTTCTGGAGTTTCGGAGTTTCGGAGTTTTGGAGTTTTGCAGTATCGGAGTTTTGGAGTTTTGGAGTTTCGGAGTTTCGGAGTTTTGGAGTTTTGGAGTTTTGCAGTCTCGGGAGTTTTGGAGTTCTGGAGTTTCGGAGTTTCGGAGTTTTGGAGGTTCAGGGTTGTGGAGTTTCAGAATTTTTGAGTTTTGGAGTTTCGAATTTTCAGAGTTTCGGATTTTTGGAGTTTTGGAGTTTCGGAGATTTGGAGTTTCGGCGTTTTAAAGATTCGGGGTCTTGGAGTTTCGGAATTTTGTAGTTTTGTAGTTTTGGAGTGTCGGAGTTTTGGAGTGTTGGAGTTTTGGAGTTATAGAGTTTTGGAGTTTTTGAGTTTTTGAGTTTTTGAGTGTTGGATTTTTGAACTTTTGCAGTTTTGGAGTTATGGAGTTTTGGAGTTTCGGAGTTTCGGAGTTTCGGAGTTGTGGAGATTCGGGGTTGTGGAGTTTTGGAGTTTTGGAGGTTCGGAGTTTTGGAGTTTTGGAGTTTTGGAGTTTTGGAGTTTCGGAGTTTTGAAGTTTCGGAGTTTTGGAGAGTCAGGGTTGTGGAGTTTCGGAATTTTTGAGTTTTTGAGTTTTGGAGTTTCGGAGTTCCGGAGTTTCAGAGTTTCGGAGTTTTGGAGTTTTGCAGTATCGGAGTTTTGGAGTTTTGGAGTTTCTGAGTTTTGGAGTTTCAGAGTTTTCGAGGTTCAGGGTTGTGGAGTTTCGGAATTTTTGAGTTTGGGAGTTTCGGAGTTTCGGAGTTTTGGAGTTTTGGAGTTTTGGAGTTTGAGAGTTTTGGAGTTTCAGAGTTTCGGATTTTTGGAGTTTTGGAGTTTCGGAGATTTGGAATTTCGGCGTTTTGGAGATTCGGGGTCTTGGAGTTTCGGAATTTTGTAGTTTTGGAGTTTTGGAGTTTTGGAGTGTCGGAGTTTCGGAGTGTTGGAGTTTTGGAGTTTTAGAGTTTTAGAGTTTTGGAGTTTGAAATTTTTGAGTTTCGTATTTTTGGAGTTTGGAGTTTTTGAGTTTTGGATTTTTGAGTTTTGGATTTTTGGAGTTTTGGAGTTTTTGAGTTTTGGATTTTTGCACTTTTGGAGTTTTGGAGTTTCGGAGTTTCGGAGTTTTGGATTTTTGGAGTTTTGGAGGTATGGATTTTTGGATATTCAGGGTTTTGTTGTTCCAGAATTTTGTAGTTTTGGAGTTTTGGAGTGTCGGAGTTTCGTAGTTTCGAATTAATGGAGTTTCCGAGTTTTAGAATTTTTGATTTTTGGAGGTATGGATTTTTGGAGTTTCGGAGCTGCGGAGATTCGGGGTTGTGGAGTTTTGGAGTTTTGGAGGTTTGGAGTTTTGGAGTGTTGGAGTTTCGGAGTTTTGAAGTTTCGGAGTTTTGGAGAGTCAGGGTTGTGGAGTTTCGGAATTTTGTAGTTTTGTAGTTTTGGAGTGTCGGAGTTTCGGAGTGTTGCAGTTTTGGTGTTTTAGAGTTTTAGAGTTTTTGAGTTTTTGAATTTTTGAGTTTTGGATTTTTGCACTTTTGGAGTTTTGGAGTTATGGAGGTTTGGAGTTTTGAAGTTTTGGAGTTTCGGAGTTTCGGAGTTTCAGAGTTTTGGGGGTTCAGGGTTCTGAAGTTTCGGAATTTTTGAGTTTTGGACTTTCGAATTTTCAGAGTTTCGGGTTTTTGGAGTTTTGGAGTTTCGGAGATTTGGAGTTTCGGCGTTTTAAAGATTCGGGGTCTTGGAGTTTCGGAATTTTGTAGTTTTGTAGTTTTGGAGTGTCGGAGTTTCGGAGTGTTGGAGTTTTGGAGTTTTAGAGTTTTAGAGTTTTGGAGTTTGAAATTTTCGAGTTTCGTATTTTTGGAGTTTGGAGTTTTTAAGTTTTGGATTTTTGAGTTTTGGATTTTTGGAGTTTTGGAGTTTTTGAGTTTTGGAGTTTTGGATTTTTGCACTTTTGGAGTTTTGGAGTTTCGGAGTTTCGGAGTTTTGGATTTTTGGAGTTTTGGAGGTATGGATTTTTGGATATTCAGGGATTTGTTGTTCCAGAATTTTGTAGTTTTGGAGTTTTGGAGTGTCGGAGTTTCGGAGTTTCAAATTAATGGAGCTTTCGAGTTTTAGAATTTTTGACTTTTGGAGGTATGGATTTTTGGAGTTTCGGAGTTGTGGAGATTCGGGGTTGTGGAGTTTTGGAGGTTCGGAGTTTTGGAGTTTTGGAGTGTTGGAGTTTCGGAGTTTTGAAGTTTCGGAGTTTTGGAGAGTCAGGGTTGTGGAGTTTCGGAATTTTTGAGTTTTGGAGTTTTGGAGTTTTGGAGTTTCGGAGTTCTGGAGTTTCGGAGTTTCGGAGTTTTGGAGTTTTGCAGTATCGGAGTTTTGGAGTTTTGGAGTTTCGGAGTTTCGGAGTTTTGGAGTTTTGGAGTTTTGCAGTCTCGGGAGTTTTGGAGTTCTGGAGTTTCGGAGTTTCGGAGTTTTGGAGGTTCAGGGTTGTGGAGTTTCAGAATTTTTGAGTTTTGGAGTTTCGAATTTTCAGAGTTTCGGATTTTTGGAGTTTTGGAGTTTCGGAGATTTGGAGTTTCGGCGTTTTAAAGATTCGGGGTCTTGGAGTTTCGGAATTTTGTAGTTTTGTAGTTTTGGAGTGTCGGAGTTTTGGAGTGTTGGAGTTTTGGAGTTATAGAGTTTTGGAGTTTTTGAGTTTTTGAGTTTTTGAGTGTTGGATTTTTGAACTTTTGCAGTTTTGGAGTTATGGAGTTTTGGAGTTTCGGAGTTTCGGAGTTGTGGAGATTCGGGGTTGTGGAGTTTTGGAGTTTTGGAGGTTCGGAGTTTTGGAGTTTTGGAGTTTTGGAGTTTTGGAGTTTCGGAGTTTTGAAGTTTCGGAGTTTTGGAGAGTCAGGGTTGTGGAGTTTCGGAATTTTTGAGTTTTTGAGTTTTGGAGTTTCGGAGTTCCGGAGTTTCAGAGTTTCGGAGTTTTGGAGTTTTGCAGTATCGGAGTTTTGGAGTTTTGGAGTTTCTGAGTTTTGGAGTTTCAGAGTTTTCGAGGTTCAGGGTTGTGGAGTTTCGGAATTTTTGAGTTTGGGAGTTTCGGAGTTTCGGAGTTTTGGAGTTTTGGAGTTTTGGAGTTTGAGAGTTTTGGAGTTTCAGAGTTTCGGATTTTTGGAGTTTTGGAGTTTCGGAGATTTGGAATTTCGGCGTTTTGGAGATTCGGGGTCTTGGAGTTTCGGAATTTTGTAGTTTTGGAGTTTTGGAGTTTTGGAGTGTCGGAGTTTCGGAGTGTTGGAGTTTTGGAGTTTTAGAGTTTTAGAGTTTTGGAGTTTGAAATTTTTGAGTTTCGTATTTTTGGAGTTTGGAGTTTTTGAGTTTTGGATTTTTGAGTTTTGGATTTTTGGAGTTTTGGAGTTTTTGAGTTTTGGATTTTTGCACTTTTGGAGTTTTGGAGTTTCGGAGTTTCGGAGTTTTGGATTTTTGGAGTTTTGGAGGTATGGATTTTTGGATATTCAGGGTTTTGTTGTTCCAGAATTTTGTAGTTTTGGAGTTTTGGAGTGTCGGAGTTTCGTAGTTTCGAATTAATGGAGTTTCCGAGTTTTAGAATTTTTGATTTTTGGAGGTATGGATTTTTGGAGTTTCGGAGCTGCGGAGATTCGGGGTTGTGGAGTTTTGGAGTTTTGGAGGTTTGGAGTTTTGGAGTGTTGGAGTTTCGGAGTTTTGAAGTTTCGGAGTTTTGGAGAGTCAGGGTTGTGGAGTTTCGGAATTTTGTAGTTTTGTAGTTTTGGAGTGTCGGAGTTTCGGAGTGTTGCAGTTTTGGTGTTTTAGAGTTTTAGAGTTTTTGAGTTTTTGAATTTTTGAGTTTTGGATTTTTGCACTTTTGGAGTTTTGGAGTTATGGAGGTTTGGAGTTTTGAAGTTTTGGAGTTTCGGAGTTTCGGAGTTTCAGAGTTTTGGGGGTTCAGGGTTCTGAAGTTTCGGAATTTTTGAGTTTTGGACTTTCGAATTTTCAGAGTTTCGGGTTTTTGGAGTTTTGGAGTTTCGGAGATTTGGAGTTTCGGCGTTTTAAAGATTCGGGGTCTTGGAGTTTCGGAATTTTGTAGTTTTGTAGTTTTGGAGTGTCGGAGTTTCGGAGTGTTGGAGTTTTGGAGTTTTAGAGTTTTAGAGTTTTGGAGTTTGAAATTTTCGAGTTTCGTATTTTTGGAGTTTGGAGTTTTTAAGTTTTGGATTTTTGAGTTTTGGATTTTTGGAGTTTTGGAGTTTTTGAGTTTTGGAGTTTTGGATTTTTGCACTTTTGGAGTTTTGGAGTTTCGGAGTTTCGGAGTTTTGGATTTTTGGAGTTTTGGAGGTATGGATTTTTGGATATTCAGGGATTTGTTGTTCCAGAATTTTGTAGTTTTGGAGTTTTGGAGTGTCGGAGTTTCGGAGTTTCAAATTAATGGAGCTTTCGAGTTTTAGAATTTTTGACTTTTGGAGGTATGGATTTTTGGAGTTTCGGAGTTGTGGAGATTCGGGGTTGTGGAGTTTTGGAGTTTTGGAGGTTCGGAGTTTTGGAGTTTTGGAGTGTTGGAGTTTCGGAGTTTTGAAGTTTCGGAGTTTTGGAGAGTCAGGGTTGTGGAGTTTCGGAATTTTTGAGTTTTGGAGTTTTGGAGTTTTGGAGTTTCGGAGTTCTGGAGTTTCGGAGTTTCGGAGTTTTGGAGTTTTGCAGTATCGGAGTTTTGGAGTTTTGGAGTTTCGGAGTTTCGGAGTTTTGGAGTTTTGGAGTTTTGCAGTCTCGGGAGTTTTGGAGTTCTGGAGTTTCGGAGTTTCGGAGTTTTGGAGGTTCAGGGTTGTGGAGTTTCAGAATTTTTGAGTTTTGGAGTTTCGAATTTTCAGAGTTTCGGATTTTTGGAGTTTTGGAGTTTCGGAGATTTGGAGTTTCGGCGTTTTAAAGATTCGGGGTCTTGGAGTTTCGGAATTTTGTAGTTTTGTAGTTTTGGAGTGTCGGAGTTTTGGAGTGTTGGAGTTTTGGAGTTATAGAGTTTTGGAGTTTTTGAGTTTTTGAGTTTTTGAGTGTTGGATTTTTGAACTTTTGCAGTTTTGGAGTTATGGAGTTTTGGAGTTTCGGAGTTTCGGAGTTGTGGAGATTCGGGGTTGTGGAGTTTTGGAGTTTTGGAGGTTCGGAGTTTTGGAGTTTTGGAGTTTTGGAGTTTTGGAGTTTCGGAGTTTTGAAGTTTCGGAGTTTTGGAGAGTCAGGGTTGTGGAGTTTCGGAATTTTTGAGTTTTTGAGTTTTGGAGTTTCGGAGTTCCGGAGTTTCAGAGTTTCGGAGTTTTGGAGTTTTGCAGTATCGGAGTTTTGGAGTTTTGGAGTTTCTGAGTTTTGGAGTTTCAGAGTTTTCGAGGTTCAGGGTTGTGGAGTTTCGGAATTTTTGAGTTTGGGAGTTTCGGAGTTTCGGAGTTTTGGAGTTTTGGAGTTTTGGAGTTTGAGAGTTTTGGAGTTTCAGAGTTTCGGATTTTTGGAGTTTTGGAGTTTCGGAGATTTGGAATTTCGGCGTTTTGGAGATTCGGGGTCTTGGAGTTTCGGAATTTTGTAGTTTTGGAGTTTTGGAGTTTTGGAGTGTCGGAGTTTCGGAGTGTTGGAGTTTTGGAGTTTTAGAGTTTTAGAGTTTTGGAGTTTGAAATTTTTGAGTTTCGTATTTTTGGAGTTTGGAGTTTTTGAGTTTTGGATTTTTGAGTTTTGGATTTTTGGAGTTTTGGAGTTTTTGAGTTTTGGATTTTTGCACTTTTGGAGTTTTGGAGTTTCGGAGTTTCGGAGTTTTGGATTTTTGGAGTTTTGGAGGTATGGATTTTTGGATATTCAGGGTTTTGTTGTTCCAGAATTTTGTAGTTTTGGAGTTTTGGAGTGTCGGAGTTTCGTAGTTTCGAATTAATGGAGTTTCCGAGTTTTAGAATTTTTGATTTTTGGAGGTATGGATTTTTGGAGTTTCGGAGCTGCGGAGATTCGGGGTTGTGGAGTTTTGGAGTTTTGGAGGTTTGGAGTTTTGGAGTGTTGGAGTTTCGGAGTTTTGAAGTTTCGGAGTTTTGGAGAGTCAGGGTTGTGGAGTTTCGGAATTTTGTAGTTTTGTAGTTTTGGAGTGTCGGAGTTTCGGAGTGTTGCAGTTTTGGTGTTTTAGAGTTTTAGAGTTTTTGAGTTTTTGAATTTTTGAGTTTTGGATTTTTGCACTTTTGGAGTTTTGGAGTTATGGAGGTTTGGAGTTTTGAAGTTTTGGAGTTTCGGAGTTTCGGAGTTTCAGAGTTTTGGGGGTTCAGGGTTCTGAAGTTTCGGAATTTTTGAGTTTTGGACTTTCGAATTTTCAGAGTTTCGGGTTTTTGGAGTTTTGGAGTTTCGGAGATTTGGAGTTTCGGCGTTTTAAAGATTCGGGGTCTTGGAGTTTCGGAATTTTGTAGTTTTGTAGTTTTGGAGTGTCGGAGTTTTGGAGTGTTGGAGTTTTGGAGTTATAGAGTTTTGGAGTTTTTGAGTTTTTGAGTTTTTGAGTGTTTGAGTTTTGGATTTTTGAACTTTTGCAGTTTTGGAGTTATGGAGTTTTGGAGTTTTGGAGTTTTGGAGTTTCGGAGTTGTGGAGATTCGGGGTTGTGGAGTTTTGGAGTTTTGGAGGTTCGGAGTTTTGGAGTTTTGGAGTTTCGGAGTTTTGAAGTTTCGGAGTTTTGGAGAGTCAGGGTTGTGGAGTTTCGGAATTTTTGAGTTTTTGAGTTTTGGAGTTTCGGAGTTCCGGAGTTTCGGAGTTTCGGAGTTTTGGAGTTTTGCAGTATCGGAGTTTTGGAGTTTTGGAGTTTCGGAGTTTTGGAGTTTCAGAGTTTTCGAGGTTCAGGGTTGTGGAGTTTCGGAATTTTTGAGTTTGGGAGTTTCGGAGTTTCGGAGTTTTGGAGTTTTGGAGTTTTGGAGTTTTAGAGTTTCGAATTTTCAGAGTTTCGGATTTTTGGAGTTTTGGAGTTTCGGAGATTTGGAGTTTTGGCGTTTTGGAGATTCGGGGTCTTGGAGTTTCGGAATTTTGTAGTTTTGTAGTTTTGGAGTGTCGGAGTTTCGGAGTGTTGGAGTTTTGGAGTTTTAGAGTTTTGGAGTTTTGGTGTTTTGGAGTATCGAATTTTCAGAGTTTCGGATTTTTGGAGTTTTGGAGTTTCGGAGATTTGGAATTTCGGCGTTTTGGAGATTCGGGGTCTTGGAGTTTCGGAATTTTGTAGTTTTGTAGTTTTGGAGTTTTGGAGTGTCGGAGTTTCGGAGTGTTGGAGTTTTGGAGTTTTAGAGTTTTAGAGTTTTGGAGTGTGAAATTTTTGAGTTTCGTATTTTTGGAGTTTGGAGTTTTTAAGTTTTGGATTTTTGAGTTTTGGATTTTTGGAGTTTTGGAGGTTTTGAGTTTTGGAGTTTTGGATTTTTGCACTTTTGGAGTTTTGGAGTGTCGGAGTTTCGGAGTTTCGAATTAATGGAGTTTTCGAGTTTTAGAATTTTTGATTTTTGGAGGTATGGATTTTTGGAGTTTCGGAGTTGTGGAGATTCGGGGTTGTGGAGTTTTGGAGTTTTGGAGGTTCGGAGTTTTGGAGTTTTGGAGTGTTGGAGTTTCGGAGTTTTGAAGTTTCGGAGTTTTGGAGAGTCAGGGTTGTGGAGTTTCGGAATTTTTGAGTTTTGGAGTTTTGGAGTTTCGGAGTTCCGGAGTTTCGGAGTTTCGGAGTTTTGGAGTTTTGCAGTATCGGAGTTTTCGAGTTTTGGAGTTTCGGAGTTTCGGAGTTTCGGAGTTTTGGAGTTTTGCAGTCTCGGGAGTTTTGGAGTTCTGGAGTTTCGGAGTTTCGGAGTTTTGGAGGTTCAGGGTTGTGGAGTTTCGGAATTTTTGAGTTTTGGAGTTTCGAATTTTCAGTTTCGGATTTTTGGAGTTTTGGAGTTTCGGAGATTTGGACTTTCGGCGTTTTAAAGATTCGGGGTCTTGGAGTTTCGGAATTTTGTAGTTTTGTAGTTTTGGAGTGTCGGAGTTTTGGAGTGTTGGAGTTTTGGAGTTATAGAGTTTTTGAGTTTTTGAGTTTTGGAGTTTTGGATTTTTGCACTTTTGGAGTTTTGGAGTGTCGGAGTTTCGGAGTTTCGAATTAATGGAGTTTTCGAGTTTTAGAATTTTTGATTTTTGGAGGTATGGATTTTTGGAGTTTCGGAGTTGTGGAGATTCGGGGTTGTGGAGTTTTGGAGTTTTGGAGGTTCGGAGTTTTGGAGTTTTGGAGTGTTGGAGTTTCGGAGTTTTGAAGTTTCGGAATTTTGTAGTTTTGTAGTTTTGGAGTGTCGGAGTTTCGGAGTGTTGGAGTTTTGGTGTTTTAGTGTTTTGGAGTTTTGGAGTTTTTGAGTTTTTGAGTTTTGGATTTTTGCACTTTTGGAGTTTTGGAGTTATGGAGGTTTGGAGTTTTGGAGTTTTGGAGTTTCGGAGTTTCGGAGTTTCGGAGTTTCAGAGTTTTGGGTGTTCAGGGTTCTGGAGTTTCGGAATTTTTGAGTTTTGGAGTTTCGAATTTTCAGAGTTTCGGGTTTTTGGAGTTTTGGAGTTTCGGAGATTTGGAGTTTCGGCGTTTTAAAGATTCGGGGTCTTGGAGTTTCGGAATTTTGTAGTTTTGTAGTTTTGGAGTGTCGGAGTTTTGGAGTGTTGGAGTTTTGGAGTTATAGAGTTTTTGAGTTTTTGAGTTTTTGAGTTTTTGAGTTTTTGAGTTTTGGATTTTTGAACTTTTGCAGTTTTGGAGTTATGGAGTTTTGGAGTTTTGGAGTTTTGGAGTTTCGGAGTTGTGGAGATTCGGGGTTGTGGAGTTTTGAAGTTTTGGAGGTTCGGAGTTTTGGAGTTTTGGAGTTTCGGAGTTTTGAAGTTTCGGAGTTTTGGAGAGTCAGGGTTTTGGAGTTTCGGAATTTTTGAGTTTTGGAGTTTTGGAGTTTCGGAGTTCCGGAGTTTCGGAGTTTCGGAGTTTTGGAGTTTTGCAGTATCGGAGTTTTGGAGTTTTGAAGTTTCGGAGTTTTGGAGTTTCAGAGTTTTCGAGGTTCAGGGTTGTGGAGTTTCGGAATTTTTGAGTTTGGGAGTTTCGGAGTTTCGGAGTTTTGGAGTTTTGGAGTTTTGGAGTTTTAGAGTTTCGAATTTTCAGAGTTTCGGATTTTTGGAGTTTTGGAGTTTCGGAGATTTGGAGTTTTGTAGTTTTGGAGTGTCGGAGTTTCGGAGTGTTGGAGTTTTGGAGTTTTAGAGTTTTGGAGTTTTCGTGTTTTGGAGTATCGAATTTTCAGAGTTTCGGATTTTTGGAGTTTTGGAGTTTCGGAGATTTGGAATTTCGGCGTTTTGGAGATTCGGGGTCTTGGAGTTTCGGAATTTTGTAGTTTTGTAGTTTTGGAGTTTTGGAGTTTTGGAGTGTCGGAGTTTCGGAGTGTTGGAGTTTTGGAGTTTTAGAGTTTTAGAGTTTTGGAGTTTGAAATTTTTGAGTTTCGTATTTTTGGAGTTTGGAGTTTTTAAGTTTTGGATTTTTGGACTTTTGGAGTATTTGAGTTTTGGAGTTTCGGAGTTTCGGAGTTTTGGAGTTTTGCAGTATCGGAGTTTTGGAGTTTCGGAGTTTCGGAGTTTCGGAGTTTTGGAGTTTTGCAGTCTCGGGAGTTTTGGAGTTCTGGAGTTTCGGAGTTTCGGAGTTTTGGAGGTTCAGGGTTGTGGAGTTTTGGAATTTTTGAGTTTTGGAGTTTCGAATTTTCACTTTCGGATTTTTGGAGTTTTGGAGTTTCGGAGATTTGGACTTTCGGCGTTTTAAAGATTCGGGGTCTTGGAGTTTCGGAATTTTGTAGTTTTGTAGTTTTGGAGTGTCGGAGTTTTGGAGTGTTGGAGTTTTGGAGTTATAGAGTTTTTGAGTTTTTGAGTTTTTGAGTTTTGGAGTTTTGGATTTTTGCACTTTTGGAGTTTTGGAGTGTCGGAGTTTCGGAGTTTCGAATTAATGGAGTTTTCGAGTTTTAGAATTTTTGATTTTTGGAGGTATGGATTTTTGGAGTTTCGGAGTTGTGGAGATTCGGGGTTGTGGAGTTTTGGAGTTTTGGAGGTTCGGAGTTTTGGAGTTTTGGAGTGTTGGAGTTTCGGAGTTTTCAAGTTTCGGAGTTTTGGAGAGTCAGGGTTGTGGAGTTTCGGAATTTTTGAGTTTTGGAGTTTTGGAGTTTCGGAGTTCCGGAGTTTCGGAGTTTCGGAGTTTTGGAGTTTTGCAGTATCGGAGTTTTGGAGTTTGGGAGTTTCGGAGTTTCGGAGTTTTGGAGTTTTGGAGTTTTAGAGTTTCGAATTTTCAGAGTTTCGGATTTTTGGAGTTTTGTAGTTTTGGAGTTTTGGAGTGTCGGAGTTTCGGAGTGTTGGAGTTTTGGAGTTTTAGAGTTTTGTAGTTTTGGAGTTTTGGAGTTCTAAATTATCGGAGTTTCGGAGTTTTGGTGTTTTGGAGTATCGAATTTTCAGAGTTTCGGATTTTTGGAGTTTTGGAGTTTCGGAGATTTGGAATTTCGGCGTTTTGGAGATTCGGGGTCTTGGAGTTTCGGAATTTTGTAGTTTTGGAGTTTTGGAGTGTCGGAGTTTCGGAGTGTTGGAGTTTTGGAGTTTTAGAGTTTTAGAGTTTTGGAGTTTGAAATTTTTGAGTTTCGTATTTTTGGAGTTTGGAGTTTTTATGTTTTGGATTTTTGAGTTTTGGATTTTTGGAGTTTTGGAGTTTTTGAGTTTTGGATTTTTGCACTTTTGGAGTTTTGGAGTTTCGGAGTTTCGGAGTTTTGGATTTTTGGAGTTTTGGAGGTATGAATTTTTGGATATTCAGGGTTTTGTTGTTCCAGAATTTTGTAGTTTTGGAGTTTTGGAGTGTCGGAGTTTCGGAGTTTCGAATTAATGGAGTTTTCGAGTTTTAGAATTTTTGATTTTTGGAGGTATGGATTTTTGGAGTTTCGGAGTTGTGGAGATTCGGGGTTGTGGAGTTTTGGAGTTTTGGAGGTTCGGAGTTTTGGAGTTTTGGAGTGTTGGAGTTTCGGAGTTTTGAAGTTTCGGAGTTTTGGAGAGTCAGGGTTGTGGAGTTTCGGAATTTTGTAGTTTTGTAGTTTTGGAGTGTCGGAGTTTCGGAGTGTTGGAGTTTTGGTGTTTTAGAGTTTTTGAGTTTTTGAGTTTTGGATTTTTGCACTTTTGGAGTTTTGGAGTTATGGAGGTTTGGAGTTTTCGAGTTTTCGAGTTTTCGAGTTTCGGAGTTTCGGAGTTTCGGAGTTTCAGAGTTTTGGAGGTTCAGGGTTGTGGAGTTTCGGAATTTTTGAGTTTTGGAGTTTCGGAGTTTTGGAGTTTTGGAGTTTCGAATTTTCAGAGTTTCAGATTTTTGGAGTTTTGGAGTTTCGGAGATTTGGAGTTTCGGAGATTTGGAGTTTCGGCGTTTTGGAGATTCGGGGTCTAGGAGTTTTGGAATTTTGTAGTTTTGTAGTTTTGGAGTGTCGGAGTTTCGGAGAGTCAGGGTTGTGGAGTTTCGGAATTTTGGAGTTTTGGAGTTTTGGAGTTGCGGAGTTCCGGAGTTTCGGAGTTTCGGAGTTTTGGAGTTTCGCAGTCTCGGGAGTTTTGGAGTTCTGGAGTTTCGGACTTTCTTAGTTTTGGAGGTTCAGGGTTGTGGAGTTTCGGAATTTTTGAGTTTTGGAGTTTCGAATTTTCAGAGTTTCGGATTTTTGGAGTTTTGGAGTTTCGGAGATTTGGAGTTTCGGCGTTTTAAAGATTCGGGGTCTTGGAGTTTCGGAATTTTGTAGTTTTGCAGTTTTGGAGTGTTGGAGTTTTGGAGTTTTGGAGTTATAGAGTTTTGGAGTTTTTGAGTTTTTGAGTTTTGGATTTTTGAACTTTTACAGTTTTGGAGTTATGGAGTTTTGGAGTTTTGGAGTTTTGGAGTTGTGGAGATTCGGGGTTGTGGAGTTTTGGAGTTTTGGAGGTTCGGAGTTTTGGAGTTTTGGAGTTTCGGAGTTTTGAAGTTTCGGAGTTTTGGAGAGTCAGGGTTGTGGAGTTTCGGAATTTTTGAGTTTTGGAGTTTTGGAGTTTCGGAGTTCCAGAGTTTCGGAGTTTTGGAGTTTTGGAGTTTCGGAGTTTTGGAGTTTCAGAGTTTTCGAGGTTCAGGGTTGTGGAGTTTCGGAATTTTTGAGTTTGGGAGTTTCGGAGTTTTGGAGTTTTGGAGTTTTAGAGTTTCGAATTTTCAGAGTTTCGGATTTTTGGAGTTTTGGAGTTTCGGAGATTTGGACTTTTGGCGTTTTGGAGATTCGGGGTCTTGGAGTTTCGGAATTTTGTAGTTTTGTGGTTTTGGAGTTTTGGAGTGTCGGAGTTTCGGAGTGTTGGAGTTTTGGAGTTTTAGAGTTTTGGAGTTTTGGAGTTTTGGAGTTCTAAATTATCGGAGTTTCAGAGTTTTGGTGTTTTGGAGTATCGAATTTTCAGAGTTTCGGATTTTTGGAGTTTTGGAGTTTCGGAGATTTGGAATTTCGGCGTTTTGGAGATTCGGGGTCTTGGAGTTTCGGAATTTTGTAGTTTTGTAGTTTTGGAGTTTTGGAGTGTCGGAGTTTCGGAGTGTTGGAGTTTTGGAGTTTTAGAGTTTTAAAGTTTTGGAGTTTGAAATTTTTGAGTTTCGTATTTTTGGAGTTTGGAGTTTTTAAGTTTTGGATTTTTGAGTTTTGGATTTTTGGAGTTTTGGAGTTTTTGAGTTTTGGAGTTTTGGATTTTTGCACTTTTGGAGTTTTGGAGTTTCGGAGTTTCGGAGTTTTGGATTTTTGGAGTTTTGGAGGTATGGATTTTTGGATATTCAGGGATTTGTTGTTCCAGAATTTTGTAGTTTTGGAGTTTTGGAGTGTCGGAGTTTCGGAGTTTCGAATTAATGGAGTTTTCGAGTTTTAGAATTTTTGATTTTTGGAGGTATGGATTTTTGGAGTTTCGGAGTTGTGGAGATTCGGGGTTGTGGAGTTTTGGAGTTTTGGAGTGTTGGAGTTTCGGAGTTTTGAAGTTTCGGAGTTTTGGAGAGTCAGGGTTGTGGAGTTTCGGAATTTTTGAGTTTTGGAGTTTTGGAGTTTCGGAGTTCCGGAGTTTCGGAGTTTCGGAGTTTTGGAGTTTTGCAGTATCGGAGTTTTGGAGTTTTGGAGTTTCGGAGTTTCGGAGTTTCGAAGTTTTGGAGTTTTTCAGTCTCGGGAGTTTTGGAGTTCTGGAGTTTCGGAGTTTCGGAGTTTTGGAGGTTCAGGGTTGTGGAGTTTCGGAATTTTTGAGTTTTGGAGTTTCGAATTTTCAGAGTTTCGGAATTTTGGAGTTTTGGAGTTTCGGAGATTTGGAGTTTCGGCGTTTTAAAGATTCGGGGTCTTGGAGTTTCGGAATTTTGTAGTTTTGTAGTTTTGGAGTGTCAGAGTTTTGGAGTGTTGGAGTTTTGGAGTTATAGAGTTTTTGAGTTTTTGAGTTTTTGAGTTTTGGATTTTTGAACTTTTGCAGTTTTGGAGTTATGGAGTTTTGGAGTTTCGGAGTTTCGGAGTTGTGGAGATTCGGGGTTGTGGAGTTTTGGAGTTTTGGAGGTTCGGAGTTTTGGAGTTTTGGAGTTTTGGAGTTTTGGAGTTTCGGAGTTTTGAAGTTTCGGAGTTTTGGAGAGTCAGGGTTGTGGAGTTTCGGAATTTTTGAGTTTTGGAGTTTTGGAGTTTTGGAGTTCCGGACGGAGTTTCAGAGTTTCGGAGTTTTGGAGTTTTGCAGTATCGGAGTTTTGGAGTTTTGGAGTTTCTGAGTTTTGGAGTTTCAGAGTTTTCGAGGTTCAGGGTTGTGGAGTTTCGGAATTTTTGAGTTTGGGAGTTTCGGAGTTTCGGAGTTTTGGAGTTTTGGAGTTTTAGAGTTTCGAATTTTCAGAGTTTCGGATTTTTGGAGTTTTGTAGTTTTGGAGTTTTGGAGTTTTGGAGTTTCGGAGTTCCGGAGTTTCGGAGTTTTGGAGTTTTGCAGTCTCGGGAGTTTTGGAGTTCTGGAGTTTCGGACTTTCTTAGTTTTGGAGGTTCAGGGTTGTGGAGTTTCGGAATTTTTGAGTTTTGGAGTTTCGGAGATTTGGAGTTTCGGCGTTTTAAAGATTCGGGGTCTTGGAGTTTCGGAATTTTGTAGTTTTGTAGTTTTCGAGTTATGGAGTTTTGGAGTTTTGGAGTTTTGGAGTTTCGGAGTTGTGGAGATTCGGGGTTGTTGAGTTTTGGAGTTTTGGAGGTTTGGAGTTTTGGAGTTTTGGAGTTTTGGAGTTTAAGAGTTTTGAAGTTTCGGAGTTTTGGAGAGTCAGGGTTGTGGAGTTTCGGAATTTTTGAGTTTTGGAGTTTTGGAGTTTCGGAGTTCCGGAGTTCCGGAGTTTCGGAGTTTTGGAGTTTTGCAGTATCGGAGTTTTGGAGTTTTGGAGTTTCGGAGTTTTGGAGTTTCAGTTTTCGAGGTTCAGGGTTGTGGAGTTTTGGAATGTTTGAGTTTGGGAGTTTGGGAGTTTGGGAGTTTCGGAGTTTTGGAGTTTTGGAGTTTTGGAGTTTTAGATTTTCGAATTTTCAGAGTTTCGGATTTTTGGAGTTTTGGAGTTTCGGAGATTTGGAGTTTTGGCGTTTTGGAGATTCGGGGTCTTGGAGTTTCGGAATTTTGTAGTTTTGTAGTTTTGGAGTGTCGGAGTTTCGGAGTGTTGGAGTTTTGGAGTTTTAGAGTTTTGGAGTTTTGGAGTTTTGGAGTTCTAAATTATCGGAGTTTCGGAGTTTTGGTGTTTTGGAGTATCGAATTTTCAGAGTTTCGGATTTTTGGAGTTTCGGAGATTTGGAATTTCGGCGTTTTGGAGATTCGGGGTCTTGGAGTTTCGGAATTTTGTAGTTTTGTAGTTTTGGAGTTTTGGAGTGTCGGAGTTTCGGAGTGTTGGAGTTTTGGAGTTTTAGAGTTTTAGAGTTTTGGAGTTTGAAATTTTTGAGTTTCGTATTTTTGGAATTTGGAGTTTTTAAGTTTTGGATTTTGGAGTTTTGGATTTTTGGAGTTTTGGAGTTTTTGAGTTTTGGATTTTTGCACTTTTGGAGTTTTGGAGTTTCGGAGTTTGGGAGTTTTGGATTTTTGGAGTTTTGGAGGTATGGATTTTGGATATTCAGGGTTTTGTTGTTCCAGAATTTTGTAGTTTTGGAGTTTTGGAGTGTCGGAGTTTCGGAGTTTCGAATTAATGGAGTTTTCGAGTTTTAGAATTTTTGATTTTTGGAGGTATGGATTTTTGGAGTTTCGGAGTTGTGGAGATTCGGGGTTGTGGAGTTTTGGAGTTTTGGAGGTTCGGAGTTTTGGAGTTTTGGAGTGTTGGAGTTTCGGAGTTTTGAAGTTTCGGAGTTTTGGAGAGTCAGGGTTGTGGAGTTTCGGAATTTTGTAGTTTTGTAGTTTTGGAGTGTCGGAGTTTCGGAGTGTTGGAGTTTTGGTGTTTTAGAGTTTTGGAGTTTTTGAGTTTTTGAGTTTTGGATTTTTGCACTTTTGGAGTTTTGGAGTTATGGAGGTTTGGAGTTTTGGAGTTTTGGAGTTTCGGAGTTTCGGAGTTTCGGAGTTTCAGTTTTGGAGGTTCAGGGTTGTGGAGTTTCGGAATTTTTGAGTTTTGGTGTTTCGGATTTTTGGAGTTTTGTAGTTTCGGAGATTTGGAGTTTCGGCGTTTTGGAGATTCGGGGTCTAGGAGTTTTGGAATTTTGTAGTTTTGTAGTTTTGGAGTGTCGGAGTTTCGGAGAGTCAGGGTTGTGGAGTTTCGGAATTTTGGAGTTTTGGAGTTTCGGAGTTCCGGAGTTTCGGCGTTTCGGAGTTTTGGAGTTTTGCAGTCTCGGGAGTTTTGGAGTTCTGGAGTTTCGGACTTTCTTAGTTTTGGAGGTTCAGGGTTGTGGAGTTTCGGAATTTTTGAGTTTTGGAGTTTCGAATTTTCAGAGTTTCGGATTTTTGGAGTTTTGGAGTTTCGGAGATTTGGAGTTTCGGCGTTTTAAAGATTCGGGGTCTTGGAGTTTCGGAATTTTGTAGTTTTGTAGTTTTGGAGTGTTGGAGTTTTGGAGTTTTGGAGTTATAGAGTTTTGGAGTTTTTGAGTTTTTGAGTTTTGGATTTTTGAACTTTTACAGTTTTGGAGTTATGGAGTTTTGGAGTTTTGGAGTTGTGGAGATTCGGGGTTGTGGAGTTTTGGAGTTTTGGAGGTTCGGAGTTTTGGAGTTTTGGAGTTTTGGAGTTTCGGAGTTTTGAAGTTTCGGAGTTTTGGAGAGTCAGGGTTGTGGAGTTTCGGAATTTTTGAGTTTTGGAGTTTTGGAGTTTCGGAGTTCCAGAGTTTCGGAGTTTCGGAGTTTTGGAGTTTTGCAGTATCGGAGTTTTGGAGTTTTGGAGTTTCGGAGTTTTGGAGTTTCAGAGTTTTCGAGGTTCAGGGTTGTGGAGTTTCGGAATTTTTGAGTTTGGGAGTTTCGGAGTTTCGGATTTTTGGAGTTTTGGAGTTTCGGAGATTTGGACTTTTGGCGTTTTGGAGATTCGGGGTCTTGGAGTTTCGGAATTTTGTAGTTTTGTAGTTTTGGAGTTTTGGAGTGTCGGAGTTTCGGAGTGTTGGAGTTTTGGAGTTTTAGAGTTTTGGAGTTTTGGAGTTCTAAATTATCGGAGTTTCGGAGTTTTGGTGTTTTGGAGTATCGAATTTTCAGAGTTTCGGATTTTTGGAGTTTTGGAGTTTCGGAGATTTGGAATTTCGGCGTTTTGGAGATTCGGGGTCTTGGAGTTTCGGAATTTTGTAGTTTTGTAGTTTTGGAGTTTTGGAGTTTTGGAGTTTCGGAGTGTTGGAGTTTTGGAGTTTTAGAGTTTTAGAGTTTTGGAGTTTGAAATTTTTGTGTTTCGTATTTTTGGAGTTTGGAGTTTTTAAGTTTTGGATTTTTGAGTTTTGGATTTTTGGAGTTTTGGAGTTTTTGAGTTTTGGAGTTTTGGATTTTTGCACTTTTGGAGTTTTGGAGTTTCGGAGTTTCGGAGTTTTGGATTTTTGGAGTTTTGGAGGTATGGATTTTTGGATATTCAGGGATTTGTTGTTCCAGAATTTCGTAGTTTTGGAGTTTTGGAATGTCGGAGTTTCGGAGTTTCGAATTAATGGAGTTTTCGAGTTTTAGAATTTTTGATTTTTGGAGGTATGGATTTTTGGAGTTTCGGAGTTGTGGAGATTCGGGGTTGTGGAGTTTTGGAGTTTTGGAGGTTCGGAGTTTTGGAGTTTTGGAGTGTTGGAGTTTCGGAGTTTTGAAGTTTCGGAGTTTTGGAGAGTCAGGGTAGTGGAGTTTCGGAATTTTTGAGTTTTGGAGTTTTGGAGTTACGGAGTTCCGGAGTTTCGGAGTTTCGGAGTTTTGGAGTTTTGCAGTATCGGAGTTTTGGAGTTTTGGAGTTTCGGAGTTTCGGAGTTTTGGAGTTTTGCAGTCTCGGGAGTTTTGGAGTTCTGGAGTTTCGGAGTTTCGGAGTTTTGGAGGTTCAGGGTTGTGGAGTTTCGGAATTTTTGAGTTTTGGAGTTTCGAATTTTCAGAGTTTCGGATTTTTGAAGTTTTGGCGTTTCGGAGATTTGGAGTTTCGGCGTTTTAAAGATTCGGGGTCTTGGAGTTTCGGAATTTTGTAGTTTTGTAGTTTTGGAGTGTCGGAGTTTTGGAGTGTTGGAGTTTTGGAGTTATAGAGTTTTTGAGTTTTTGAGTTTTTGAGTTTTGGATTTTTGAACTTTTGCAGTTTTGAAGTTATGGAGTTTTGGAGTTTCGGAGTTTCGGAGTTTCGGAGTTTCGGAGTTGTGGAGATTCGGGGTTGTGGAGTTTTGGAGTTTTGGAGGTTCGGAGTTTTGGAGTTTTGGAGTTTTGGAGTTTTGGAGTTTCGGAGTTTTGAAGTTTCGGAGTTTTGGAGAGTCAGGGTTGTGGAGTTTCGGAATTTTTGAGTTTTGGAGTTTTGGAGTTTCGGAGTTCCGGAGTTTCAGAGTTTCGGAGTTTTGGAGTTTTGCAGTATCGGAGTTTTGGAGTTTTGGAGTTTCTGAGTTTTGGAGTTTCAAAGTTTTCGAGGTTCAGGGTTGTGGAGTTTCGGAATTTTTGAGTTTGGGAGTTTCGGAGTTTCGGAGTTTTGGAGTTTTGGAGTTTTAGAGTTTCGAATTTTCAGAGTTTCGGATTTTTGGAGTTTTGTAGTTTTGGAGTGTCGGAGTTTCGGAGTGTTGGAGTTTTGGAGTTTTAGACTTTTGGAGTTTTGGAGTTTTGGAGTTCTAAATTATCGGAGTTTCGGAGTTTTGGTGTTTTGGAGTATCGAATTTTCAGAGTTTCGGATTTTTGGAGTTTTGGAGTTTCGGAGATTTGGAATTTCGGCGTTTTGGAGATTCGGGGTCTTGGAGTTTCGGAATTTTGTAGTTTTGGAGTTTTGGAGTGTCGGAGTTTCGGAGTGTTGGAGTTTTGGAGTTTTAGAGTTTTAGAGTTTTGGAGTTTGAAATTTTTGAGTTTCGTATTTTTGGAGTTTGGAGTTTTTAAGTTTTGGATTTTTGAGTTTTGGATTTTTGGAGTTTTGGAGTTTTTGAGTTTTGGATTTTTGCACTTTTGGAGTTTTAGAGTTCAGGGTTTTGGATATTCAGGGTTTTGTTCCAGAATTTTGTAGTTTTGGAGTTTTGGAGTGTCGGAGTTTCGGAGTTTCGAATTAATGGAGTTTTCGAGTTTTAGAATTTTTGATTTTTGGAGGTATGGATTTTTGGAGTTTCGGAGTTGCGGAGATTCGGGGTTGTGGAGTTTTGGAGTTTTGGAGGTTCGGAGTTTTGGAGTTTTGGAGTGTTGGAGTTTCGGAGTTTTGAAGTTTCGGAGTTTTGGAGAGTCAGGGTTGTGGAGTTTCGGAATTTTGTAGTTTTGTAGTTTTGGAGTGTCGGAGTTTCGGAGTGTTGGAGTTTTGGTGTTTTAGAGTTTTGGAGTTTTGGAGTTTTTGAGTTTTGGATTTTTGCACTTCTGGAGTTTTGGAGTTATGGAGGTTTGGAGTTTTGGAGTTTTGGAGTTTCGGAGTTTCGGAGTTTCAGAGTTTTGGAGGTTCAGGGTTGTGGAGTTTCGGAATTTTTGAGTTTTGGAGTTTCGAATTTTCAGAGTTTCGGATTTTTGGAGTTTTGGAGTTTCGGAGATTTGGAGTTTCGGCGTTTTAAAGATTCGGGGTCTTGGAGTTTCGGAATTTTGTAGTTTTGTAGTTTTGGAGTGTCGGAGTTTTGGAGTGTTGGAGTTTTGGAGCTATAGAGTTTTGGAGTTTTTGTGTTTTTGAGTTTTTGAGTTTTTGAGTTTTGGATTTTTGAACTTTTGCAGTTTTGGAGTTATGGAGTTTTGGAGTTTTGGAGTTTCGGAGTTGTGGAGATTTGGGGTTGTGGAGTTTTGGAGTTTTGGAGGTTCGGAGTTTTGGAGTTTTGGAGTTTCGGAGTTTTGAAGTTTCGGAGTTTTGGAGAGTCAGGGTTGTGGAGTTTTGGAATTTTTGAGTTTTGGAGTTTTGGAGTTTCGGAGTTCCGGAGTTTCGGAGTTTCGGAGTTTTGGAGTTTTGCAGTATCAGAGTTTTGGAGTTTTGGAGTTTCGGAGTTTTGGAGTTTCAGAGTTTTCGAGGTTCAGGGTTGTGGAGTTTCGGAATTTTTGAGTTTGGGAGTTTCGGAGTTTCGGAGTTTCGGAGTTTTGGTGTTTTGGAGTATCGAATTTTCGGAGTTTCGGATTTTTGGAGTTTTGGAGTTTCGGAGATTTGGAATTTCGGCGTTTTGGAGATTCGGGGTCTTGGAGTTTCGGAATTTTGTAGTTTTGTAGTTTTGTAGTTTTGGAGTGTCGGAGTTTCGGAGTGTTGGAGTTTTGGTGTTTTAGAGTTTTGGAGTTTTGGAGTTTTTGAGTTTTTGAGTTATGGATTTTTGCACTTCTGGAGTTTTGGAGTTATGGAGGTTTGGAGTTTTGGAGTTTTGGAGTTTCGGAGTTTCGGAGTTTCAGAGTTTTGGAGGTTCAGGGTTGTGGAGTTTCGGAATTTTTGAGTTTTGGAGTTTCGAATTTTCAGAGTTTCGGATTTTTGGAGTTTTGGAGTTTCGGAGATTTGGAGTTTCGGCGTTTTAAAGATTCGGGGTCTTGGAGTTTCGGAATTTTGTAGTTTTGTAGTTTTGGAGTGTCGGAGTTTTGGAGTGTTGGAGTTTTGGAGTTATAGAGTTTTTGAGTTTTTGAGTTTTTGAGTTTTGGATTTTTGAACTTTTGCAGTTTTGGAGTTATGGAGTTTTGGAGTTTTGGAGTTTTGGAGTTTCGGAGTTGTGGAGATTCGGGGTTGTGGAGTTTTGGAGTTTTGGAGGTTGGGAGTTTTGGAGTTTTGGAGTTTTGGAGTTTCGGAGTTTTGAAGTTTCGGAGTTTTGGAGAGTCAGGGTTGTGGAGTTTCGGAATTTTTGAGTTTTGGAGTTTTTGGAGTTTCGGAGTTCCGGAGTTTCGGAGTTTTGGAGTTTTGCAGTATCGGAGTTTTGGAGTTTTGGAGTTTCGGAGTTTTGGAGTTTCAGAGTTTTCGAGGTTCAGGGTTGTGGAGTTTCGGAATTTTTGAGTTTGGGAGTTTCGGAGTTTTGGAGTTTTGGAGTTTTGGAGTTTTAGAGTTTCGAATTTTCAGAGTTTCGGATTTTAGGAGTTTTGGAGTTTCGGAGATTTGGACTTTTGGCGTTTTGGAGATTCGGGGTCTTGGAGTTGCGGAATTTTGTAGTTTTGTAGTTTTGGAGTTTTGGAGTGTCGGAGTTTCGGAGTGTTGGAGTTTTGGAGTTTTAGAGTTTTGGAGTTTTGGAGTTCTAAATTATCGGAGTTTCGGAGTTTTGGTGTTTTGGAGTATCGAATTTTCAGAGTTTCGGATTTTTGGAGTTTTGGAGTTTCGGAGATTTGGAATTTCGGCGTTTTGGAGATTCGGGGTCTTGGAGTTTCGGAATTTTGTAGTTTTGTAGTTTTGGAGTTTTGGAGTGTCGGAGTTTCGGAGTGTTGGAGTTTTGGAGTTTTAGAGTTTTGGATTTTTGAGTTTTGGATTTTTGGAGTTTTGGAGTTTTTGAGTTTTGGAGTTTTGGATTTTTGCACTTTTGGAGTTTTGGAGTTTCGGAGTTTCGGAGTTTTGGATTTTTGGAGTTTTGGAGGTATGGATTTTTGGATATTCAGGGATTTGTTGTTCCAGAATTTCGTAGTTTTGGAGTTTTGGAGTGTCGGAGTTTCGGAGTTTCGAATTAATGGAGTTTTGGAGTTTTAGAATTTTTGATTTTTGGAGGTATGGATTTTTGGAGTTTCGGAGTTGTGGAGATTCGGGGTTGTGGAGTTTTGGAGTTTTGGAGGTTCGGAGTTTTGGAGTTTTGGAGTGTTGGAGTTTCGGAGTTTTGAAGTTTCGGAGTTTTTGAGAGTCAGGGTAGTAGAGTTTCGGAATTTTTGAGTTTTGGAGTTTTGCAGTATCGGAGTTTTGGAGTTTTGGAGTTTCGGAGTTTCGGAGTTTCGGAGTTTTGGAGTTTTGCAGTCTCGGGAGTTTTGGAGTTCTGGAGTTTCGGAGTTTCGGAGTTTTGGAGGTTCAGGGTTGTGGAGTTTCGGAATTTTTGAGTTTTGGAGTTTCGAATTTTCAGAGTTTCGGATTTTTGGAGTTTTGGCGTTTCGGAGATTTGGAGTTTCGGCGTTTTAAAGATTCGGGGTCTTGGAGTTTCGGAATTTTGTAGTTTTCTAGTTTTGGAGTGTCGGAGTTTTGGAGTGTTGGAGTTTTGGAGTTATAGAGTTTTTGAGTTTTTGAGTTTTTGAGTTTTGGATTTTTGAACTTTTGCAGTTTTGGAGTTATGGAGTTCTGGAGTTTCGGAGTTTCGGAGTTTCGGAGTTGTGGAGATTCGGGGTTGTGGAGTTTTGGAGTTTTGGAGGTTCGGAGTTTTGGAGTTTTGGAGTTTTGGAGTTTTGGAGTTTCGGAGTTTTGAAGTTTCGGAGTTTTGGAGAGTCAGGGTTGTGGAGTTTCGGAATTTTTGAGTTTTGGAGTTTTGGAGTTTCGGAGTTCCGGAGTTTCAGAGTTTCGGAGTTTTGGAGTTTTGCAGTATCGGAGTTTTGGAGTTTTGGAGTTTCTGAGTTTTGGAGTTTCAAAGTTTTCGAGGTTCAGGGTTGTGGAGTTTCGGAATTTTTGAGTTTGGGAGTTTCGGAGTTTCGGAGTTTTGGAGTTTTGGAGTTTTAGAGTTTCGAATTTTCAGAGTTTCGGATTTTTGGAGTTTTGTAGTTTTGGAGTTTTGGAGTGTCGGAGTTTCGGAGTGTTGGAGTTTTGGAGTTTTAGAGTTTTGGAGTTTTGGAGTTCTAAATTATCGGAGTTTCGGAGTTTTGGTGTTTTGGAGTATCGAATTTTCAGAGTTTCGGATTTTTGGAGTTTTGGAGTTTCGGAGATTTGGAATTTCGGCGTTTTGGAGATTCGGGGTCTTGGAGTTTCGGAATTTTGTAGTTTTGGAGTTTTGGAGTGTCGGAGTTTCGGAGTGTTGGAGTTTTGGAGTTTTAGAGTTTTAGAGTTTTGGAGTTTGAAATTTTTGAGTTTTGTATTTTTGGAGTTTGGAGTTTTTAAGTTTTGGATTTTTGAGTTTTGGATTTTTGGAGTTTTGGAGTTTTTGAGTTTTGGATTTTTGCACTTTTGGAGTTTTAGAGTTCAGGGTTTTGGATATTCAGGGTTTTGTTCCAGAATTTTGTAGTTTTGGAGTTTTGGAGTGTCGGAGTTTCGGAGTTTCGGAGTTTTGAAGTTTCGGAGTTTTGGAGAGTCAGGGTTGTGGAGTTTTGGAATTTTTGAGTTTTGGAGTTTTGGAGTTTCGGAGTTCCGGAGTTTCGGAGTTTTGGAGTTTTGCAGTATCGGAGTTTTGGAGTTTCGGAGTTTCGGAGTTTCGGAGTTTCGGAGTTTCAGTTTTGGAGGTTCAGGGTTGTGGAGTTTCGGAATTTTTGAGTTTTGGAGTTTCGGATTTTTGGAGTTTTGGAGTTTCGGAGATTTGGAGTTTCGGCGTTTTGGAGATTCGGGGTCTAGGAGTTTTGGAATTTTGTAGTTTTGTAGTTTTGGAGTGTCGGAGTTTCGGAGAGTCAGGGTTGTGGAGTTTCGGAATTTTGGAGTTTTGGAGTTTTGGAGTTTCGGAGTTCCGGAGTTTCGGAGTTTCGGAGTTTTGGAGTTTTGCAGTCTCGGGAGTTTTGGAGTTCTGGAGTTTCGGACTTTCTTAGTTTTGGAGGTTCAGGGTTGTGGAGTTTCGGAATTTTTGAGTTTTGGAGTTTCGAATTTTCAGAGTTTCGGATTTTTGGAGTTTTGGAGTTTCGGAGATTTGGAGTTTCGGCGTTTTAAAGATTCGGGGTCTTGGAGTTTCGGAATTTTGTAGTTTTGTAGTTTTGGAGTGTTGGAGTTTTGGAGTTATAGAGTTTTGGAGTTTTTGAGTTTTTGAGTTTTGGATTTTTGAACTTTTACAGTTTTGGAGTTATGGAGTTTTGGAGTTTTGGAGTTGTGGAGATTCGGGGTTGTGGAGTTTTGGAGTTTTGGAGGTTCGGAGTTTTGGAGTTTTGGAGTTTTGGAGTTTCGGAGTTTTGAAGTTTCGGAGTTTTGGAGAGTCAGGGTTGTGGAGTTTCGGAATTTTTGAGTTTTGGAGTTTTGGAGTTTCGGAGTTCCAGAGTTTCGGAGTTTCGGAGTTTTGGAGTTTTGCAGTATCGGAGTTTTGGAGTTTTGGAGTTTCGGAGTTTTGGAGTTTCAGAGTTTTCGAGGTTCAGGGTTGTGGAGTTTCGGAATTTTTGAGTTTGGGAGTTTCGGAGTTTCGGATTTTTGGAGTTTTGGAGTTTCGGAGATTTGGACTTTTGGCGTTTTGGAGATTCGGGGTCTTGGAGTTTCGGAATTTTGTAGTTTTGTAGTTTTGGAGTTTTGGAGTGTCGGAGTTTCGGAGTGTTGGAGTTTTGGAGTTTTAGAGTTTTGGAGTTTTGGAGTTCTAAATTATCGGAGTTTCGGAGTTTTGGTGTTTTGGAGTATCGAATTTTCAGAGTTTCGGATTTTTGGAGTTTTGGAGTTTCGGAGATTTGGAATTTCGGCGTTTTGGAGATTCGGGGTCTTGGAGTTTCGGAATTTTGTAGTTTTGTAGTTTTGGAGTTTTGGAGTTTTGGAGTTTCGGAGTGTTGGAGTTTTGGAGTTTTAGAGTTTTAGAGTTTTGGAGTTTGAAATTTTTGAGTTTCGTATTTTTGGAGTTTGGAGTTTTTAAGTTTTGGATTTTTGAGTTTTGGATTTTTGGAGTTTTGGAGTTTTTGAGTTTTGGAGTTTTGGATTTTTGCACTTTTGGAGTTTTGGAGTTTCGGAGTTTCGGAGTTTTGGATTTTTGGAGTTTTGGAGGTATGGATTTTTGGATATTCAGGGATTTGTTGTTCCAGAATTTCGTAGTTTTGGAGTTTTGGAATGTCGGAGTTTCGGAGTTTCGAATTAATGGAGTTTTCGAGTTTTAGAATTTTTGATTTTTGGAGGTATGGATTTTTGGAGTTTCGGAGTTGTGGAGATTCGGGGTTGTGGAGTTTTGGAGTTTTGGAGGTTCGGAGTTTTGGAGTTTTGGAGTGTTGGAGTTTCGGAGTTTTGAAGTTTCGGAGTTTTGGAGAGTCAGGGTAGTGGAGTTTCGGAATTTTTGAGTTTTGGAGTTTTGGAGTTTCGGAGTTCCGGAGTTTCGGAGTTTCGGAGTTTTGGAGTTTTGCAGTATCGGAGTTTTGGAGTTTTGGAGTTTCGGAGTTTCGGAGTTTTGGAGTTTTGCAGTCTCGGGAGTTTTGGAGTTCTGGAGTTTCGGAGTTTTGGAGGTTCAGGGTTGTGGAGTTTCGGAATTTTTGAGTTTTGGAGTTTTGGAGTTTCGGAGTTCCGGAGTTTCAGAGTTTCGGAGTTTTGGAGTTTTGCAGTATCGGAGTTTTGGAGTTTTGGAGTTTCTGAGTTTTGGAGTTTCAAAGTTTTCGAGGTTCAGGGTTGTGGAGTTTCGGAATTTTTGAGTTTGGGAGTTTCGGAGTTTCGGAGTTTTGGAGTTTTGGAGTTTTAGAGTTTCGAATTTTCAGAGTTTCGGATTTTTGGAGTTTTGTAGTTTTGGAGTGTCGGAGTTTCGGAGTGTTGGAGTTTTGGAGTTTTAGAGTTTTGGAGTTTTGGAGTTTTGGAGTTCTAAATTATCGGAGTTTCGGAGTTTTGGTGTTTTGGAGTATCGAATTTTCAGAGTTTCGGATTTTTGGAGTTTTGGAGTTTCGGAGATTTGGAATTTCGGCGTTTTGGAGATTCGGGGTCTTGGAGTTTCGGAATTTTGTAGTTTTGGAGTTTTGGAGTGTCGGAGTTTCGGAGTGTTGGAGTTTTGGAGTTTTAGAGTTTTGGAGTTTGAAATTTTTGAGTTTCGTATTTTTGGAGTTTGGAGTTTTGGATTTTTGGAGTTTTGGAGTTTTTGAGTTTTGGATTTTTGCACTTTTGGAGTTTTAGAGTTCAGGGTTTTGGATATTCAGGGTTTTGTTCCAGAATTTTGTAGTTTTGGAGTTTTGGAGTGTCGGAGTTTCGGAGTTTCGAATTAATGGAGTTTTCGAGTTTTAGAATTTTTGATTTTTGGAGGTATGGATTTTTGGAGTTTCGGAGTTGCGGAGATTCGGGGTTGTGGAGTTTTGGAGTTTTGGAGGTTCGGAGTTTTGGAGTTTTGGAGTGTTGGAGTTTCGGAGTTTTGAAGTTTCGGAGTTTTGGAGAGTCAGGGTTGTGGAGTTTCGGAATTTTGTAGTTTTGTAGTTTTGGAGTGTCGGAGTTTCGGAGCGTTGGAGTTTTGGTGTTTTAGAGTTTTGGAGTTTTGGAGTTTTTGAGTTTTGGATTTTTGCACTTCTGGAGTTTTGGAGTTATGGAGGTTTGGAGTTTTGGAGTTTTGGAGTTTCGGAGTTTCGGAGTTTCAGAGTTTTGGAGGTTCAGGGTTGTGCAGTTTCGGAATTTTTGAGTTTTGGAGTTTCGAATTTTCAGAGTTTCGGATTTTTGGAGTTTTGGAGTTTCGGAGATTTGGAGTTTCGGCGTTTTAAAGATTCGGGGTCTTGGAGTTTCGGAATTTTGTAGTTTTGTAGTTTTGGAGTGTCGGAGTTTTGGAGTGTTGGAGTTTTGGAGCTATAGAGTTTTGGAGTTTTTGTGTTTTTGAGTTTTTGAGTTTTTGAGTTTTGGATTTTTGAACTTTTGCAGTTTTGGAGTTATGGAGTTTTGGAGTTTTGGAGTTTTGGAGTTTCGGAGTTGTGGAGATTCGGGGTTGTGGAGTTTTGGAGTTTTGGAGGTTCGGAGTTTTGGAGTTTTGGAGTTTCGGAGTTTTGAAGTTTCGGAGTTTTGGAGAGTCAGGGTTGTGGAGTTTTGGAATTTTTGAGTTTTGGAGTTTTGGAGTTTCGGAGTTCCGGAGTTTCAGAGTTTTCGAGGTTCAGGGTTGTGGAGTTTCGGAATTTTTGAGTTTGGGAGTTTCGGAGTTTCGGAGTTTTGGTGTTTTGGAGTATCGAATTTTCGGAGTTTCGGATTTTTGGAGTTTTGGAGTTTCGGAGATTTGGAATTTCGGCGTTTTGGAGATTCGGGGTCTTGGAGTTTCGGAATTTTGTAGTTTTGTAGTTTTGTAGTTTTGGAGTGTCGGAGTTTCGGAGTGTTGGAGTTTTGGTGTTTTAGAGTTTCGGAGTTCCGGAGTTTCGGAGTTTCGGAGTTTTGGAGTTTTGCAGTATCGGAGTTTTGGAGTTTTGGAGTTTCGGAGTTTCGGAGTTTCGGAGTTTTGGAGTTTTGCAGTCTCGGGAGTTTTGGAGTTCTGGAGTTTCGGAGTTTCGGAGTTTTGGAGGTTCAGGGTTGTGGAGTTTCGGAATTTTTGAGTTTTGGAGTTTCGAATTTTCAGAGTTTCGGATTTTTGGAGTTTTGGCGTTTCGGAGATTTGGAGTTTCGGCGTTTTAAAGATTCGGGGTCTTGGAGTTTCGGAATTTTGTAGTTTTCTAGTTTTGGAGTGTCGGAGTTTTGGAGTGTTGGAGTTTTGGAGTTATAGAGTTTTTGAGTTTTTGAGTTTTGGATTTTTGAACTTTTGCAGTTTTGGAGTTATGGAGTTCTGGAGTTTCGGAGTTTCGGAGTTTCGGAGTTGTGGAGATTCGGGGTTGTGGAGTTTTGGAGTTTTGGAGGTTCGGAGTTTTGGAGTTTTGGAGTTTTGGAGTTTTGGAGTTTCGGAGTTTTGAAGTTTCGGAGTTTTGGAGACTCAGGGTTGTGGAGTTTCGGAATTTTTGAGTTTTGGAGTTTTGGAGTTTCGGAGTTCCGGAGTTTCAGAGTTTCGGAGTTTTGGAGTTTTGCAGTATCGGAGTTTTGGAGTTTTGGAGTTTCTGAGTTTTGGAGTTTCAAAGTTTTCGAGGTTCAGGGTTGTGGAGTTTCGGAATTTTTGAGTTTGGGAGTTTCGGAGTTTCGGAGTTTTGGAGTTTTGGAGTTTTAGAGTTTATTATTTTCAGAGTTTCGGATTTTTGGAGTTTTGTAGTTTTGGAGTTTTGGAGTGTCGGAGTTTCGGAGTGTTGGAGTTTTGGAGTTTTAGAGTTTTGGAGTTTTGGAGTTCTAAATTATCGGAGTTTCGGAGTTTTGGTGTTTTGGAGTATCGAATTTTCAGAGTTTCGGATTTTTGGAGTTTTGGAGTTTCGGAGATTTGGAATTTCGGCGTTTTGGAGATTCGGGGTCTTGGAGTTTCGGAATTTTGTAGTTTTGGAGTTTTGGAGTGTCGGAGTTTCGGAGTGTTGGAGTTTTGGAGTTTTAGAGTTTTAGAGTTTTGGAGTTTGAAATTTTTGAGTTTTGTATTTTTGGAGTTTGGAGTTTTTAAGTTTTGGATTTTTGAGTTTTGGATTTTTGGAGTTTTGGAGTTTTTGAGTTTTGGATTTTTGCACTTTTGGAGTTTTAGAGTTCAGGGTTTTGGATATTCAGGGTTTTGTTCCAGAATTTTGTAGTTTTGGAGTTTTGGAGTGTCGGAGTTTCGGAGTTTCGAATTAATGGAGTTTTCGAGTTTTAGAATTTTTGATTTTTGGAGGTATGGATTTTTGGAGTTTCGGAGTTGTGGAGATTCGGGGTTGTGGAGTTTTGGAGTTTTGGAGGTTCGGAGTTTTGGAGTTTTGGAGTGTTGGAGTTTCGGAGTTTTGAAGTTTCGGAGTTTTGGAGAGTCAGGGTTGTGGAGTTTCGGAATTTTTGAGTTTTGGAGTTTTGGAGTTTCGGAGTTCCGGAGTTTCGGAGTTTCGGAGTTTTGGAGTTTTGCAGTATCGGAGTTTTGGAGTTTCGGAGTTTCGGAGTTTTGGAGTTTTGCAGTCTCGAGAGTTTTGGAGTTCTGGAGTTCTGGAGTTTCGGAGTTTCGGAGTTTTGGAGGTTCAGGGTTGTGGAGTTTCGGAATTTTTGAGTTTTGGACTTTCGAATTTTCAGAGTTTCGGATTTTTGGAGTTTTGGAGTTTCGGAGATTTGGAGTTTCGGCGTTTTAAAGATTCGGGGAATTGGAGTTTCGGAATTTTGTAGTTTTGTAGTTTTGGAGTGTCGGAGTTTTGGAGTGTTAGAGTTTTGGAGTTATAGAGTTTTGGAGTGTTTGAGTTTTTGAGTTTTTGAGTTTTGGATTTTTGAACTTTTAGAGTTTTGGAGTTATGGAGTTTTGGAGTTTTGGAGTTTCGGAGTTTCGGAGTTTCGGAGTTGTGGAGATTCGGGGTTGTGGAGTTCTGGAGTTTTGGAGGTTCGGATTTTTGGAGTTTTGGAGTTTCGGAGTTTCGGAGTTTTGAAGTTTCGGAGTTTTGGAGAGTCAGGGTTGTGGAGTTTCGGAATTTTTGAGTTTTGGAGTTTTGGAGTTTCGGAGTTCCGGAGTTTCAGAGTTTCGGAGTTTTGGAGTTTTGCAGTATCGGAGTTTTCGAGTTTTGGAGTTTCTGAGTTTTGGAGTTTCAGAGTTTTCGAGGTTCAGGGTTGTGGAGTTTCGGAATTTTTGAGTTTGGGAGTTTCGGAGTTTCGGAGTTTTGGAGTTTTGGAGTTTTGGAGTTTTAGAGTTTCGAATTTTCAGAGTTTCAGATTTTTGGAGTTTTGTAGTTTTGGAGTTTTGGAGTGTCGGAGTTTCGGAGTGTTGGAGTTTTGGAGTTTTAGAGTTTTGGAGTTTTGGAGTTTTGGAGTTCTAAATTATCGGAGTTTCGGAGTTTTGGGGTTTTGGAGTATCGAATTTTCAGAGTTTCGGATTTTTGGAGTTTTGGAGTTTCGGAGATTTGGAATTTCGGCGTTTTGGAGATTCGGGGTCTTGGAGTTTCGGAATTTTGTAGTTTTGTAGTTTCGTATTTTTGGAGTTTGGAGTTTTTAAGTTTTGGATTTTTGAGTTTTGGATTTTTGGAGTTTTGGAGTTTTTGAGTTTTGATTTTTGCAATTTTGGAGTTTTGGAGTTTCGGAGTTTCGGAGTTTTGGATTTTTGGAGTTTTGGAGGTATGGATTTTTGGATATTCAGGGTTTTGTTGTTCCAGAAGTTTGTAGTTTTGGAGTTTTGGAATGTCGGAGTTTCGGAGTTTCGAAATAATGGAGTTTTCGAGTTTTAGAATTTTTGATTTTTGGAGGTATGCATTTTTGGAGTTTCGGAGTTGTGGAGATTCGGGGTTGTGGAGTTTTGGAGTTTTGGAGGTTCGGAGTTTTGGAGTTTTGCAGTGTTGGAGTTTCGGAGTTTTGAAGTTTCGGAGTTTTGGAGAGTCAGGGTTGTGGAGTTTCGGAATTTTTGAGTTTTGGAGTTTCGGAGTTTTGGAGTTTTGCAGTTTTGGAGTTTTGGAGTTTCGAATTTTCAGAGTTTCGGAATTTTGGAGTTTTGGAGTTTTGGAGTTTCGGAGTTCCGGAGTTTCGGAGTTTCGGAGTTTTGGAGTTTTGCAGTCTCGGGAGTTTTGGAGTTCTGGAGTGTCGGAGTTTCTTAGTTTTGGAGGTTCAGGGTTGTGGAGTTTCGGAATTTTTGAGTTTTGGAGTTTCGAATTTTCAGAGTTTCGGATTTTTGGAGTTTTGGAGTTTCGGAGATTTGGAGTTTCGGCGTTTTAAAGATTCGGGGTCTTGGAGTTTCGGAATTTTGTAGTTTTGTAGTTTTGGAGTGTTGGAGTTTTGGAGTTATAGAGTTTTGGAGTTTTTGAGTTTTTGAGTTTTGGATTTTTGAACTTTTACAGTTTTGGAGTTATGGAGTTTTGGAAGAGACGAGGCTTGGGCATGTTGGTATGACATACTTAAGGGAAATAAATAGCGCACAAGAAAAGACGGGACAAGCGAGGAGACACAGACAAGCGCTTTAGCGCTTGTCTGTGTCTCCTCGCTTGTCCCGTCTTTTCTTGTGCGCTATTTATTTCCCTTAAGGAGTTTTGGAGTTTTGGAGTTTCGGAGTTGTGGAGATTCGGGGTTGTGGAGTTTTGGACTTTTGGAGGTTCGGAGTTTTGGAGTTTTGGAGTTTCGGAGTTTTGAAGTTTCGGAGTTTTGGAGAGTCAGGGTTGTGGAGTTTCGGAATTTTTGAGTTTGGGAGTATCGGAGTTTCGGAGTTTTGGAGTTTTGGAGTTTTGGAGTTTTAGAGTTTCGAATTTTCAGAGTTTCGGATTTTTGGAGTTTTGGAGTTTCGGAGATTTGGAGTTTTGGCGTTTTGGAGATTCGGGGTCTTGGAGTTTCGGAATTTTGTAGTTTTGTAGTTTTGGAGTTTTGGAGTGTCGGAGTTTCGGAGTGTTGGAGTTTTGGAGTTTTAGAGTTTTGGAGTTTTGGAGTTTTGGAGTTCTAAATTATCGGAGTTTCGGAGTTTTGGTGTTTTGGAGTATCGAATTTTCAGAGTTTCGGATTTTTGGAGTTTTGGAGTTTCGGAGATTTGGAATTTCGGCGTTTTGGAGATTCGGGGTCTTGGAGTTTCGGAATTTTGTAGTTTTGTAGTTTTGGAGTTTTGGAGTGTCGGAGTTTCGGAGTGTTGGAGTTTTGGAGTTTTAGAGTTTTAGAGTTTTGGAGTTTGAAATTTTTGAGTTTCGTATTTTTGGAGTTTGGAGTTTTTAAGTTTTGGATTTTTGAGTTTTGGATTTTTGGAGTTTTGGAGTTTTTGAGTTTTGATTTTTGCAATTTTGGAGTTTTGGAGTTTCGGAGTTTCGGAGTTTTGGATTTTTGGAGTTTTGGAGGTATGGATTTTTGGATATTCAGGGTTTTGTTGTTCCAGAAGTTTGTAGTTTTGGAGTTTTGGAGTGTCGGAGTTTCGGAGTTTCGAATTAATGGAGTTTTCGAGTTTTAGAATTTTTGATTTTTGGAGGTATGGATTTTTGGAGTTTCGGAGTTGTGGAGATTCGGGGTTGTGGAGTTTTGGAGTTTTGGAGGTTCGGAGTTTTGGAGTTTCGGAGTTTTGGAGAGCCAGGGTTGTGGAGTTTCGGAATTTTGTAGTTTGTAGTTTTGGAGTGTCGGAGTTTCGGAGTGTTGGAGTTTTGGTGTTTTAGAGTTTTGGAGTTTTGGAGTTTTTGAGTTTTTGAGTTTTGGATTTTTGCACTTTTGGAGTTTTGGAGTTATGGAGGTTTGGAGTTTTGGAGTTTCGGAGTTTCGGAGTTTCGGAGTTTCAGAGTTTTGGAGGTTCAGGATTGTGGAGTTTCGGAATTTTTGAGTTTTGGAGTTTCGGAGTTTTGGAGTTTTGCAGTTTTGGAGTTTTGGAGTTTCGAATTTTCAGAGTTTCGGATTTTTGGAGTTTTGGAGTTTCGGAGATTTGGAGTTTCGGCGTTTTGGAGATTCGGGGTCTAGGAGTTTTGGAATTTTGTAGTTTTGTAGTTTTGGAGTGTCGGAGTTTCGGAGAGTCAGGGTTGTGGAGTTTCGGAATTTTGGAGTTTTGGAGTTTTGGAGTTTCGGAGTTCCGGAGTTTCGGAGTTTCGGAGTTTTGGAGTTTTGCAGTCTCGGGAGTTTTGGAGTTTTGCAGTCTCGGGAGTTTTGGAGTTCTGGAGTGTCGGAGTTTCTTAGTTTTGGAGGTTCAGGGTTGTGGAGTTTCGGAATTTTTGAGTTTTGGAGTTTCGAATTTTCAGAGTTTCGGATTTTTGGAGTTTTGGAGTTTCGGAGATTTGGAGTTTCGGCGTTTTAAAGATTCGGGGTCTTGGAGTTTCGGAATTTTCTAGTTTTGTAGTTTTGGAGTGTCGGAGTTTTGGAGTGTTGGAGTTTTGGAGTTTTGGAGTTATAGAGTTTTGGAGTTTTTGAGTTTTTGAGTTTTGGATTTTTGAACTTTTACAGTTTTGGAGTTATCGAGTTTTGGAGTTTTGGAGTTTTGGAGTTTTGGAGTTTCGGAGTTGTGGAGATTCGGGGTTGTGGAGTTTTGGACTTTTGGAGGTTCGGAGTTTTGGAGTTTTGGAGTTTCGGAGTTTTGAAGTTTCGGAGTTTTGGAGAGTCAGGGTTGTGGAGTTTCGGAATTTTTGAGCTTTGGAGTTTTGGAGTTTCGGAGTTCCGGAGTTTCGGAGTTTCGGAGTTTTGGTGTTTTGCAGTATCGGAGTTTTGGAGTTTTGGAGTTTCGGAGTTTTGGAGTTTCAGAGTTTTCGAGGTTCAGGGTTGTGGAGTTTCGGAATTTTTGAGTTTGGGAGTATTGGAGTTTCGGAGTTTTGGAGTTTTGGAGTTTTAGAGGTTCGAATTTTCAGAGTTTCGGATTTTTGGAGTTTTGGAGTTTCGGAGATTTGGAGTTTCGGCGTTTTGGAGATTCGGGGTCTAGGAGTTTTGGAATTTTGTAGTTTTGTAGTTTTGGAGTGTCGGAGTTTCGGAGAGTCAGGGTTGTGGAGTTTCGGAATTTTGGAGTTTTGGAGTTTTGGAGTTTCGGAGTTCCGGAGTTTCGGAGTTTCGGAGTTTTGGAGTTTTGCAGTCTCGGGAGTTTTGGAGTTTTGCAGTCTCGGGAGTTTTGGAGTTCTGGAGTGTCGGAGTTTCTTAGTTTTGGAGGTTCAGGGTTGTGGAGTTTCGGAATTTTGTAGTTTTGTAGTTTTGGAGTGTTGGAGTTTTGGAGTGTTGGAGTTTTGGAGTTATAGAGTTTTTGAGTTTTTGAGTTTTTGAGTTTTTGAGTTTTGGATTTTTGAACTTTTGCAGTTTTGGAGTTATGGAGTTTTGGAGTTTTGGAGTTTTGGAGTTTTGGAGTTTCGGAGTTGTGGAGATTCGGGGTTGTGGAGTTTTGGAGTTTTGGAGGTTCGGAGTTTTGGAGTTTTGGAGTTTTGGAGTTTCGGAGTTTTGGAGTTTCGGAGTTTTGAAGTTTCGGAGTTTTGGAGAGTCAGGGTTGTGGAGTTTCGGAATTTTTGAGTTTTGGAGTTTTTGGAGTTTCGGAGTTCCGGAGTTTCGGAGTTTTGGAGTTTTGCAGTATCGGAGTTTTGGAGTTTTGGAGTTTCGGAGTTTTGGAGTTTCAGAGTTTTCGAGGTTCAGGGTTGTGGAGTTTCGGAATTTTTGAGTTTGGGAGTTTCGGAGTTTTGGAGTTTTGGAGTTTTGGAGTTTTAGAGTTTCGAATTTTCAGAGTTTCGGATTTTTGGAGTTTTGGAGTTTCGGAGATTTGGACTTTTGGCGTTTTGGAGATTCGGGGTCTTGGAGTTTCGGAATTTTGTAGTTTTGTAGTTTTGGAGTTTTGGAGTGTCGGAGTTTCGGAGTGTTGGAGTTTTGGAGTTTTAGAGTTTTGGAGTTTTGGAGTTCTAAATTATCGGAGTTTCGGAGTTTTGGTGTTTTGGAGTATCGAATTTTCAGAGTTTCGGATTTTTAGAGTTTTGGAGTTTCGGAGATTTGGAATTTCGGCGTTTTGAAGATTCGGGGTCTTGGAGTTTCGGAATTTTGTAGTTTTGTAGTTTTGGAGTTTTGGAGTGTCGGAGTTTCGGAGTGTTGGAGTTTTGGAGTTTTAGAGTTTTAGAGTTTGGGAGTTTGAAATTTTTGAGTTTCGTATTTTTGGAGTTTGGAGTTTTTATGTTTTGGATTTTTGAGTTTTGGATTTTTGAAGTTTTGGAGTTTTTGAGTTTTGGAGTTTTGGATTTTTGCACTTTTGGAGTTTTGGAGTTTCGGAGTTTCGGAGTTTTGGATTTTTGGAGTTTTGGAGGTATGGATTTTTGGATATTCAGGGATTTGTTGTTCCAGAATTTCGTAGTTTTGGAGTTTTGGAGTGTCGGAGTTTCGGAGTTTCGAATTAATGGAGTTTTGGAGTTTTAGAATTTTTGATTTTTGGAGGTATGGATTTTTGGAGTTTCGGAGTTGTGGACATTCGGGGTTGTGGAGTTTTGGAGTTTTGGAGGTTCGGAGTTTTGGAGTTTTGGAGTGTTGGAGTTTTGGAGTTTTGAAGTTTCGGAGTTTTGGAGAGTCAGGGTAGTGGAGTTTCGGAATTTTTGAGTTTTGGAGTTTTGGAGTTTCGGAGTTCCGGAGTTTCGGAGTTTCGGAGTTTCGGAGTTTTGGAGTTTTGCAGTATCGGAGTTTTGGAGTTTTGGAGTTTTGGAGTTTCGGAGTTTCGGAGTTTCGGAGTTTTGGAGTTTTGCAGTCTCGGGAGTTTTGGAGTTCTGGAGTTTCGGAGTTTCGGAGTTTTGGAGGTTCAGGGTTGTGGAGTTTCGGAATTTTTGAGTTTTGGAGTTTCGAATTTTCAGAGTTTCGGATTTTTGGAGTTTTGGCGTTTCGGAGATTTGGAGTTTCGGCGTTTTAAAGATTCGGGGTCTTGGAGTTTCGGAATTTTGTAGTTTTGTAGTTTTGGAGTGTCGGAGTTTTGGAGTGTTGGAGTTTTGGAGTTATAGAGTTTTTGAGTTTTTGAGTTTTTGAGTTCTGGATTTTTGAACTTTTGCAGTTTTGGAGTTATGGAGTTTTGGAGTTTCGGAGTTTCGGAGTTTCGGAGTTGTGGAGATTCGGGGTTGTGGAGTTTTGGAGTTTTGGAGGTTCGGAGTTTTGGAGTTTTGGAGTTTTGAAGTTTTGGAGTTTCGGAGTTTTGAAGTTTCGGAGTTTTGGAGAGTCAGGGTTGTGGAGTTTCGGAATTTTTGAGTTTTGGAGTTTTGGAGTTTCGGAGTTCCGGAGTTTCAGAGTTTCGGAGTTTTGGAGTTTTGCAGTATCGGAGTTTTGGAGTTTTGGAGTTTCTGATTTTGGAGTTTCAAAGTTTTCGAGGTTCAGGGTTGTGGAGTTTCGCAATTTTTGAGTTTGGGAGTTTCGGAGTTTCGGAGTTTTAGAGTTTTGGAGTTTTAGAGTTTCGAATTTTCAGAGTTTCGGATTTTTGGAGTTTTGTAGTTTTGGAGTTTTGGAGTGTCGGAGTTTCGGAGTGTTGGAGTTTTGGAGTTTTAGAGTTTTGGAGTTTTGGAGTTTTGGAGTTCTAAATTATCGGAGTTTCGGAGTTTTGGTGTTTTGGAGTATCGAATTTTCAGAGTTTCGGATTTTTGGAGTTTTGGAGTTTCGGAGATTTGGAATTTCGGCGTTTTGGAGATTCGGGGTCTTGGAGTTTTGGAATTTTGTAGTTTTGGAGTTTTGGAGTGTCGGAGTTTCGGAGTGTTGGAGTTTTGGAGTTTTAGAGTTTTAGAGTTTTGGAGTTTGAAATTTTTGAGTTTCGTATTTTTGGAGTTTGGAGTTTTTAAGTTTTGGATTTTTGAGTTTTGGATTTTTGGAGTTTTGGAGTTTTTGAGTTTTGGATTTTTGCACTTTTGGAGTTTTAGAGTTCAGGGTTTTGGATATTCAGGGTTTTGTTCCAGAATTTTGTAGTTTTGGAGTTTTGGAGTGTCGGAATTTCGGAGTTTCGAATTAATGGAGTTTTCGAGTTTTAGAATTTTTGATTTTTGGAGGTATGGATTTTTGGAGTTTCGGAGTTGCGGAGATTCGGGGTTGTGGAGTTTTGGAGTTTTGGAGGTTCGGAGTTTTGGAGTTTTGGAGTGTTGGAGTTTCGGAGTTTTGAAGTTTCGGAGTTTTGGAGAGTCAGGGTTGTGGAGTTTCGGAATTTTGTAGTTTTGTGGTTTTGGAGTGTCGGAGTTTCGGAGTGTTGGAGTTTTGGTGTTTTAGAGTCTTGGAGTTTTGGAGTTTTTGAGTTTTTGAGTTTTGGATTTTTGCACTTCTGGAGTTTTGGAGTTATGGAGGTTTGGAGTTTTGGAGTTTTGGAGTTTCGGAGTTTCGGAGTTTCAGAGTTTTGGAGGTTCAGGGTTGTGGAGTTTCGGAATTTTTGAGTTTTGGAGTTTCGGAGATTTGGAGTTTCGGCGTTTTAAAGATTCGGGGTCTTGGAGTTTCGGAATTTTGTAGTTTTGTAGTTTTGGAGTGTCGGAGTTTTGGAGTGTTGGAGTTTTGGAGTTATAGAGTTTTGGAGTTTTTGTGTTTTTGAGTTTTTGAGTTTTGGATTTTTGAACTTTTGCAGTTTTGGAGTTATGGAGTTTTGGAGTTTTGGAGTTTTGGAGTTTTGGAGTTTCGGAGTTGTGGAGATTCGGGGTTGTGGAGTTTTGGAGTTTTGGAGGTTCGGAGTTTTGGAGTTTTGGAGCTTTGGAGTTTCGGAGTTTTGAAGTTTCGGAGTTTTGGAGAGTCAGGGTTGTGGAGTTTCGGAATTTTTGAGTTTTGGAGTTTTGGAGTTTCGGAGTTCCGGAGTTTCGGAGTTTCGGAGTTTTGGAGTTTTGCAGTATCGGAGTTTTGGAGTTTTGGAGTTTCGGAGTTTTGGAGTTTCAGAGTTTTCGAGGTTCAGGGTTGTGGAGTTTCGGAATTTTTGAGTTTGGGAGTTTCGGAGTTTCGGAGTTTCGGAGTTTTGGTGTTTTGGAGTATCGAATTTTCGGAGTTTCGGATTTTTGGAGTTTTGGAGTTTCGGAGATTTGGAATTTCGGCGTTTTGGAGATTCGGGGTCTTGGAGTTTCGGAATTTTGTAGTTTTGTAGTTTTGTAGTTTTGGAGTGTCGGAGTTTCGGAGTGTTGGAGTTTTGGTGTTTTAGAGTTTTGGAGTTTTTGAGTTTTTGAGTTTTGGATTTTTGCACTTCTGGAGTTTTGGAGTTATGGAGGTTTGGAGTTTTGGAGTTTTGGAGTTTCGGAGTTTCGGAGTTTCAGAGTTTTGGAGGTTCAGGGTTGTGGAGTTTCGGAATTTTTGAGTTTTGGAGTTTCGAATTTTCAGAGTTTCGGATTTTTGGAGTTTTGGAGTTTCGGAGATTTGGAGTTTCGGCGTTTTAAAGATTCGGGGTCTTGGAGTTTCGGAATTTTGTAGTTTTGTAGTTTTGGAGTGTCGGAGTTTTGGAGTGTTGGAGTTTTGGAGTTATAGAGTTTTGGAGTTTTTGAGTTTTTGAGTTTTTGAGTTTTTGAGTTTTGGATTTTTGAACTTTTGCAGTTTTGGAGTTATGGAGTTTTGGAGTTTTGGAGTTTCGGAGTTGTGGAGATTCGGGGTTGTGGAGTTTTGGAGTTTTGGAGGTTCGGAGTTTTGGAGTTTTGGAGTTTTGGAGTTTCGGAGTTTTGAAGTTTCGGAGTTTTGGAGAGTCAGGGTTGTGGAGTTTCGGAATTTTTGAGTTTTGGAGTTTTTGGAGTTTCGGAGTTCCGGAGTTTCGGAGTTTTGGAGTTTTGCAGTATCGGAGTTTTGGAGTTTCGGAGTTTTGGAGTTTCAGAGTTTTCGAGGTTCAGGGTTGTGGAGTTTCGGAATTTTTGAGTTTGGGAGTTTCGGAGTTTCGGAGTTTCGGAGTTTCGGTGTTTTGGAGTATCGAATTTTCAGAGTTTCGGATTTTTGGAGTTTTGGAGTTTCGGAGATTTGGAATTTCGGCGTTTTGGAGATTCGGGGTCTTGGAGTTTCGGAATTTTGTAGTTTTGTAGTTTTGGAGTTTTGGAGTGTCGGAGTTTCGGAGTGTTGGAGTTTTGGAGTTTTAGAGTTTTAGAGTTTTAGAGTTTTGGAGCTTGAAATATTTGAGTTTCGTATTTTTGGAGTTTGGAGTTTTTAAGTTTTGGATTTTTGAGTTTTGGATTTTTGGAGTTTTGGAGTTTTTGAGTTTTGGAGTTTTGGATTTTTGCACTTTTGGAGTTTTGGAGTGTCGGAGTTTCGGAGTTTCGAATTAATGGAGTTTTCGAGTTTTAGAATTTTTGATTTTTGGAGGTATGGATTTTTGGAGTTTCGGAGTTGTGGAGATTCGGGGTTGTGGAGTTTTGGAGTTTTGGAGGTTCGGAGTTTTGGAGTTTTGGAGTGTTGGAGTTTCGGAGTTTTGAAGTTTCGGAGTTTTGGAGAATCAGGGTTGTGGAGTTTCGGAATTTTTGAGTTTTGGAGTTTTGGAGTTTCGGAGTTCCGGAGTTTCGGAGTTTCGGAGTTTTGGAGTTTTGCAGTATCAGAGTTTTGGAGTTTCGGAGTTTCGGAGTTTTGGAGTTTTGCAGTCTCGGGAGTTTTGGAGTTCTGGAGTTTCGGAGTTTCGGAGTTTTGGAGGTTCAGGGTTGTGGAGTTTCGGAATTTTTGAGTTTTGGACTTTCGAATTTTCAGAGTTTCGGATTTTTGGAGTTTTGGAGTTTCGGAGATTTGGAGTTTCGGCGTTTTAAAGATTCGGGGAATTGGAGTTTCGGAATTTTGTAGTTTTGTAGTTTTGGAGTGTCGGAGTTTTGGAGTGTTAGAGTTTTGGAGTTATAGAGTTTTGGAGTTTTTGAGTTTTTGAGTTTTTGAGTTTTGGATTTTTGAACTTTTGCAGTTTTGGAGTTATGGAGTTTTGGAGTTTTGGAGTTTCGGAGTTTCGGAGTTTCGGAGTTGTGGAGATTCGGGGTTGTGGAGTTCTGGAGTTTTGGAGGTTCGGATTTTTGGAGTTTTGGAGTTTCGGAGTTTTGAAGTTTCGGAGTTTTGGAGAGTCAGGGTTGTGGAGTTTCGGAATTTTTGAGTTTTGGAGTTTTGGAGTTTCGGAGTTCCGGAGTTTCAGAGTTTCGGAGTTTTGGAGTTTTGCAGTATCGGAGTTTTGGAGTTTTGGAGTTTCTGAGTTTTGGAGTTTCAGAGTTTTCGAGGTTCAGGGTTGTGGAGTTTCGGAATTTTTGAGTTTGGGAGTTTCGGAGTTTCGGAGTTTTAGAGTTTTGGAGTTTTGGAGTTTTGGAGTTCTAAATTATCGGAGTTTCGGAGTTTTGGTGTTTTGGAGTATCGAATTTTCAGAGTTTCGGATTTTTGGAGTTTTGGAGTTTCGGAGATTTGGAATTTCGGCGTTTTGGAGATTCGGGGTCTTGGAGTTTCGGAATTTTGTAGTTTTGTAGTTTCGTATTTTTGGAGTTTGGAGTTTTTAAGTTTTGGATTTTTGAGTTTTGGATTTTTGGAGTTTTGGAGTTTTTGAGTTTTGATTTTTGCAATTTTGGAGTTTTGGAGTTTCGGAGTTTCGGAGTTTTGGATTTTTGGAGTTTTGGAGGTATGGATTTTTGGATATTCAGGGTTTTGTTGTTCCAGAAGTTTGTAGTTTTGGAGTTTTGGAATGTCGGAGTTTCGGAGTTTCGAATTAATGGAGTTTTCGAGTTTTAGAATTTTTGATTTTTGGAGGTATGCATTTTTGGAGTTTCGGAGTTGTGGAGATTCGGGGTTGTGGAGTTTTGGAGTTTTGGAGGTTCGGAGTTTTGGAGGTTCGGAGTTTTGGAGTTTTGGAGTGTTGGAGTTTCGGAGTTTTGAAGTTTCGGAGTTTTGGAGAGTCAGGGTTGTGGAGTTTCGGAATTTTGTAGTTTGTAGTTTTGGAGTGTCGGAGTTTCGGAGTGTTGGAGTTTTGTTGTTTTAGAGTTTTGGAGTTTTGGAGTTTTTGAGTTTTTGAGTTTTGGATTTTTGCACTTTTGGAGTGTTGGAGTTATGGAGGTTTGGAGTTTTGGAGTTTTGGAGTTTCGGAGTTTCGGAGTTTCAGAGTTTTGGAGGTTCAGGGTTGTGGAGTTTCGGAATTTTTGAGTTTTGGAGTTTCGGAGTTTTGGAGTTTCGGCGTTTTGGAGATTCGGGGTCTAGGAGTTTTGGAATTTTGTAGTTTTGTAGTTTTGGAGTGTCGGAGTTTCGGAGAGTCAGGGTTGTGGAGTTTCGGAATTTTGGAGTTTTGGAGTTTCGGAGTTCCGGAGTTTCGGAGTTTCGGAGTTTTGGAGTTTTGCAGTCTCGGGAGTTTTGGAGTTCTGGAGTGTCGGAGTTTCTTAGTTTTGGAGGTTCAGGGTTGTGGAGTTTCGGAATTTTTGAGTTTTGGAGTTTCGAATTTTCAGAGTTTCGTATTTTTGGAGTTTTGGAGTTTCGGAGATTTGGAGTTTCGGCGTTTTAAAGATTCGGGGTCTTGGAGTTTCGGAATTTTGTAGTTTTGTAGTTTTGGAGTGTCGGAGTTTTGGAGTGTTGGAGTTTTGGAGTTTTGGAGTTATAGAGTTTTGGAGTTTTTGAGTTTTTGAGTTTTGGATTTTTGAACTTTTACAGTTTTGGAGTTATGGAGTTTTGGAGTTTTGGAGTTTTGGAGTTTCGGAGTTGTGGAGATTCGGGGTTGTGGAGTTTTGGACTTTTGGAGGTTCGGAGTTTTGGAGTTTTGGAGTTTCGGAGTTTTGAAGTTTCGGAGTTTTGGAGAGTCAGGGTTGTGGAGTTTCGGAATTTTTGAGTTTTGGAGTTTTGGAGTTTCGGAGTTCCGGAGTTCCGGAGTTTCGGAGTTTCGGAGTTTTGGTGTTTTGCAGTATCGGAGTTTTGGAGTTTTGGAGTTTCGGAGTTTTGGAGTTTCAGAGTTTTCGAGGTTCAGGGTTGTGGAGTTTCGGAATTTTTGAGTTTGGGAGTATCGGAGTTTCGGAGTTTTGGAGTTTTAGAGTTTCGAATTTTCAGAGTTTCGGATTGTTGGAGTTTTGGAGTTTCGGAGATTTGGAGTTTTGGCGTTTTGGAGATTCGGGGTCTTGGAGTTTCGGAATCTTGTAGTTTTGTAGTTTTGGAGTTTTGGAGTGTCGGAGTTTCGGAGTGTTGGAGTTTTGGAGTTTTAGAGTTTTGGAGTTTTGGAGTTTTGGAGTTCTAAATTATCGGAGTTTCGGAGTTTTGGTGTTTTGGAGTATCGAATTTTCAGAGTTTCGGATTTTTGGAGTTTTGGAGTTTCGGAGATTTGGAATTTCGGCGTTTTGGAGATTCGGGGTCTTGGAGTTTCGGAATTTTGTAGTTTTGTAGTTTTGGAGTTTTGGAGTGTCGGAGTTTCGGAGTGTTGGAGTTTTGGAGTTTTAGAGTTTTAGAGTTTTGGAGTTTGAAATTTTTGAGTTTCGTATTTTTGGAGTTTGGAGTTTTTAAGTTTTGGATTTTTGAGTTTTGGATTTTTGGAGTTTCGGAGTGTTGGAGTTTTGGAGTTTTGGAGTTTTTTAGTTTTGGAGTTTTGAATTTTTGCACTTTTGGAGTTTTGGAGTTTCGGAGTTTCGGAGTTTTGGATTTTTGGAGTTTTGGAGGTATGGATTTTTGGATATTCAGGGTTTTGTTGTTCCAGAAGTTTGTAGTTTTGGAGTTTTGGAATGTCGGAGTTTCGGAGTTTCGAATTAATGGAGTTTTCGAGTTTTAGAATTTTTGATTTTTGGAGGTATGCATTTTTGGAGTTTCGGAGTTGTGGAGATTCGGGGTTGTGGAGTTTTGGAGTTTTGGAGGTTCGGAGTTTTGGAGTTTTGGAGTGTTGGAGTTTCGGAGTTTTGAAGTTTCGGAGTTTTGGAGAGTCAGGGTTGTGGAGTTTCGGAATTTTGTAGTTTGTAGTTTTGGAGTGTCGGAGTTTCGGAGTGTTGGAGTTTTGTTGTTTTAGAGTTTTGGAGTTTTGGAGTTTTTGAGTTTTTGAGTTTTGGATTTTTGCACTTTTGGAGTTTTGGAGTTATGGAGGTTTGGAGTTTTGGAGTTTTGGAGTTTCGGAGTTTCGGAGTTTCAGAGTTTTGGAGGTTCAGGGTTGTGGAGTTTCGGAATTTTTGAGTTTTGGAGTTTCGGAGTTTTGGAGTTTCGGCGTTTTGGAGTTTCGGAGTTTTGGAGTTTTGCAGTCTCGGGAGTTTTGGAGTTCTGGAGTGTCGGAGTTTCTTAGTTTTGGAGGTTCAGGGTTGTGGAGTTTCGGAATTTTTGAGTTTTGGAGTTTCGAATTTTCAGAGTTTCGGATTTTTGGAGTTTTGGAGTTTCGGAGATTTGGAGTTTCGGCGTTTTAAAGATTCGGGGTCTTGGAGTTTCGGAATTTTGTAGTTTTGTAGTTTTGGAGTGTCGGAGTTTTGGAGTGTTGGAGTTTTGGAGTTTTGGAGTTATAGAGTTTTGGAGTTTTTGAGTTTTTGAGTTTTGGATTTTTCAACTTTTACAGTTTTGGAGTTATGGAGTTTTGGAGTTTTGGAGTTTTGGAGTTTCGGAGTTGTGGAGATTCGGGGTTGTGGAGTTTTGGAGTTTTGTAGTTTTGGAGTTTTGGAGTGTCGGAGTTTCGGAGTGTTGGAGTTTTGGAGTTTTAGAGTTTTGGAGTTTTGGAGTTTTGGAGTTCTAAATTATCGGAGTTTCGGAGTTTTGGTGTTTTGGAGTATCGAATTTTCAGTTTCGGATTTTGGGAGTTTTGGAGTTTCGGAGATTTGGAATTTCGGCGTTTTGGAGATTCGGGGTCTTGGAGTTTCGGAATTTTGTAGTTTTGTAGTTTCGTATTTTTGGAGTTTGGAGTTTTTAAGTTTTGGATTTTTGAGTTTTGGATTTTTGGAGTTTTGGAGTTTTTGAGTTTTGATTTTTGCAATTTTGGAGTTTTGGAGTTTCGGAGTTTCGGAGTTTTGGATTTTTGGAGTTTTGGAGGTATGGATTTTTGGATATTCAGGGTTTTGTTGTTCCAGAAGTTTGTAGTTTTGGAGTTTTGGAGTGTCGGAGTTTCGGAGTTTCGAATTAATGGAGTTTTCGAGTTTTAGAATTTTTGATTTTTGGAGGTATGCATTTTTGGAGTTTCGGAGTTGTGGAGATTCGGGGTTGTGGAGTTTTGGAGTTTTGGAGGTTCGGAGTTTTGGAGTTTTGGAGTGTTGGAGTTTCGGAGTTTTGAAGTTTCGGAGTTTTGGAGAGTCAGGGTTGTGGAGTTTCGGAATTTTGTAGTTTGTAGTTTTGGAGTGTCGGAGTTTCGGAGTGTTGGAGTTTTGGTGTTTTAGAGTTTTGGAGTTTTGGAGTTTTTGAGTTTTTGAGTTTTGGATTTTTGCACTTTTGGAGTTTTGGAGTTATGGAGGTTTGGAGTTTTGGAGTTTTGGAGTTTCGGAGTTTCGGAGTTTCGGAGTTTTGGAGGTTCAGGGTTGTGGAGTTTCGGAATTTTTGAGTTTTGGAGTTTCGGAGTTTTGGAGTTTTGCAGTTTTGGAGTTTTGGAGTTTCGAATTTTCAGAGTTTCGGAATTTTGGAGTTTTGGAGTTTTGGAGTTTCGGAGTTCCGGAGTTTCGGAGTTTCGGAGTTTTGGAGTTTTGCAGTCTCGGGAGTTTTGGAGTTCTGGAGTGTCGGAGTTTCTTAGTTTTGGAGGTTCAGGGTTGTGGAGTTTCGGAATTTTTGAGTTTTGGAGTTTCGAATTTTCAGAGTTTCGGATTTTTGGAGTTTTGGAGTTTTGGAGTTTCGGAGTTTTGAAGTTTCGGAGTTTTGGAGAGTCAGGGTTGTGGAGTTTCGGAATTTTTGAGTTTTGGAGTTTTGGAGTTTCGGAGTTCCGGAGTTTCAGAGTTTCGGAGTTTTGGAGTTTTGCAGTATCGGAGTTTTGGAGTTTTGGAGTTTCTGAGTTTTGGAGTTTCAGAGTTTTCGAGGTTCAGGGTTGTGGAGTTTCGGAATTTTTGAGTTTGGGAGTTTCGGAGTTTCGGAGTTTTAGAGTTTTGGAGTTTTGGAGTTTTGGAGTTCTAAATTATCGGAGTTTCGGAGTTTTGGTGTTTTGGAGTATCGAATTTTCAGAGTTTCGGATTTTTGGAGTTTTGGAGTTTCGGAGATTTGGAATTTCGGCGTTTTGGAGATTCGGGGTCTTGGAGTTTCGGAATTTTGTAGTTTTGTAGTTTCGTATTTTTGGAGTTTGGAGTTTTTAAGTTTTGGATTTTTGAGTTTTGGATTTTTGGAGTTTTGGAGTTTTTGAGTTTTGATTTTTGCAATTTTGGAGTTTTGGAGTTTCGGAGTTTCGGAGTTTTGGATTTTTGGAGTTTTGGAGGTATGGATTTTTGGATATTCAGGGTTTTGTTGTTCCAGAAGTTTGTAGTTTTGGAGTTTTGGAATGTCGGAGTTTCGGAGTTTCGAATTAATGGAGTTTTCGAGTTTTAGAATTTTTGATTTTTGGAGGTATGCATTTTTGGAGTTTCGGAGTTGTGGAGATTCGGGGTTGTGGAGTTTTGGAGTTTTGGAGGTTCGGAGTTTTGGAGGTTCGGAGTTTTGGAGTTTTGGAGTGTTGGAGTTTCGGAGTTTTGAAGTTTCGGAGTTTTGGAGAGTCAGGGTTGTGGAGTTTCGGAATTTTGTAGTTTGTAGTTTTGGAGTGTCGGAGTTTCGGAGTGTTGGAGTTTTGTTGTTTTAGAGTTTTGGAGTTTTGGAGTTTTTGAGTTTTTGAGTTTTGGATTTTTGCACTTTTGGAGTGTTGGAGTTATGGAGGTTTGGAGTTTTGGAGTTTTGGAGTTTCGGAGTTTCGGAGTTTCAGAGTTTTGGAGGTTCAGGGTTGTGGAGTTTCGGAATTTTTGAGTTTTGGAGTTTCGGAGTTTTGGAGTTTCGGCGTTTTGGAGATTCGGGGTCTAGGAGTTTTGGAATTTTGTAGTTTTGTAGTTTTGGAGTGTCGGAGTTTCGGAGAGTCAGGGTTGTGGAGTTTCGGAATTTTGGAGTTTTGGAGTTTCGGAGTTCCGGAGTTTCGGAGTTTCGGAGTTTTGGAGTTTTGCAGTCTCGGGAGTTTTGGAGTTCTGGAGTGTCGGAGTTTCTTAGTTTTGGAGGTTCAGGGTTGTGGAGTTTCGGAATTTTTGAGTTTTGGAGTTTCGAATTTTCAGAGTTTCGTATTTTTGGAGTTTTGGAGTTTCGGAGATTTGGAGTTTCGGCGTTTTAAAGATTCGGGGTCTTGGAGTTTCGGAATTTTGTAGTTTTGTAGTTTTGGAGTGTCGGAGTTTTGGAGTGTTGGAGTTTTGGAGTTTTGGAGTTATAGAGTTTTGGAGTTTTTGAGTTTTTGAGTTTTGGATTTTTGAACTTTTACAGTTTTGGAGTTATGGAGTTTTGGAGTTTTGGAGTTTTGGAGTTTCGGAGTTGTGGAGATTCGGGGTTGTGGAGTTTTGGACTTTTGGAGGTTCGGAGTTTTGGAGTTTTGGAGTTTCGGAGTTTTGAAGTTTCGGAGTTTTGGAGAGTCAGGGTTGTGGAGTTTCGGAATTTTTGAGTTTTGGAGTTTTGGAGTTTCGGAGTTCCGGAGTTCCGGAGTTTCGGAGTTTCGGAGTTTTGGTGTTTTGCAGTATCGGAGTTTTGGAGTTTTGGAGTTTCGGAGTTTTGGAGTTTCAGAGTTTTCGAGGTTCAGGGTTGTGGAGTTTCGGAATTTTTGAGTTTGGGAGTATCGGAGTTTCGGAGTTTTGGAGTTTTAGAGTTTCGAATTTTCAGAGTTTCGGATTGTTGGAGTTTTGGAGTTTCGGAGATTTGGAGTTTTGGCGTTTTGGAGATTCGGGGTCTTGGAGTTTCGGAATCTTGTAGTTTTGTAGTTTTGGAGTTTTGGAGTGTCGGAGTTTCGGAGTGTTGGAGTTTTGGAGTTTTAGAGTTTTGGAGTTTTGGAGTTTTGGAGTTCTAAATTATCGGAGTTTCGGAGTTTTGGTGTTTTGGAGTATCGAATTTTCAGAGTTTCGGATTTTTGGAGTTTTGGAGTTTCGGAGATTTGGAATTTCGGCGTTTTGGAGATTCGGGGTCTTGGAGTTTCGGAATTTTGTAGTTTTGTAGTTTTGGAGTTTTGGAGTGTCGGAGTTTCGGAGTGTTGGAGTTTTGGAGTTTTAGAGTTTTAGAGTTTTGGAGTTTGAAATTTTTGAGTTTCGTATTTTTGGAGTTTGGAGTTTTTAAGTTTTGGATTTTTGAGTTTTGGATTTTTGGAGTTTCGGAGTGTTGGAGTTTTGGAGTTTTGGAGTTTTTTAGTTTTGGAGTTTTGAATTTTTGCACTTTTGGAGTTTTGGAGTTTCGGAGTTTCGGAGTTTTGGATTTTTGGAGTTTTGGAGGTATGGATTTTTGGATATTCAGGGTTTTGTTGTTCCAGAAGTTTGTAGTTTTGGAGTTTTGGAATGTCGGAGTTTCGGAGTTTCGAATTAATGGAGTTTTCGAGTTTTAGAATTTTTGATTTTTGGAGGTATGCATTTTTGGAGTTTCGGAGTTGTGGAGATTCGGGGTTGTGGAGTTTTGGAGTTTTGGAGGTTCGGAGTTTTGGAGTTTTGGAGTGTTGGAGTTTCGGAGTTTTGAAGTTTCGGAGTTTTGGAGAGTCAGGGTTGTGGAGTTTCGGAATTTTGTAGTTTGTAGTTTTGGAGTGTCGGAGTTTCGGAGTGTTGGAGTTTTGTTGTTTTAGAGTTTTGGAGTTTTGGAGTTTTTGAGTTTTTGAGTTTTGGATTTTTGCACTTTTGGAGTTTTGGAGTTATGGAGGTTTGGAGTTTTGGAGTTTTGGAGTTTCGGAGTTTCGGAGTTTCAGAGTTTTGGAGGTTCAGGGTTGTGGAGTTTCGGAATTTTTGAGTTTTGGAGTTTCGGAGTTTTGGAGTTTCGGCGTTTTGGAGTTTCGGAGTTTTGGAGTTTTGCAGTCTCGGGAGTTTTGGAGTTCTGGAGTGTCGGAGTTTCTTAGTTTTGGAGGTTCAGGGTTGTGGAGTTTCGGAATTTTTGAGTTTTGGAGTTTCGAATTTTCAGAGTTTCGGATTTTTGGAGTTTTGGAGTTTCGGAGATTTGGAGTTTCGGCGTTTTAAAGATTCGGGGTCTTGGAGTTTCGGAATTTTGTAGTTTTGTAGTTTTGGAGTGTCGGAGTTTTGGAGTGTTGGAGTTTTGGAGTTTTGGAGTTATAGAGTTTTGGAGTTTTTGAGTTTTTGAGTTTTGGATTTTTCAACTTTTACAGTTTTGGAGTTATGGAGTTTTGGAGTTTTGGAGTTTTGGAGTTTCGGAGTTGTGGAGATTCGGGGTTGTGGAGTTTTGGACTTTTGGAGGTTCGGAGTTTTGGAGTTTTGGAGTTTCGGAGTTTTGAAGTTTCGGAGTTTTGGAGAGTCAGGGTTGTGGAGTTTCGGAATTTTTGAGTTTTGGAGTTTTGGAGTTTTGGAGTTTCGGAGTTTCGGAGTTTCGGAGTTGTGGAGATTCGGGGTTGTGGAGTTCTGGAGTTTTGGAGGTTCGGATTTTTGGAGTTTTGGAGTTTTGGAGTTTCGGAGTTTTGAAGTTTCGGAGTTTTGGAGAGTCAGGGTTGTGGAGTTTCGGAATTTTTGAGTTTTGGAGTTTTGGAGTTTCGGAGTTCCGGAGTTTCAGAGTTTCGGAGTTTTGGAGTTTTGCAGTATCGGAGTTTTGGAGTTTTGGAGTTTCTGAGTTTTGGAGTTTCAGAGTTTTCGAGGTTCAGGGTTGTGGAGTTTCGGAATTTTTGAGTTTGGGAGTTTCGGAGTTTCGGAGTTTTGGAGTTTTGGAGTTTTAGAGTTTCGAATTTTCAGAGTTTCAGATTTTTGGAGTTTTGTAGTTTTGGAGTTTTGGAGTGTCGGAGTTTCGGAGTGTTGGAGTTTTGGAGTTTTAGAGTTTTGGAGTTTTGGAGTTTTGGAGTTCTAAATTATCGGAGTTTCGGAGTTTTGGTGTTTTGGAGTATCGAATTTTCAGTTTCGGATTTTGGGAGTTTTGGAGTTTCGGAGATTTGGAATTTCGGCGTTTTGGAGATTCGGGGTCTTGGAGTTTCGGAATTTTGTAGTTTTGTAGTTTCGTATTTTTGGAGTTTGGAGTTTTTAAGTTTTGGATTTTTGAGTTTTGGATTTTTGGAGTTTTGGAGTTTTTGAGTTTTGATTTTTGCAATTTTGGAGTTTTGGAGTTTCGGAGTTTCGGAGTTTTGGATTTTTGGAGTTTTGGAGGTATGGATTTTTGGATATTCAGGGTTTTGTTGTTCCAGAAGTTTGTAGTTTTGGAGTTTTGGAGTGTCGGAGTTTCGGAGTTTCGAATTAATGGAGTTTTCGAGTTTTAGAATTTTTGATTTTTGGAGGTATGCATTTTTGGAGTTTCGGAGTTGTGGAGATTCGGGGTTGTGGAGTTTTGGAGTTTTGGAGGTTCGGAGTTTTGGAGTTTTGGAGTGTTGGAGTTTCGGAGTTTTGAAGTTTCGGAGTTTTGGAGAGTCAGGGTTGTGGAGTTTCGGAATTTTGTAGTTTGTAGTTTTGGAGTGTCGGAGTTTCGGAGTGTTGGAGTTTTGGTGTTTTAGAGTTTTGGAGTTTTGGAGTTTTTGAGTTTTTGAGTTTTGGATTTTTGCACTTTTGGAGTTTTGGAGTTATGGAGGTTTGGAGTTTTGGAGTTTTGGAGTTTCGGAGTTTCGGAGTTTCGGAGTTTTGGAGGTTCAGGGTTGTGGAGTTTCGGAATTTTTGAGTTTTGGAGTTTCGGAGTTTTGGAGTTTTGCAGTTTTGGAGTTTTGGAGTTTCGAATTTTCAGAGTTTCGGAATTTTGGAGTTTTGGAGTTTTGGAGTTTCGGAGTTCCGGAGTTTCGGAGTTTCGGAGTTTTGGAGTTTTGCAGTCTCGGGAGTTTTGGAGTTCTGGAGTGTCGGAGTTTCTTAGTTTTGGAGGTTCAGGGTTGTGGAGTTTCGGAATTTTTGAGTTTTGGAGTTTCGAATTTTCAGAGTTTCGGATTTTTGGAGTTTTGGAGTTTCGGAGATTTGGAGTTTCGGCGTTTTAAAGATTCGGGGTCTTGGAGTTTCGGAATTTTGTAGTTTTGTAGTTTTGGAGTGTCGGAGTTTTGGAGTGTTGGAGTTTTGGAGTTATAGAGTTTTGGAGTTTTTGAGTTTTTGAGTTTTGGATTTTTGAACTTTTACAGTTTTGGAGTTATGGAGTTTTGGAAGAGACGAGGCTTGGGCATGTTGGTATGACATACTTAAGGGAAATAAATAGCGCACAAGAAAAGACGGGACAAGCGAGGAGACACAGACAAGCGCTTTAGCGCTTGTCTGTGTCTCCTCGCTTGTCCCGTCTTTTCTTGTGCGCTATTTATTTCCCTTAAGGAGTTTTGGAGTTTTGGAGTTTCGGAGTTGTGGAGATTCGGGGTTGTGGAGTTTTGGACTTTTGGAGGTTCGGAGTTTTGGAGTTTTGGAGTTTTGGAGTTTCGGAGTTTTGAAGTTTCGGAGTTTTGGAGAGTCAGGGTTGTGGAGTTTCGGAATTTTTGAGTTTGGGAGTATCGGAGTTTCGGAGTTTTGGAGTTTTGGAGTTTTGGAGTTTTAGAGTTTCGAATTTTCAGAGTTTCGGATTTTTGGAGTTTTGGAGTTTCGGAGATTTGGAGTTTTGGCGTTTTGGAGATTCGGGGTCTTGGAGTTTCGGAATTTTGTAGTTTTGTAGTTTTGGAGTTTTGGAGTGTCGGAGTTTCGGAGTGTTGGAGTTTTGGAGTTTTAGAGTTTTGGAGTTTTGGAGTTTTGGAGTTCTAAATTATCGGAGTTTCGGAGTTTTGGTGTTTTGGAGTATCGAATTTTCAGAGTTTCGGATTTTTGGAGTTTTGGAGTTTCGGAGATTTGGAATTTCGGCGTTTTGGAGATTCGGGGTCTTGGAGTTTCGGAATTTTGTAGTTTTGTAGTTTTGGAGTTTTGGAGTGTCGGAGTTTCGGAGTGTTGGAGTTTTGGAGTTTTAGAGTTTTAGAGTTTTGGAGTTTGAAATTTTTGAGTTTCGTATTTTTGGAGTTTGGAGTTTTTAAGTTTTGGATTTTTGAGTTTTGGATTTTTGGAGTTTTGGAGTTTTTGAGTTTTGATTTTTGCAATTTTGGAGTTTTGGAGTTTCGGAGTTTCGGAGTTTTGGATTTTTGGAGTTTTGGAGGTATGGATTTTTGGATATTCAGGGTTTTGTTGTTCCAGAAGTTTGTAGTTTTGGAGTTTTGGAGTGTCGGAGTTTCGGAGTTTCGAATTAATGGAGTTTTCGAGTTTTAGAATTTTTGATTTTTGGAGGTATGGATTTTTGGAGTTTCGGAGTTGTGGAGATTCGGGGTTGTGGAGTTTTGGAGTTTTGGAGGTTCGGAGTTTTGGAGTTTCGGAGTTTTGGAGAGCCAGGGTTGTGGAGTTTCGGAATTTTGTAGTTTGTAGTTTTGGAGTGTCGGAGTTTCGGAGTGTTGGAGTTTTGGTGTTTTAGAGTTTTGGAGTTTTGGAGTTTTTGAGTTTTTGAGTTTTGGATTTTTGCACTTTTGGAGTTTTGGAGTTATGGAGGTTTGGAGTTTTGGAGTTTCGGAGTTTCGGAGTTTCGGAGTTTTGGAGGTTCAGGATTGTGGAGTTTCGGAATTTTTGAGTTTTGGAGTTTCGGAGTTTTGGAGTTTTGCAGTTTTGGAGTTTTGGAGTTTCGAATTTTCAGAGTTTCGGATTTTTGGAGTTTTGGAGTTTCGGAGATTTGGAGTTTCGGCGTTTTGGAGATTCGGGGTCTAGGAGTTTTGGAATTTTGTAGTTTTGTAGTTTTGGAGTGTCGGAGTTTCGGAGAGTCAGGGTTGTGGAGTTTCGGAATTTTGGAGTTTTGGAGTTTTGGAGTTTCGGAGTTCCGGAGTTTCGGAGTTTCGGAGTTTTGGAGTTTTGCAGTCTCGGGAGTTTTGGAGTTTTGCAGTCTCGGGAGTTTTGGAGTTCTGGAGTGTCGGAGTTTCTTAGTTTTGGAGGTTCAGGGTTGTGGAGTTTCGGAATTTTTGAGTTTTGGAGTTTCGAATTTTCAGAGTTTCGGATTTTTGGCGTTTTGGAGATTCGGGGTCTTGGAGTTTCGGAATTTTGTAGTTTTGTAGTTTTGGAGTTTTGGAGTGTCGGAGTTTTGGAGTGTTGGAGTTTTGGAGTTTTAGAGTTTTGGAGTTTTGGAGTTTTGGAGTTCTAAATTATCGGAGTTTCGGAGTTTTGGTGTTTTGGAGTATCGAATTTTCAGAGTTTCGGATTTTTGGAGTTTTGGAGTTTCGGAGATTTGGAATTTCGGCGTTTTGGAGATTCGGGGTCTTGGAGTTTCGGAATTTTGTAGTTTTGTAGTTTTGGAGTTTTGGAGTGTCGGAGTTTCGGAGTGTTGGAGTTTTGGAGTTTTAGAGTTTTAGAGTTTTGGAGTTTGAAATTTTTGAGTTTCGTATTTTTGGAGTTTGGAGTTTTTAAGTTTTGGATTTTTGAGTTTTGGATTTTTGGAGTTTTGGAGTTTTTGAGTTTTGATTTTTGCAATTTTGGAGTTTTGGAGTTTTGGAGTTTCGGAGTTTCGGAGTTTTGGATTTTTGGAGTTTTGGAGGTATGGATTTTTGGATATTCAGGGTTTTGTTGTTCCAGAAGTTTGTAGTTTTGGAGTTTTGGAGTGTCGGAGTTTCGGAGTTTCGAATTAATGGAGTTTTCGAGTTTTAGAATTTTTGATTTTTGGAGGTATGGATTTTTGGAGTTTCGGAGTTGTGGAGATTCGGGGTTGTGGAGTTTTGGAGTTTTGGAGGTTCGGAGTTTTGGAGTTTCGGAGTTTTGGAGAGCCAGGGTTGTGGAGTTTCGGAATTTTGTAGTTTGTAGTTTTGGAGTGTCGGAGTTTCGGAGTGTTGGAGTTTTGGTGTTTTAGAGTTTTGGAGTTTTGGAGTTTTTGAGTTTTTGAGTTTTGGATTTTTGCACTTTTGGAGTTTTGGAGTTATGGAGGTTTGGAGTTTTGGAGTTTCGGAGTTTCGGAGTTTCGGAGTTTCAGAGTTTTGGAGGTTCAGGATTGTGGAGTTTCGGAATTTTTGAGTTTTGGAGTTTCGGAGTTTTGGAGTTTTGCAGTTTTGGAGTTTTGGAGTTTCGAATTTTCAGAGTTTCGGATTTTTGGAGTTTTGGAGTTTCGGAGATTTGGAGTTTCGGCGTTTTGGAGATTCGGGGTCTAGGAGTTTTGGAATTTTGTAGTTTTGTAGTTTTGGAGTGTCGGAGTTTCGGAGAGTCAGGGTTGTGGAGTTTCGGAATTTTGGAGTTTTGGAGTTTTGGAGTTTCGGAGTTCCGGAGTTTCGGAGTTTCGGAGTTTTGGAGTTTTGCAGTCTCGGGAGTTTTGGAGTTTTGCAGTCTCGGGAGTTTTGGAGTTCTGGAGTGTCGGAGTTTCTTAGTTTTGGAGGTTCAGGGTTGTGGAGTTTCGGAATTTTTGAGTTTTGGAGTTTCGAATTTTCAGAGTTTCGGATTTTTGGAGTTTTGGAGTTTCGGAGATTTGGAGTTTCGGCGTTTTAAAGATTCGGGGTCTTGGAGTTTCGGAATTTTCTAGTTTTGTAGTTTTGGAGTGTCGGAGTTTTGGAGTGTTGGAGTTTTGGAGTTTTGGAGTTATAGAGTTTTGGAGTTTTTGAGTTTTTGAGTTTTGGATTTTTGAACTTTTACAGTTTTGGAGTTATCGAGTTTTGGAGTTTTGGAGTTTTGGAGTTTCGGAGTTGTGGAGATTCGGGGTTGTGGAGTTTTGGACTTTTGGAGGTTCGGAGTTTTGGAGTTTTGGAGTTTCGGAGTTTTGAAGTTTCGGAGTTTTGGAGAGTCAGGGTTGTGGAGTTTCGGAGTTTTTGAGTTTTGGAGTTTTGGAGTTTCGGAGTTCCGGAGTTTCGGAGTTTCGGAGTTTTGGTGTTTTGCAGTATCGGAGTTTTGGAGTTTTGGAGTTTCGGAGTTTTGGAGTTTCAGAGTTTTCGAGGTTCAGGGTTGTGGAGTTTCGGAATTTTTGAGTTTGGGAGTATTGGAGTTTCGGAGTTTTGGAGTTTTGGAGTTTTAGAGGTTCGAATTTTCAGAGTTTCGGATTTTTGGAGTTTTGGAGTTTCGGAGATTTGGAGTTTCGGCGTTTTGGAGATTCGGGGTCTAGGAGTTTTGGAATTTTGTAGTTTTGTAGTTTTGGAGTGTCGGAGTTTCGGAGAGTCAGGGTTGTGGAGTTTCGGAATTTTGGAGTTTTGGAGTTTTGGAGTTTCGGAGTTCCGGAGTTTCGGAGTTTCGGAGTTTTGGAGTTTTGCAGTCTCGGGAGTTTTGGAGTTTTGCAGTCTCGGGAGTTTTGGAGTTCTGGAGTGTCGGAGTTTCTTAGTTTTGGAGGTTCAGGGTTGTGGAGTTTCGGAATTTTGTAGTTTTGTAGTTTTGGAGTGTTGGAGTTTTGGAGTGTTGGAGTTTTGGAGTTATAGAGTTTTTGAGTTTTTGAGTTTTTGAGTTTTGGATTTTTGAACTTTTGCAGTTTTGGAGTTATGGAGTTTTGGAGTTTTGGAGTTTTGGAGTTTTGGAGTTTCGGAGTTGTGGAGATTCGGGGTTGTGGAGTTTTGGAGTTTTGGAGGTTCGGAGTTTTGGAGTTTTGGAGTTTTGGAGTTTCGGAGTTTTGAAGTTTCGGAGTTTTGGAGAGTCAGGGTTGTGGAGTTTCGGAATTTTTGAGTTTTGGAGTTTTTGGAGTTTCGGAGTTCCGGAGTTTCGGAGTTTTGGAGTTTTGCAGTATCGGAGTTTTGGAGTTTTGGAGTTTCGGAGTTTTGGAGTTTCAGAGTTTTCGAGGTTCAGGGTTGTGGAGTTTCGGAATTTTTGAGTTTGGGAGTTTCGGAGTTTTGGAGTTTTGGAGTTTTGGAGTTTTAGAGTTTCGAATTTTCAGAGTTTCGGATTTTTGGAGTTTTGGAGTTTCGGAGATTTGGACTTTTGGCGTTTTGGAGATTCGGGGTCTTGGAGTTTCGGAATTTTGTAGTTTTGTAGTTTTGGAGTTTTGGAGTGTCGGAGTTTCGGAGTGTTGGAGTTTTGGAGTTTTAGAGTTTTGGAGTTTTGGAGTTCTAAATTATCGGAGTTTCGGAGTTTTGGTGTTTTGGAGTATCGAATTTTCAGAGTTTCGGATTTTTGGAGTTTTGGAGTTTCGGAGATTTGGAATTTCGGCGTTTTGGAGATTCGGGGTCTTGGAGTTTCGGAATTTTGTAGTTTTGTAGTTTTGGAGTTTTGGAGTGTCGGAGTTTCGGAGTGTTGGAGTTTTGGAGTTTTAGAGTTTTAGAGTTTTGGAGTTTGAAATTTTTGAGTTTCGTATTTTTGGAGTTTGGAGTTTTTATGTTTTGGATTTTTGAGTTTTGGATTTTTGAAGTTTTGGAGTTTTTGAGTTTTGGAGTTTTGGATTTTTGCACTTTTGGAGTTTTGGAGTTTCGGAGTTTCGGAGTTTTGGATTTTTGGAGTTTTGGAGGTATGGATTTTTGGATATTCAGGGATTTGTTGTTCCAGAATTTCGTAGTTTTGGAGTTTTGGAGTGTCGGAGTTTCGGAGTTTCGAATTAATGGAGTTTTGGAGTTTTAGAATTTTTGATTTTTGGAGGTATGGATTTTTGGAGTTTCGGAGTTGTGGAGATTCGGGGTTGTGGAGTTTTGGAGTTTTGGAGGTTCGGAGTTTTGGAGTTTTGGAGTGTTGGAGTTTTGGAGTTTTGAAGTTTCGGAGTTTTGGAGAGTCAGGGTAGTGGAGTTTCGGAATTTTTGAGTTTTGGAGTTTTGGAGTTTCGGAGTTCCGGAGTTTCGGAGTTTTGGAGTTTTGCAGTATCGGAGTTTTGGAGTTTTGGAGTTTCGGAGTTTCGGAGTTTCGGAGTTTTGGAGTTTTGCAGTCTCGGGAGTTTTGGAGTTCTGGAGTTTCGGAGTTTCGGAGTTTTGGAGGTTCAGGGTTGTGGAGTTTCGGAATTTTTGAGTTTTGGAGTTTCGAATTTTCAGAGTTTCGGATTTTTGGAGTTTTGGCGTTTCGGAGATTTGGAGTTTCGGCGTTTTAAAGATTCGGGGTCTTGGAGTTTCGGAATTTTGTAGTTTTGTAGTTTTGGAGTGTCGGAGTTTTGGAGTGTTGGAGTTTTGGAGTTATAGAGTTTTTGAGTTATTGAGTTTTTGAGTTTTGGATTTTTGAACTTTTGCAGTTTTGGAGTTATGGAGTTTTGGAGTTTCGGAGTTTCGGAGTTTCGGAGTTGTGGAGATTCGGGGTTGTGGAGTTTTGGAGTTTTGGAGGTTCGGAGTTTTGGAGTTTTGGAGTTTTGAAGTTTTGGAGTTTCGGAGTTTTGAAGTTTCGGAGTTTTGGAGAGTCAGGGTTGTGGAGTTTCGGAATTTTTGAGTTTTGGAGTTTTGGAGTTTCGGAGTTCCGGAGTTTCAGAGTTTCGGAGTTTTGGAGTTTTGCAGTATCGGAGTTTTGGAGTTTTGGAGTTTCTGATTTTGGAGTTTCAAAGTTTTCGAGGTTCAGGGTTGTGGAGTTTCGGAATTTTTGAGTTTGGGAGTTTCGGAGTTTCGGAGTTTTAGAGTTTTGGAGTTTTAGAGTTTCGAATTTTCAGAGTTTCGGATTTTTGGAGTTTTGTAGTTTTGGAGTTTTGGAGTGTCGGAGTTTCGGAGTGTTGGAGTTTTGGAGTTTTAGAGTTTTGGAGTTTTGGAGTTTTGGAGTTCTAAATTATCGGAGTTTCGGAGTTTTGGTGTTTTGGAGTATCGAATTTTCAGAGTTTCGGATTTTTGGAGTTTTGGAGTTTCGGAGATTTGGAATTTCGGCGTTTTGGAGATTCGGGGTCTTGGAGTTTCGGAATTTTGTAGTTTTGGAGTTTTGGAGTGTCGGAGTTTCGGAGTGTTGGAGTTTTGGAGTTTTAGAGTTTTAGAGTTTTGGAGTTTGAAATTTTTGAGTTTCGTATTTTTGGAGTTTGGAGTTTTTAAGTTTTGGATTTTTGAGTTTTGGATTTTTGGAGTTTTGGAGTTTTTGAGTTTTGGATTTTTGCACTTTTGGAGTTTTAGAGTTCAGGGTTTTGGATATTCAGGGTTTTGTTCCAGAATTTTGTAGTTTTGGAGTTTTGGAGTGTCGGAGTTTCGGAGTTTCGAATTAATGGAGTTTTCGAGTTTTAGAATTTTTGATTTTTGGAGGTATGGATTTTTGGAGTTTCGGAGGTTCGGAGTTTTGGAGTTTTGGAGTGTTGGAGTTTCGGAGTTTTGAAGTTTCGGAGTTTTGGAGAGTCAGGGTTGTGGAGTTTCGGAATTTTGTAGTTTTGTGGTTTTGGAGTGTCGGAGTTTCGGAGTGTTGGAGTTTTGGTGTTTTAGAGTCTTGGAGTTTTGGAGTTTTTGAGTTTTTGAGTTTTGGATTTTTGCACTTCTGGAGTTTTGGAGTTATGGAGGTTTGGAGTTTTGGAGTTTTGGAGTTTCGGAGTTTCGGAGTTTCAGAGTTTTGGAGGTTCAGGGTTGTGGAGTTTCGGAATTTTTGAGTTTTGGAGTTTCGGAGATTTGGAGTTTCGGCGTTTTAAAGATTCGGGGTCTTGGAGTTTCGGAATTTTGTAGTTTTGTAGTTTTGGAGTGTCGGAGTTTTGGAGTGTTGGAGTTTTGGAGTTATAGAGTTTTGGAGTTTTTGTGTTTTTGAGTTTTTGAGTTTTGGATTTTTGAACTTTTGCAGTTTTGGAGTTATGGAGTTTTGGAGTTTTGGAGTTTTGGAGTTTCGGAGTTGTGGAGATTCGGGGTTGTGGAGTTTTGGAGTTTTGGAGGTTCGGAGTTTTGGAGTTTTGGAGTTTTGGAGTTTCGGAGTTTTGAAGTTTCGGAGTTTTGGAGAGTCAGGGTTGTGGAGTTTCGGAATTTTTGAGTTTTGGAGTTTTGGAGTTTCGGAGTTCCGGAGTTTCGGAGTTTCGGAGTTTTGGAGTTTTGCAGTATCGGAGTTTTGGAGTTTTGGAGTTTCGGAGTTTTGGAGTTTCAGAGTTTTCGAGGTTCAGGGTTGTGGAGTTTCGGAATTTTTGAGTTTGGGAGTTTCGGAGTTTCGGAGTTTCGGAGTTTTGGTGTTTTGGAGTATCGAATTTTCGGAGTTTCGGATTTTTGGAGTTTTGGAGTTTCGGAGATTTGGAATTTCGGCGTTTTGGAGATTCGGGGTCTTGGAGTTTCGGAATTTTGTAGTTTTGTAGTTTTGTAGTTTTGGAGTGTCGGAGTTTCGGAGTGTTGGAGTTTTGGTGTTTTAGAGTTTTGGAGTTTTTGAGTTTTTGAGTTTTGGATTTTTGCACTTCTGGAGTTTTGGAGTTATGGAGGTTTGGAGTTTTGGAGTTTTGGAGTTTCGGAGTTTCGGAGTTTCAGAGTTTTGGAGGTTCAGGGTTGTGGAGTTTCGGAATTTTTGAGTTTTGGAGTTTCGAATTTTCAGAGTTTCGGATTTTTGGAGTTTTGGAGTTTCGGAGATTTGGAGTTTCGGCGTTTTAAAGATTCGGGGTCTTGGAGTTTCGGAATTTTGTAGTTTTGTAGTTTTGGAGTGTCGGAGTTTTGGAGTGTTGGAGTTTTGGAGTTATAGAGTTTTGGAGTTTTTGAGTTTTTGAGTTTTTGAGTTTTTGAGTTTTGGATTTTTGAACTTTTGCAGTTTTGGAGTTATGGAGTTTTGGAGTTTTGGAGTTTCGGAGTTGTGGAGATTCGGGGTTGTGGAGTTTTGGAGTTTTGGAGGTTCGGAGTTTTGGAGTTTTGGAGTTTTGGAGTTTCGGAGTTTTGAAGTTTCGGAGTTTTGGAGAGTCAGGGTTGTGGAGTTTCGGAATTTTTGAGTTTTGGAGTTTTTGGAGTTTCGGAGTTCCGGAGTTTCGGAGTTTTGGAGTTTTGCAGTATCGGAGTTTTGGAGTTTCGGAGTTTTGGAGTTTCAGAGTTTTCGAGGTTCAGGGTTGTGGAGTTTCGGAATTTTTGAGTTTGGGAGTTTCGGAGTTTCGGAGTTTCGGTGTTTTGGAGTATCGAATTTTCAGAGTTTCGGATTTTTGGAGTTTTGGAGTTTCGGAGATTTGGAATTTCGGCGTTTTGGAGATTCGGGGTCTTGGAGTTTCGGAATTTTGTAGTTTTGTAGTTTTGGAGTTTTGGAGTGTCGGAGTTTCGGAGTGTTGGAGTTTTGGAGTTTTAGAGTTTTAGAGTTTTAGAGTTTTGGAGCTTGAAATATTTGAGTTTCGTATTTTTGGAGTTTGGAGTTTTTAAGTTTTGGATTTTTGAGTTTTGGATTTTTGGAGTTTTGGAGTTTTTGAGTTTTGGAGTTTTGGATTTTTGCACTTTTGGAGTTTTGGAGTGTCGGAGTTTCGGAGTTTCGAATTAATGGAGTTTTCGAGTTTTAGAATTTTTGATTTTTGGAGGTATGGATTTTTGGAGTTTCGGAGTTGTGGAGATTCGGGGTTGTGGAGTTTTGGAGTTTTGGAGGTTCGGAGTTTTGGAGTTTTGGAGTGTTGGAGTTTCGGAGTTTTGAAGTTTCGGAGTTTTGGAGAATCAGGGTTGTGGAGTTTCGGAATTTTTGAGTTTTGGAGTTTTGGAGTTTCGGAGTTCCGGAGTTTCGGAGTTTCGGAGTTTTGGAGTTTTGCAGTATCAGAGTTTTGGAGTTTCGGAGTTTCGGAGTTTTGGAGTTTTGCAGTCTCGGGAGTTTTGGAGTTCTGGAGTTTCGGAGTTTCGGAGTTTTGGAGGTTCAGGGTTGTGGAGTTTCGGAATTTTTGAGTTTTGGACTTTCGAATTTTCAGAGTTTCGGATTTTTGGAGTTTTGGAGTTTCGGAGATTTGGAGTTTCGGCGTTTTAAAGATTCGGGGAATTGGAGTTTCGGAATTTTGTAGTTTTGTAGTTTTGGAGTGTCGGAGTTTTGGAGTGTTAGAGTTTTGGAGTTATAGAGTTTTGGAGTTTTTGAGTTTTTGAGTTTTTGAGTTTTGGATTTTTGAACTTTTGCAGTTTTGGAGTTATGGAGTTTTGGAGTTTTGGAGTTTCGGAGTTTCGGAGTTTCGGAGTTGTGGAGATTCGGGGTTGTGGAGTTCTGGAGTTTTGGAGGTTCGGATTTTTGGAGTTTTGGAGTTTCGGAGTTTTGAAGTTTCGGAGTTTTGGAGAGTCAGGGTTGTGGAGTTTCGGAATTTTTGAGTTTTGGAGTTTTGGAGTTTCGGAGTTCCGGAGTTTCAGAGTTTCGGAGTTTTGGAGTTTTGCAGTATCGGAGTTTTGGAGTTTTGGAGTTTCTGAGTTTTGGAGTTTCAGAGTTTTCGAGGTTCAGGGTTGTGGAGTTTCGGAATTTTTGAGTTTGGGAGTTTCGGAGTTTCGGAGTTTTAGAGTTTTGGAGTTTTGGAGTTTTGGAGTTCTAAATTATCGGAGTTTCGGAGTTTTGGTGTTTTGGAGTATCGAATTTTCAGAGTTTCGGATTTTTGGAGTTTTGGAGTTTCGGAGATTTGGAATTTCGGCGTTTTGGAGATTCGGGGTCTTGGAGTTTCGGAATTTTGTAGTTTTGTAGTTTCGTATTTTTGGAGTTTGGAGTTTTTAAGTTTTGGATTTTTGAGTTTTGGATTTTTGGAGTTTTGGAGTTTTTGAGTTTTGATTTTTGCAATTTTGGAGTTTTGGAGTTTCGGAGTTTCAGAGTTTTGGATTTTTGGAGTTTTGGAGGTATGGATTTTTGGATATTCAGGGTTTTGTTGTTCCAGAAGTTTGTAGTTTTGGAGTTTTGGAATGTCGGAGTTTCGGAGTTTCGAATTAATGGAGTTTTCGAGTTTTAGAATTTTTGATTTTTGGAGGTATGCATTTTTGGAGTTTCGGAGTTGTGGAGATTCGGGGTTGTGGAGTTTTGGAGTTTTGGAGGTTCGGAGTTTTGGAGGTTCGGAGTTTTGGAGTTTTGGAGTGTTGGAGTTTCGGAGTTTTGAAGTTTCGGAGTTTTGGAGAGTCAGGGTTGTGGAGTTTCGGAATTTTGTAGTTTGTAGTTTTGGAGTGTCGGAGTTTCGGAGTGTTGGAGTTTTGTTGTTTTAGAGTTTTGGAGTTTTGGAGTTTTTGAGTTTTTGAGTTTTGGATTTTTGCACTTTTGGAGTTTTGGAGTTATGGAGGTTTGGAGTTTTGGAGTTTTGGAGTTTCGGAGTTTCGGAGTTTCAGAGTTTTGGAGGTTCAGGGTTGTGGAGTTTCGGAATTTTTGAGTTTTGGAGTTTCGGAGTTTTGGAGTTTCGGCGTTTTGGAGATTCGGGGTCTAGGAGTTTTGGAATTTTGTAGTTTTGTAGTTTTGGAGTGTCGGAGTTTCGGAGAGTCAGGGTTGTGGAGTTTCGGAATTTTGGAGTTTTGGAGTTTTGGAGTTTCGGAGTTCCGGAGTTTCGGAGTTTCGGAGTTTTGGAGTTTTGCAGTCTCGGGAGTTTTGGAGTTCTGGAGTGTCGGAGTTTCTTAGTTTTGGAGGTTCAGGGTTGTGGAGTTTCGGAATTTTTGAGTTTTGGAGTTTCGAATTTTCAGAGTTTCGTATTTTTGGAGTTTTGGAGTTTCGGAGATTTGGAGTTTCGGCGTTTTAAAGATTCGGGGTCTTGGAGTTTCGGAATTTTGTAGTTTTGTAGTTTTGGAGTGTCGGAGTTTTGGAGTGTTGGAGTTTTGGAGTTTTGGAGTTATAGAGTTTTGGAGTTTTTGAGTTTTTGAGTTTTGGATTTTTGAACTTTTACAGTTTTGGAGTTATGGAGTTTTGGAGTTTTGGAGTTTTGGAGTTTCGGAGTTGTGGAGATTCGGGGTTGTGGAGTTTTGGACTTTTGGAGGTTCGGAGTTTTGGAGTTTTGGAGTTTCGGAGTTTTGAAGTTTCGGAGTTTTGGAGAGTCAGGGTTGTGGAGTTTCGGAATTTTTGAGTTTTGGAGTTTTGGAGTTTCGGAGTTCCGGAGTTCTGGAGTTTCGGAGTTTCGGAGTTTTGGTGTTTTGCAGTATCGGAGTTTTGGAGTTTTGGAGTTTCGGAGTTTTGGAGTTTCAGAGTTTTCGAGGTTCAGGGTTGTGGAGTTTCGGAATTTTTGAGTTTGGGAGTATCGGAGTTTCGGAGTTTTGGAGTTTTAGAGTTTCGAATTTTCAGAGTTTCGGATTGTTGGAGTTTTGGAGTTTCGGAGATTTGGAGTTTTGGCGTTTTGGAGATTCGGGGTCTTGGAGTTTCGGAATTTTGTAGTTTTGTAGTTTTGGAGTTTTGGAGTGTCGGAGTTTCGGTGTGTTGGAGTTTTGGAGTTTTAGAGTTTTGGAGTTTTGGAGTTTTGGAGTTCTAAATTATCGGAGTTTCGGAGTTTTGGTGTTTTGGAGTATCGAATTTTCAGAGTTTCGGATTTTTGGAGTTTTGGAGTTTCGGAGATTTGGAATTTCGGCGTTTTGGAGATTCGGGGTCTTGGAGTTTCGGAATTTTGTAGTTTTGTAGTTTTGGAGTTTTGGAGTGTCGGAGTTTCGGAGTGTTGGAGTTTTGGAGTTTTAGAGTTTTAGAGTTTTGGAGTTTGAAATTTTTGAGTTTCGTATTTTTGGAGTTTGGAGTTTTTAAGTTTTGGATTTTTGAGTTTTGGATTTTTGGAGTTTCGGAGTGTTGGAGTTTTGGAGTTTTGGAGTTTTTTAGTTTTGGAGTTTTGAATTTTTGCACTTTTGGAGTTTTGGAGTTTCGGAGTTTCGGAGTTTTGGATTTTTGGAGTTTTGGAGGTATGGATTTTTGGATATTCAGGGTTTTGTTGTTCCAGAAGTTTGTAGTTTTGGAGTTTTGGAATGTCGGAGTTTCGGAGTTTCGAATTAATGGAGTTTTCGAGTTTTAGAATTTTTGATTTTTGGAGGTATGCATTTTTGGAGTTTCGGAGTTGTGGAGATTCGGGGTTGTGGAGTTTTGGAGTTTTGGAGGTTCGGAGTTTTGGAGTTTTGGAGTGTTGGAGTTTCGGAGTTTTGAAGTTTCGGAGTTTTGGAGAGTCAGGGTTGTGGAGTTTCGGAATTTTGTAGTTTGTAGTTTTTGAGTGTCGGAGTTTCGGAGTGTTGGAGTTTTGTTGTTTTAGAGTTTTGGAGTTTTGGAGTTTTTGAGTTTTTGAGTTTTGGATTTTTGCACTTTTGGAGTTTTGGAGTTATGGAGGTTTGGAGTTTTGGAGTTTTGGAGTTTCGGAGTTTCGGAGTTTCAGAGTTTTGGAGGTTCAGGGTTGTGGAGTTTCGGAATTTTTGAGTTTTGGAGTTTCGGAGTTTTGGAGTTTCGGCGTTTTGGAGTTTCGGAGTTTTGGAGTTTTGCAGTCTCGGGAGTTTTGGAGTTCTGGAGTGTCGGAGTTTCTTAGTTTTGGAGGTTCAGGGTTGTGGAGTTTCGGAATTTTTGAGTTTTGGAGTTTCGAATTTTCAGAGTTTCGGATTTTTGGAGTTTTGGAGTTTCGGAGATTTGGAGTTTCGGCGTTTTAAAGATTCGGGGTCTTGGAGTTTCGGAATTTTGTAGTTTTGTAGTTTTGGAGTGTCGGAGTTTTGGAGTGTTGGAGTTTTGGAGTTTTGGAGTTATAGAGTTTTGGAGTTTTTGAGTTTTTGAGTTTTGGATTTTTGAACTTTTACAGTTTTGGAGTTATGGAGTTTTGGAGTTTTGGAGTTTCGGAGTTGTGGAGATTCGGGGTTGTGGAGTTTTGGACTTTTGGAGGTTCGGAGTTTTGGAGTTTTGGAGTTTCGGAGTTTTGAAGTTTCGGAGTTTTGGAGAGTCAGGGTTGTGGAGTTTCGGAATTTTTGAGTTTTGGAGTTTTGGAGTTTTGGAGTTTCGGAGTTTCGGAGTTTCGGAGTTGTGGAGATTCGGGGTTGTGGAGTTCTGGAGTTTTGGAGGTTCGGATTTTTGGAGTTTTGGAGTTTTGGAGTTTCGGAGTTTTGAAGTTTCGGAGTTTTGGAGAGTCAGGGTTGTGGAGTTTCGGAATTTTTGAGTTTTGGAGTTTTGGAGTTTCGGAGTTCCGGAGTTTCAGAGTTTCGGAGTTTTGGAGTTTTGCAGTATCGGAGTTTTGGAGTTTTGGAGTTTCTGAGTTTTGGAGTTTCAGAGTTTTCGAGGTTCAGGGTTGTGGAGTTTCGGAATTTTTGAGTTTGGGAGTTTCGGAGTTTCGGAGTTTCGGAGTTTTGGAGTTTTGGAGTTTTAGAGTTTCGAATTTTCAGAGTTTCAGATTTTTGGAGTTTTGTAGTTTTGGAGTTTTGGAGTGTCGGAGTTTCGGAGTGTTGGAGTTTTGGAGTTTTAGAGTTTTGGAGTTTTGGAGTTTTGGAGTTCTAAATTATCGGAGTTTCGGAGTTTTGGTGTTTTGGAGTATCGAATTTTCAGAGTTCCGGATTTTTGGAGTTTTGGAGTTTCGGAGATTTGGAATTTCGGCGTTTTGGAGATTCGAGGTCTTGGAGTTTCGGAATTTTGTAGTTTTGGAGTTTTGGAGTGTCGGAGTTTCGGAGTGTTGGAGTTTTGGAGTTTTAGAGTTTTAGAGTTTTGGAGTTTGAAATTTTTGAGTTTCGTATTTTTGGAGTTTGGAGTTTTTAAGTTTTGGATTTTTGAGTTTTGGATTTTTGGAGTTTTGGAGTTTTTGAGTTTTGGATTTTTGCACTTTTGGAGTTTTAGAGTTCAGGGTTTTGGATATTCAGGGTTTTGTTCCAGAATTTTGTAGTTTTGGAGTTTTGGAGTGTCGGAGTTTCGGAGTTTCGAATTAATGGAGTTTTCGAGTTTTAGAATTTTTGATTTTTGGAGGTATGGATTTTTGGAGTTTCGGAGTTGCGGAGATTCGGGGTTGTGGAGTTTTGGAGTTTTGGAGGTTCGGAGTTTTGGAGTTTTGGAGTGTTGGAGTTTCGGAGTTTTGAAGTTTCGGAGTTTTGGAGAGTCAGGGTTGTGGAGTTTCGGAATTTTGTAGTTTTGTAGTTTTGGAGTGTCGGAGTTTCGGAGTGTTGGAGTTTTGGTGTTTTAGAGTTATGGAGTTTTGGAGTTTTTGAGTTTTTGAGTTTTGGATTTTTGCACTTCTGGAGTTTTGGAGTTATGGAGGTTTGGAGTTTTGGAGTTTTGGAGTTTCGGAGTTTCGGAGTTTCAGAGTTTTGGAGGTTCAGGGTTGTGGAGTTTCGGAATTTTTGAGTTTTGGAGTTTCGAATTTTCAGAGTTTCGGATTTTTGGAGTTTTGGAGTTTCGGAGATTTGGAGTTTCGGCGTTTTAAAGATTCGGGGTCTTGGAGTTTCGGAATTTTGTAGTTTTGTAGTTTTGGAGTGTCGGAGTTTTGGAGTGTTGGAGTTTTGGAGTTATAGAGTTTTGGAGTTTTTGTGTTTTTGAGTTTTTGAGTTTTTGAGTTTTGGATTTTTGAACTTTTGCAGTTTTGGAGTTATGGAGTTTTGGAGTTTTGGAGTTTTGGAGTTTCGGAGTTGTGGAGATTCGGGGTTGTGGAGTTTTGGAGTTTTGGAGGTTCGGAGTTTTGGAGTTTTGGAGTTTTGGAGTTTCGGAGTTTTGAAGTTTCGGAGTTTTGGAGAGTCAGGGTTGTGGAGTTTCGGAATTTTTGAGTTTTGGAGTTTTGGAGTTTCGGAGTTCCGGAGTTTCGGAGTTTCGGAGTTTTGGAGTTTTGCAGTATCGGAGTTTTGGAGTTTTGGAGTTTCGGAGTTTTGGAGTTTCAGAGTTTTCGAGGTTCAGGGTTGTGGAGTTTCGGAATTTTTGAGTTTTGGAGTTTCGGAGATTTGGAGTTTTGGCGTTTTGGAGATTCGGGGTCTTGGAGTTTCGGAATTTTGTAGTTTTGTCGTTTTGGAGTTTTGGAGTGTCGGAGTTTCGGAGTGTTGGAGTTTTGGAGCTTTAGAGTTTTGGAGTTTTGGAGTTTTGGAGTTCTAAATTATCGGAGTTTCGGAGTTTTGGTGTTTTGGAGTATCGAATTTTCAGAGTTTCGGATTTTTGGAGTTTTGGAGTTTCGGAGATTTGGAATTTCGGCGTTTTGGAGATTCGGGGTCTTGGAGTTTCGGAATTTTGTAGTTTTGTAGTTTTGGAGTTTTGGAGTGTCGGAGTTTCGGAGTGTTGGAGTTTTGGAGTTTTAGAGTTTTGGAGTTTGAAATTTTTGAGTTTCGTATTTTTGAAGTTTGGAGTTTTTAAGTTTTGGATTTTTGAGTTTTGGATTTTTGGAGTTTTGGAGTTTTTGAGTTTTGATTTTTGCAATTTTGGAGTTTTGGAGTTTCGGAGTTTCGGAGTTTTGGATTTTTGGAGTTTTGGAGGTATGGATTTTTGGATATTCAGGGTTTTGTTGTTCCAGAAGTTTGTAGTTTTGGAGTTTTGGAGTGTCGGAGTTTCGGAGTTTCGAATTAATGGAGTTTTCGAGTTTTAGAATTTTTGATTTTTGGAGGTATGGATTTTTGGAGTTTCGGAGTTGTGGAGATTCGGGGTTGTGGAGTTTTGGAGTTTTGGAGGTTCGGAGTTTTGGAGTTTCGGAGTTTTGGAGAGTCAGGGTTGTGGAGTTTCGGAATTTTGTAGTTTGTAGTTTTGGAGTGTCGGAGTTTCGGAGTGTTGGAGTTTTGGTGTTTTAGAGTTTTGGAGTTTTGGAGTTTTTGAGTTTTGGATTTTTGCACTTTTGGAGTTTTGGAGTTATGGAGGTTTGGAGTTTTGGAGTTTTGGAGTTTCGGAGTTTCGGAGTTTCAGAGTTTTGGAGGTTCAGGATTGTGGAGTTTCGGAATTTTTGAGTTTTGGAGTTTCGGAGTTTTGGAGTTTTGCAGTTTTGGAGTTTTGGAGTTTCGAATTTTCAGAGTTTCGGATTTTTGGAGTTTTGGAGTTTCGGAGATTTGGAGTTTCGGCGTTTTGGAGATTCGGGGTCTAGGAGGTTTGGAATTTTGTAGTTTTGTAGTTTTGGAGTGTCGGAGTTTCGGAGAGTCAGGGTTGTGGAGTTTCGGAATTTTGGAGTTTTGGAGTTTCGGAGTTCCGGAGTTTCGGAGTTTCGGAGTTTTGGAGTTTTGCAGTCTCGGGAGTTTTGGAGTTTTGCAGTCTCGGGAGTTTTGGAGTTTTGCAGTCTCGGGAGTTTTGGAGTTCTGGAGTGTCGGAGTTTTGGAGTTTTGGAGTTTTGGAGTTTCGGAGTTTCGGAGTTTCGGAGCTTTGCAGTATCGGAGTTTTGGAGTTTTGGAGTTTCTGAGTTTTGGAGTTTCAAAGTTTTCGAGGTTCAGGGTTGTGGAGTTTCGGAATTTTTGAGTTTGGGAGTTTCGGAGTTTCGGAGTTTTGGAGTTTTGGAGTTTTAGAGTTTCGAATTTTCAGAGTTTCGGATTTTTGGAGTTTTGTAGTTTTGGAGTTTTGGAGTGTCGGAGTTTCGGAGTGTTGGAGTTTTGGAGTTTTAGAGTTTTGGAGTTTTGGAGTTTTGGAGTTCTAAATTATCGGAGTTTCGGAGTTTTGGTGTTTTGGAGTATCGAATTTTCAGAGTTTCGGATTTTTGGAGTTTTGGAGTTTCGGAGATTTGGAATTTCGGCGTTTTGGAGATTCGAGGTCTTGGAGTTTCGGAATTTTGTAGTTTTGGAGTTTTGGAGTGTCGGAGTTTCGGAGTGTTGGAGTTTTGGAGTTTTAGAGTTTTAGAGTTTTGGAGTTTGAAATTTTTGAGTTTCGTATTTTTGGAGTTTGGAGTTTTTAAGTTTTGGATTTTTGAGTTTTGGATTTTTGGAGTTTTGGAGTTTTTGAGTTTTGGATTTTTGCACTTTTGGAGTTTTAGAGTTCAGGGTTTTGGATATTCAGGGTTTTGTTCCAGAATTTTGTAGTTTTGGAGTTTTGGAGTGTCGGAGTTTCGGAGTTTCGAATTAATGGAGTTTTCGAGTTTTAGAATTTTTGATTTTTGGAGGTATGGATTTTTGGAGTTTCGGAGTTGCGGAGATTCGGGGTTGTGGAGTTTTGGAGTTTTGGAGGTTCGGAGTTTTGGAGTTTTGGAGTGTTGGAGTTTCGGAGTTTTGAAGTTTCGGAGTTTTGGAGAGTCAGGGTTGTGGAGTTTCGGAATTTTGTAGTTTTGTAGTTTTGGAGTGTCGGAGTTTCGGAGTGTTGGAGTTTTGGTGTTTTAGAGTTTTGGAGTTTTGGAGTTTTTGAGTTTTGGATTTTTGCACTTCTGGAGTTTTGGAGTTATGGAGGTTTGGAGTTTTGGAGTTTTGGAGTTTCGGAGTTTCGGAGTTTCAGAGTTTTGGAGGTTCAGGGTTGTGGAGTTTCGGAATTTTTGAGTTTTGGAGTTTCGAATTTTCAGAGTTTCGGATTTTTGGAGTTTTGGAGTTTCGGAGATTTGGAGTTTCGGCGTTTTAAAGATTCGGGGGCTTGGAGTTTCGGAATTTTGTAGTTTTGTAGTTTTGGAGTGTCGGAGTTTTGGAGTGTTGGAGTTTTGGAGTTATAGAGTTTTGGAGTTTTTGTGTTTTTGAGTTTTTGAGTTTTTGAGTTTTGGATTTTTGAACTTTTGCAGTTTTGGAGTTATGGAGTTTTGGAGTTTTGGAGTTTTGGAGTTTCGGAGTTGTGGAGATTCGGGGTTGTGGAGTTTTGGAGTTTTGGAGGTTCGGAGTTTTGGAGTTTTGGAGTTTCGGAGTTTTGAAGTTTCGGAGTTTTGGAGAGTCAGGGTTGTGGAGTTTCGGAATTTTTGAGTTTTGGAGTTTTGGAGTTTCGGAGTTCCGGAGTTTCGGAGTTTCGGAGTTTTGGAGTTTTGCAGTATCGGAGTTTTGGAGTTTTGGAGTTTCGGAGTTTTGGAGTTTCAGAGTTTTCGAGGTTCAGGGTTGTGGAGTTTCGGAATTTTTGAGTTTGGGAGTTTCGGAGTTTCGGAGTTTTGGTGTTTTGGAGTACCGAATTTTCGGAGTTTCGGATTTTTGGAGTTTTGGAGTTTCGGAGATTTGGAATTTCGGCGTTTTGGAGATTCGGGGTCTTGGAGTTTCGGAATTTTGTAGTTTTGTAGTTTTGGAGTTTTGGAGTGTCGGAGTTTCGGAGTGTTGGAGTTTTGGAGTTTTAGAGTTTTAGAGTTTTGGAGCTTGAAATTTTTGAGTTTCGTATTTTTGGAGTTTGGAGTTTTTAAGTTTTGGATTTTTGAGTTTTGGATTTTTGGAGTTTTGGAGTTTTTGAGTTTTGGAGTTTTGGATTTTTGCACTTTTGGAGTTTTGGAGTGTCGGAGTTTCGGAGTTTCGAATTAATGGAGTTTTTGAGTTTTAGAATTTTTGATTTTTGGAGGTATGGATTTTTGGAGTTTCGGAGTTGTGGAGATTCGGGGTTGTGGAGTTTTGGAGTTTTGGAGGTTCGGAGTTTTGGAGTTTTGGAGTGTTGGAGTTTCGGAGTTTTGAAGTTTCGGAGTTTTGGAGAGTCAGGGTTGTGGAGTTTCGGAATTTTTGAGTTTTGGAGTTTTGGAGTTTCGGAGTTCCGGAGTTTCGGAGTTTCGGAGTTTTGGAGTTTTGCAGTATCGGAGTTTTGGAGTTTTGGAGTTTCGGAGTTTCGGAGTTTTGGACTTTTGCAGTATCGGGAGTTTTGGAGTTCTGGAGTTTCGGAGTTTCGGAGTTTTGGAGGTTCAGGGTTGTGGAGTTTCGGAATTTTTGAGTTTTGGACTTTCGAATTTTCAGAGTTTCGGATTTTTGGAGTTTTGGAGTTTCGGAGATTTGGAGTTTCGGCGTTTTAAAGATTCGGGGAATTGGAGTTTCGGAATTTTGTAGTTTTGTAGTTTTGGAGTGTCGGAGTTTTGGAGTGTTAGAGTTTTGGAGTTATAGAGTTTTGGAGTTTTTGAGTTTTTGAGTTTTTGAGTTTTGGATTTTTGAACTTTTGCAGTTTTGGAGTTATGGAGTTTTGGAGTTTTGGAGTTTTGGAGTTTCGGAGTTTCGGAGTTTCGGAGATTCGGGGTTGTGGAGTTCTGGAGTTTTGGAGGTTCGGATTTTTGGAGTTTTGGAGTTTTGGAGTTTCGGAGTTTTGAAGTTTCGGAGTTTTGGAGAGTCAGGGTTGTGGAGTTTCGGAATTTTTGAGTTTTGGAGTTTTGGAGTTTCGGAGTTCCGGAGTTTCAGAGTTTCGGAGTTTTGGAATTTTGCAGTATCGGAGTTTTGGAGTTTTGGAGTTTCTGAGTTTTGGAGTTTCAGTTTTCGAGGTTCAGGGTTGTGGAGTTTCGGAATTTTTGAGTTTGGGAGTTTCGGAGTTTCGGAGTTTTGGAGTTTTGGAGTTTTAGAGTTTCGAATTTTCAGAGTTTCAGATTTTTGGAGTTTTGTAGTTTTGGAGTTTTGGAGTGTCGGAGTTTCGGAGTGTTGGAGTTTTGGAGTTTTAGAGTTTTGGAGTTTTGGAGTTTTGGAGTTCTAAATTATCGGAGTTTCGGAGTTTTGGTGTTTTGGAGTATCGAATTTTCAGAGTTTCGGATTTTTGGAGTTTTGGAGTTTCGGAGATTTGGAATTTCGGCGTTTTGGAGATTCGGGGTCTTGGAGTTTCGGAATTTTGTAGTTTTGTAGTTTCGTATTTTTGGAGTTTGGAGTTTTTAAGTTTTGGATTTTTGAGTTTTGGATTTTTGGAGTTTTGGAGTTCTTGAGTTTTGATTTTTGCAATTTTGGAGTTTTGGAGTTTCGGAGTTTCGGAGTTTTGGATTTTTGGAGTTTTGGAGGTATGGATTTTTGGATATTCAGGGTTTTGTTGGTGAATACAAGGGGGGGTACTGCGCACAAAAAGACAAGGACAAGAAGATAACACAACAAGCGCAGACTCGCGACTAACTTTATTTGAAAACACGATACTCCTTTTATAGTTTCAAACTGTCACATCACACACATGTGGAAACCAAAAACCTTTCTTCATTCTGATACAGTTTGATAGACGGGTCACTTACGCAATCTTTATCCTTCAGTTTGATACAGAACGCCTCCGCCAACTCACGCGCCACCTGGTCACGGCTCCTCCTCAAAACTTTTGTATCTGTCAGCAAAGGCAGGCAAGGGTTATTGCGCGTAGCATCCGGGCATGCGCCACAATGCAGGGGTAAATTCGACCCTGTCCCTGATTTCATGGAAAGCTGGTGCTCTCTTAAGCGCTCATTCAGACATCGGCCTGTCTGGCCGATGTATACCCTGCCACAGGTGAGGGGAATCTGGTATACCACACCCGTCTGGCACCTGACAAATCGAGTGGCATGACGCTTCTCGCAGTCCGCTTTCCTCTTCCCTCCGGACATGACCTGAGGGCACAATGAGGCCAACTTGCATGGGGCGGTAAAAACTACCGGCACGCCGTAGCTTTTCGCCACGTTCTTCAAGTTGTGGGAAATTCTGTGAATATACGGTAGAACCGCTGGCCTCATTTCCTTAGAACGGCCACTATCCCGGCACGTCCTATCTTTCAGTTTGCGCAGAAGCTTCTCTGCCACTGCAACAATGATTGAAGCAGGAAAACCAGCCTTCGTCATCCTAATTACCTGATTATTGAGGCTCTCGTGCACCAGGTGAGCGCAAGACTTAGACAAGGCGCCCTGCAGGCAATACGTTCCGATAGCCCGTTTGACTGTCTTGGAATGTGCTGACCTGAACGGCAACAGGTCTTTCCGTGCACGTGGTAAGTACATCCAGCAAACGTGATCTGGTGTTAAGGTCAGGTTAATATCTAAAAACTGTAGCTTGTCATGTTCCGGTAACTCGTGAGTAAAGGTTAGACCCTTCCCATGTCGTCTAAAAATCGATACAAATTCTTCCACAATCACAGTGTGCGTCGCGCCAGGTCGATCTTTAAGAAACACTAAATAGTCATCAACATACCTAAATATTTTCAGAGTTGTCTCATCGTCAAAACAGCGCACCAGATCACAGTCAATGCTGGACAAGAAGATGGTGCGCTGTTTTGACGATGAGACAACTCTGAAAATATTTAGGTATGTTGATGACTATTTAGTGTTTCTTAAAGATCGACCTGGCGCGACGCACACTGTGATTGTGGAAGAATTTGTATCGATTTTTAGACGACATGGGAAGGGTCTAACCTTTACTCACGAGTTACCGGAACATGACAAGCTACAGTTTTTAGATATTAACCTGACCTTAACACCAGATCACGTTTGCTGGATATACTTACCACGTGCACGGAAAGACCTGTTGCCGTTCAGGTCAGCACATTCCAAGACAGGCAAACGGGCTATCGGAACGTATTGCCTGCAGGGCGCCTTGTCTAAGTCTTGCGCTCACCTGGTGCACGAGAGCCTCAATAATCAGGTAATTAGGATGACGAAGGCTGGTTTTCCTGCTTCAATCATTGTTGCAGTGGCAGAGAAGCTTCTGCGCAAACTGAAAGATAGGACGTGCCGGGATAGTGGCCGTTCTAAGGAAATGAGGCCAGCGGTTCTACCGTATATTCACAGAATTTCCCACAACTTGAAGAACGTGGCGAAAAGCTACGGCGTGCCGGTAGTTTTTACCGCCCCATGCAAGTTGGCCTCATTGTGCCCTCAGGTCATGTCCGGAGGGAAGAGGAAAGCGGACTGCGAGAAGCGTCATGCCACTCGATTTGTCAGGTGCCAGACGGGTGTGGTATACCAGATTCCCCTCACCTGTGGCAGGGTATACATCGGCCAGACAGGCCGATGTCTGAATGAGCGCTTAAGAGAGCACCAGCTTTCCATGAAATCAGGGACAGGGTCGAATTTACCCCTGCATTGTGGCGCATGCCCGGATGCTACGCGCAATAACCCTTGCCTGCCTTTGCTGACAGATACAAAAGTTTTGAGGAGGAGCCGTGACCAGGTGGCGCGTGAGTTGGCGGAGGCGTTCTGTATCAAACTGAAGGATAAAGATTGCGTAAGTGACCCGTCTATCAAACTGTATCAGAATGAAGAAAGGTTTTTGGTTTCCACATGTGTGTGATGTGACAGTTTGAAACTATAAAAGGAGTATCGTGTTTTCAAATAAAGTTAGTCGCGAGTCTGCGCTTGTTGTGTTATCTTCTTGTCCTTGTCTTTTTGTGCGCAGTACCCCCCTTGTATTCACCATGATTGACCGACTAGCCCAACAACGTACGCTCTTAAACAGGGTTTTGTTGTTCCAGAAGTTTGTAGTTTTGGAGTTTTGGAGTGTCGGAGTTTCGGAGTTTCGAATTAATGGAGTTTTCGAGTTTTAGAATTTTTGATTTTTGGAGGTATGCATTTTTGGAGTTTCGGAGTTGTGGAGATTCGGGGTTGTGGAGTTTTGGAGTTTTGGAGGTTCGGAGTTTTGGAGTTTTGGAGTGTTGGAGTTTCGGAGTTTTGAAGTTTCGGAGTTTTGGAGAGTCAGGGTTGTGGAGTTTCGGAATTTTGTAGTTTGTAGTTTTGGAGTGTCGGAGTTTCGGAGTGTTGGAGTTTTGGTGTTTTAGAGTTTTGGAGTTTTTGAGTTTTTGAGTTTTGGATTTTTGCACTTTTGGAGTTTTGGAGTTATGGAGGTTTGGAGTTTTGGAGTTTTGGAGTTTTGGAGTTTCGGAGTTTCGGAGTTTCGGAGTTTTGGAGGTTCAGGGTTGTGGAGTTTCGGAATTTTTGAGTTTTGGAGTTTCGGAGTTTTGGAGTTTTGCAGTTTTGGAGTTTTGGAGTTTCGAATTTTCAGAGTTTCGGATTTTTGGAGTTTTGGAGTTTCGGAGATTTGGAGTTTCGGCGTTTTGGAGATTCGGGGTCTAGGAGTTTTGGAATTTTGTAGTTTTGTAGTTTTGGAGTGTCGGAGTTTCGGAGAGTCAGGGTTGTGGAGTTTCGGAATTTTGGAGTTTTGGAGTTTTGGAGTTTTGGAGTCTCGGGAGTTTTGGAGTTCTGGAGTGTCGGAGTTTCTTAGTTTTGGAGGTTCAGGGTTGTGGAGTTTCGGAATTTTTGAGTTTTGGAGTTTCGAATTTTCAGAGTTTCGGATTTTTGAAGTTTTGGAGTTCCGGAGATTTGGAGTTTCGGCGTTTTAAAGATTCGGGGTCTTGGAGTTTCGGAATTTTGTAGTTTTGTAGTTTTGGAGTGTCGGAGTTTTGGAGTGTTGGAGTTTTGGAGTTTTGGAGTTATAGAGTTTTGGAGTTTTTGAGTTTTTGAGTTTTGGATTTTTGAACTTTTACAGTTTTGGAGTTATGGAGTTTTGGAGTTTTGGAGTTTCGGAGTTGTGGAGTTTTGGACTTTTGGAGGTTCGGAGTTTTGGAGTTTTGGAGTGTCGCAGTTTTGAAGTTTCGGAGTTTTGGAGAGTCAGGGTTGTGGAGTTTCGGAATTTTTGAGTTTTGGAGTTTTGGAGTTTCGGAGTTCCGGAGTTTCGGAGTTTCGGAGTTTTGGTGTTTTGCAGTATCGGAGTTTTGGAGTTTTGGAGTTTCGGAGTTTTGGAGTTTCAGAGTTTTCGAGGTTCAGGGTTGTGGAGTTTCGGAATTTTTGAGTTTGGGAGTATCGGAGTTTCGGAGTTTTGGAGTTTTGGAGTTTTAGAGTTTCGAATTTTCAGAGTTTCGGATTTTTGGAGTTTTGGAGTTTCGGAGATTTGGAGTTTTGGCGTTTTGGAGTTTTAGAGTTTTGGAGTTTTGGAGTTTTGGAGTTCTAAATTATCGGAGTTTCGGAGTTTTGGTGTTTTGGAGTATCGAATTTTCAGAGTTTCGGATTTTTGGAGTTTTGGAGTTTCGGAGATTTGGAATTTCGGCGTTTTAGAGATTCGGGGTCTTGGAGTTTCGGAATTTTGTAGTTTTGTAGTTTTGGAGTTTTGGAGTGTCGGAGTTTCGGAGTGTTGGAGTTTTGGAGTTTTAGAGTTTTACAGTTTTGGAGTTTGAAATTTTTGAGTTTCGTATTTTTGGAGTTTGGAGTTTTTAAGTTTTGGATTTTTGAGTTTTGGATTTTTGGAGTTTTGGAGTTTTTGAGTTTTGATTTTTGCAATTTTGGAGTTTTGGAGTTTCGGAGTTTCGGAGTTTTGGATTTTTGGAGTTTTGGAGGTATGGATTTTTGGATATTCAGGGTTTTGTTGTTCCAGAAGTTTGTAGTTTTGGAGTTTTGGAGTGTCGGAGTTTCGGAGTTTCGAATTAATGGAGTTTTCGAGTTTTAGAATTTTTGATTTTTGGAGGTATGGATTTTTGGAGTTTCGGAGTTGTGGAGATTCGGGGTTGTGGAGTTTTGGAGTTTTGGAGGTTCGGAGTTTTGGAGTTTCGGAGTTTTGGAGAGTCAGGGTTGTGGAGTTTCGGAATTTTGTAGTTTGTAGTTTTGGAGTGTCGGAGTTTCGGAGTGTTGGAGTTTTGGTGTTTTAGAGTTTTGGAGTTTTTGAGTTTTGGATTTTTGCACTTTTGGAGTTTTGGAGTTATGGAGGTTTGGAGTTTTGGAGTTTTGGAGTTTCGGAGTTTCGGAGTTTCAGAGTTTTGGAGGTTCAGGATTGTGGAGTTTCGGAATTTTTGAGTTTTGGAGTTTCGGAGTTTTGGAGTTTTGCAGGTTTGGAGTTTTGGAGTTTCGAATTTTCAGAGTTTCGGATTTTTGGAGTTTTGGAGTTTCGGAGATTTGGAGTTTCGGCGTTTTGGAGATTCGGGGTCTAGGAGTTTTGGAATTTTGTAGTTTTGTAGTTTTGGAGTGTCGGAGTTTCGGAGAGTCAGGGTTGTGGAGTTTCGGAATTTTGGAGTTTTGGAGTTTCGGAGTTCCGGAGTTTCGGAGTTTCGGAGTTTTGGAGTTTTGCAGTCTCGGGAGTTTTGGAGTTTTGCAGTCTCGGGAGTTTTGGAGTTTTGGAGTTTCGGAGTTTTGAAGTTTCGGAGTTTTGGAGAGTCAGGGTTGTGTAGTTTCGGAATTTTTGAGTTTTGGAGTTTTGGAGTTTCGGAGTTCCGGAGTTTCAGAGTTTCGGAGTTTTGGAGTTTTGCAGTATCGGAGTTTTGGAGTTTTGGAGTTTCTGAGTTTTGGAGTTTCAGAGTTTTCGAGGTTCAGGGTTGTGGAGTTTCGCAATTTTTGAGTTTTGGAGTGTCGGAGTTTCGGAGTTTCGAATTAATGGAGTTTTCGAGTTTTAGAATTTTTGATTTTTGGAGGTATGGATTTTTGGAGTTTCGGAGTTGTGGAGATTCGGGGTTGTGGAGTTTTGGAGTTTTGGAGGTTCGGAGTTTTGGAGTTTTGGAGTGTTGGAGTTTCGGAGTTTTGAAGTTTCGGAGTTTTGGAGAATCAGGGTTGTGGAGTTTCGGAATTTTTGAGTTTTGGAGTTTTGGAGTTTCGGAGTTCCGGAGTTTCGGAGTTTCGGAGTTTTGGAGTTTTGCAGTATCAGAGTTTTGGAGTTTCGGAGTTTCGGAGTTTCGGAGTTTTGGAGTTTTGCAGTCTCGGGAGTTTTGGAGTTCTGGAGTTCTGGAGTTTCGGAGTTTCGGAGTTTTGGAGGTTCAGGGTTGTGGAGTTTCGGAATTTTTGAGTTTTGGACTTTCGAATTTTCAGAGTTTCGGATTTTTGGAGTTTCGGAGATTTGGAGTTCCGGCGTTTTAAAGATTCGGGGAATTGGAGTTTCGGAATTTTGTAGTTTTGTAGTTTTGGAGTGTCGGAGTTTTGGAGTGTTAGAGTTTTGGAGTTATAGAGTTTTGGAGTTTTTGAGTTTTTGAGTTTTTGAGTTTTGGATTTTTGAACTTTTGCAGTTTTGGAGTTATGGAGTTTTGGAGTTTTGGAGTTTCGGAGTTTCGGAGTTTCGGAGTTGTGGAGATTCGGGGTTGTGGAGTTCTGGAGTTTTGGAGGTTCGGATTTTTGGAGTTTTGGAGTTTCGGAGTTTTGAAGTTTCGGAGTTTTGGAGAGTCAGGGTTGTGGAGTTTCGGAATTTTTGAGTTTTGGAGTTTTGGAGTTTCGGAGTTCCGGAGTTTCAGAGTTTCGGAGTTTTGGAGTTTTGCAGTATCGGAGTTTTGGAGTTTTGGAGTTTCTGAGTTTTGGAGTTTCAGAGTTTTCGAGGTTCAGGGTTATGGAGTTTCGGAATTTTTGAGTTTGGGAGTTTCGGAGTTTCGGAGTTTTAGAGTTTTGGAGTTTTGGAGTTTTGGAGTTCTAAATTATCGGAGTTTCGGAGTTTTGGTGTTTTGGAGTATCGAATTTTCAGAGTTTCGGATTTTTGGAGTTTTGGAGTTTCGGAGATTTGGAATTTCGGCGTTTTGGAGATTCGGGGTCTTGGAGTTTCGGAATTTTGTAGTTTTGTAGTTTCGTATTTTTGGAGTTTGGAGTTTTTAAGTTTTGGATTTTTGAGTTTTGGATTTTTGGAGTTTTGGAGTTTTTGAGTTTTGATTTTTGCAATTTTGGAGTTTTGGAGTTTCGGAGTTTCGGAGTTTTGGATTTTTGGAGTTTTGGAGGTATGGATTTTTGGATATTCAGGGTTTTGTTGTTCCAGAAGTTTGTAGTTTTGGAGTTTTGGAATGTCGGAGTTTCGGAGTTTCGAATTAATGGAGTTTTCGAGTTTTAGAATTTTTGATTTCTGGAGGTATGCATTTTTGGAGTTTCGGAGTTGTGGAGATTCGGGGTTGTGGAGTTTTGGAGTTTTGGAGGTTCGGAGTTTTGGAGTTTTGGAGTGTTGGAGTTTCGGAGTTTTGAAGTTTCGGAGTTTTGGAGAGTCAGGGTTGTGGAGTTTCGGAATTTTGTAGTTTGTAGTTTTGGAGTGTCGGAGTTTCGGAGTGTTGGAGTTTTGTTGTTTTAGAGTTTTGGAGTTTTGGAGTTTTTGAGTTTTTGAGTTTTGGATTTTTGCACTTTTGGAGTTTTGGAGTTATGGAGGTTTGGAGTTTTGGAGTTTTGGAGTTTCGGAGTTTTGGAGTTTCGGCGTTTTGGAGATTCGGGGTCTAGGAGTTTTGGAATTTTGTAGTTTTGTAGTTTTGGAGTGTCGGAGTTTCGGAGAGTCAGGGTTGTGGAGTTTCGGAATTTTGGAGTTTTGGAGTTTTGGAGTTTCGGAGTTTCGGAGTTTTGGAGTTTTGCAGTCTCGGGAGTTTTGGAGTTCTGGAGTGTCGGAGTTTCTTAGTTTTGGAGGTTCAGGGTTGTGGAGTTTCGGAATTTTTGAGTTTTGGAGTTTCGAATTTTCAGAGTTTCGGATTTTTGGAGTTTTGGAGTTTCGGAGATTTGGAGTTTCGGCGTTTTAAAGATTCGGGGTCTTGGAGTTTCGGAATTTTGTAGTTTTGTAGTTTTGGAGTGTCGGAGTTTTGGAGTGTTGGAGTTTTGGAGTTTTGGAGTTATAGAGTTTTGGAGTTTTTGAGTTTTTGAGTTTTGGATTTTTGAACTTTTACAGTTTTGGAGTTATGGAGTTTTGGAGTTTTGGAGTTTTGGAGTTTCGGAGTTGTGGAGATTCGGGGTTGTGGAGTTTTGGACTTTTGGAGGTTCGGAGTTTTGGAGTTTTGGAGTTTGGGAGTTTTGAAGTTTCGGAGTTTTGGAGAGTCAGGGTTGTGGAGTTTCGGAATTTTTGAGTTTTGGAGTTTTGGAGTTTCGGAGTTCCGGAGTTCCGGAGTTTCGGAGTTTCGGAGTTTTGGTGTTTTGCAGTATCGGAGTTTTGGAGTTTTGGAGTTTCGGAGTTTTGGAGTTTCAGAGTTTTCGAGGTTCAGGGTTGTGGAGTTTCGGAATTTTTGAGTTTGGGAGTATCGGAGTTTCGGAGTTTTGGAGTTTTAGAGTTTCGAATTTTCAGAGTTTCGGATTTTTGGAGTTTTGGAGTTTCGGAGATTTGGAGTTTTGGCGTTTTGGAGATTCGGGGTCTTGGAGTTTCGGAATTTTGTAGTTTTGTAGTTTTGGAGTTTTGGAGTGTCGGAGTTTCGGAGTGTTGGAGTTTTGGAGTTTTAGAGTTTTGGAGTTTTGGAGTTTTGGAGTTCTAAATTATCGGAGTTTCGGAGTTTTGGTGTTTTGTAGTATCGAATTTTCAGAGTTTCGGATTTTTGGAGTTTTGGAGTTTCGGAGATTTGGAATTTCGGCGTTTTGGAGATTCGGGGTCTTGGAGTTTCGGAATTTTGTAGTTTTGTAGTTTTGGAGTTTTGGAGTGTCGGAGTTTCGGAGTGTTGGAGTTTTGGAGTTTTGGAGTTTTAGAGTTTTAGAGTTTTGGAGTTTGAAATTTTTGAGTTTCGTATTTTTGGAGTTTGGAGTTTTTAAGTTTTGGATTTTTGAGTTTTGGATTTTTGGAGTTTCGGAGTGTTGGAGTTTTGGAGTTTTGGAGTTTTTTAGTTTTGGAGTTTTGAATTTTTGCACTTTTGGAGTTTTGGAGTTTCGGAGTTTCGGAGTTTTGGATTTTTGGAGTTTTGGAGGTATGGATTTTTGGATATTCAGGGTTTTGTTGTTCCAGAAGTTTGTAGTTTTGGAGTTTTGGAATGTCGGAGTTTCGGAGTTTCGAATTAATGGAGTTTTCGAGTTTTAGAATTTTTGATTTTTGGAGGCATGCATTTTTGGAGTTTCGGAGTTGTGGAGATTCGGGGTTGTGGAGTTTTGGAGTTTTGGAGGTTCGGAGTTTTGGAGTTTTGGAGTGTTGGAGTTTCGGAGTTTTGAAGTTTCGGAGTTTTGGAGAGTCAGGGTTGTGGAGTTTCGGAATTTTGTAGTTTGTAGTTTTGGAGTGTCGGAGTTTCGGAGTGTTGGAGTTTTGTTGTTTTAGAGTTTTGGAGTTTTGGAGTTTTTGAGTTTTTGAGTTTTGGATTTTTGCACTTTTGGAGGTTTGGAGTTATGGAGGTTTGGAGTTTTGGAGTTTTGGAGTTTTGGAGTTTCGGAGTTTCGGAGTTTCAGAGTTTTGGAGGTTCAGGGTTGTGGAGTTTCGGAATTTTTGAGTTTTGGAGTTTCGGAGTTTTGGAGTTTCGGCGTTTTGGAGATTCGGGGTCTAGGAGTTTTGGAATTTTGTAGTTTTGTAGTTTTGGAGTGTCGGAGTTTCGGAGAGTCAGGGTTGTGGAGTTTCGGAATTTTGGAGTTTTGGAGTTTTGGAGTTTCGGAGTTCCGGAGTTTCGGAGTTTCGGAGTTTTGGAGTTTTGCAGTCTCGGGAGTTTTGGAGTTCTGGAGTGTCGGAGTTTCTTAGTTTTGGAGGTTCAGGGTTGTGGAGTTTCGGAATTTTTGAGTTTTGGAGTTTCGAATTTTCAGAGTTTCGGATTTTTGGAGTTTTGGAGTTTCGGAGATTTGGAGTTTCGGCGTTTTAAAGATTCGGGGTCTTGGAGTTTCGGAATTTTGTAGTTTTGTAGTTTTGGAGTGTCGGAGTTTTGGAGTGTTGGAGTTTTGGAGTTATAGAGTTTTGGAGTTTTTGAGTTTTTGAGTTTTGGATTTTTGAACTTTTACAGTTTTGGAGTTATGGAGTTTTGGAGTTTTGGAGTTTTGGAGTTTCGGAGTTGTGGAGATTCGGGGTTGTGGAGTTTTGGACTTTTGGAGGTTCGGAGTTTTGGAGTTTTGGAGTTTCGGAGTTTTGAAGTTTCGGAGTTTTGGAGAGTCAGGGTTGTGGAGTTTCGGAATTTTTGAGTTTTGGAGTTTTGGAGTTTTGGAGTTTCGGAGTTTCGGAGTTTCGGAGTTGTGGAGATTCGGGGTTGTGGAGTTCTGGAGTTTTGGAGGTTCGGATTTTTGGAGTTTTGGAGTTTTGGAGTTTCGGAGTTTCGGAGTTCCGGAGTTTCAGAGTTTCGGAGTTTTGGAGTTTTGCAGTATCGGAGTTTTGGAGTTTTGGAGTTTCTGAGTTTTGGAGTTTCAGAGTTTTCGAGGTTCAGGGTTGTGGAGTTTCGGAATTTTTGAGTTTGGGAGTTTCGGAGTTTCGGAGTTTTGGAGTTTTGGAGTTTTGGAGTTTTAGAGTTTCGAATTTTCAGAGTTTCAGATTTTTGGAGTTTTGTAGTTTTGGAGTTTTGGAGTGTCGGAGTTTCGGAGTGTTGGAGTTTTGGAGTTTTAGAGTTTTGGAGTTTTGGAGTTTTGGAGTTCTAAATTATCGGAGTTTCGGAGTTTTGGTGTTTTGGAGTATCGAATTTTCAGTTTCGGATTTTTGGAGTTTTGGAGTTTCGGAGATTTGGAATTTCGGCGTTTTGGAGATTCGGGGTCTTGGAGTTTCGGAATTTTGTAGTTTTGTAGTTTCGTATTTTTGGAGTTTGGAGTTTTTATGTTTTGGATTTTTGAGTTTTGGATTTTTGGAGTTTTGGAGTTTTTGAGTTTTGATTTTTGCAATTTTGGAGTTTTGGAGTTTCGGAGTTTTGGATTTTTGGAGTTTTGGAGGTATGGATTTTTGGATATTCAGGGTTTTGTTGTTCCAGAAGTTTGTAGTTTTGGAGTTTTGGAGTGTCGGAGTTTCGGAGTTTCGAATTAATGGAGTTTTCGAGTTTTAGAATTTTTGATTTTTGGAGGTATGCATTTTTGGAGTTTCGGAGTTGTGGAGATTCGGGGTTGTGGAGTTTTGGAGTTTTGGAGGTTCGGAGTTCTGGAGTTTTGGAGTTTTGGAGTGTTGGAGTTTCGGAGTTTTGAAGTTTCGGGGTTTTGGAGAGTCAGGGTTGTGGAGTTTCGGAATTTTGTAGTTTGTAGTTTTGGAGTGTCGGAGTTTCGGAGTGTTGGAGTTTTGGTGTTTTAGAGTTTTGGAGTTTTGGAGTTTTTGAGTTTTTGAGTTTTGGATTTTTGCACTTTTGGAGTTTTGGAGTTATGGAGGTTTGGAGTTTTGGAGTTTTGGAGTTTCGGAGTTTCGGAGTTTCGGAGTTTTGGAGGTTCAGGGTTGTGGAGTTTCGGAATTTTTGAGTTTTGGAGTTTCGGAGTTTTGGAGTTTTGCAGTTTTGGAGTTTTGGAGTTTCGAATTTTCAGAGTTTCGGATTTTTGGAGTTTTGGAGTTTCGGAGATTTGGAGTTTCGGCGTTTTGGAGATTCGGGGTCTAGGAGTTTTGGAATTTTGTAGTTTTGTAGTTTTGGAGTGTCGGAGTTTCGGAGAGTCAGGGTTGTGGAGTTTCGGAATTTTGGACTTTTGGAGTTTTGGAGTTTCGGAGTTCCGGAGGTTCGGAGTTTCGGAGTTTTGGAGTTTTGCAGTCTCGGGAGTTTTGGAGTTCTGGAGTGTCGGAGTTTCTTAGTTTTGGAGGTTCAGGGTTGTGGAGTTTCGGAATTTTTGAGTTTTGGAGTTTCGAATTTTCAGAGTTTCGGATTTTTGGAGTTTTGGAGTTTCGGAGATTTGGAGTTTCGGCGTTTTAAAGATTCGGGGTCTTGGAGTTTCGGAATTTTGTAGTTTTGTAGTTTTGGAGTGTCGGAGTTTTGGAGTGTTGGAGTTTTGGAGTTTTGGAGTTATAGAGTTTTGGAGTTTTTGAGTTTTTGAGTTTTGGATTTTTGAACTTTTACAGTTTTGGAGTTATGGAGTTTTGGAGTTTTGGAGTTTTGGAGTTTCGGAGTTGTGGAGATTCGGGGTTGTGGAGTTTTGGACTTTTGGAGGTTCGGAGTTTTGGAGTTTTGGAGTTTCGGAGTTTTGAATTTTCGGAGTTTTGGAGAGTCAGGGTTGTGGAGTTTCGGAATTTTTGAGTTTTGGAGTTTTGGAGTTTCGGAGTTCCGGAGTTTCGGAGTTTCGGAGTTTTGGTGTTTTGCAGTATCGGAGTTTTGGAGTTTCGGAGTTTTGGAGTTTCAGAGTTTTCGAGGTTCAGGGTTGTGGAGTTTCGGAATTTTTGAGTTTGGGAGTATCGGAGTTTCGGAGTTTTGGAGTTTTGGAGTTTTAGAGTTTCGAATTTTCAGAGTTTCGGATTTTTGGAGTTTTGGAGTTTCGGAGATTTGGAGTTTTGGCGTTTTGGAGATTCGGGGTCTTGGAGTTTCGGAATTTTGTAGTTATGTAGTTTTGGAGTTTCGGAGTGTCGGAGTTTCGGAGTGTTGGAGTTTTGGAGTTTTAGAGTTTTGGAGTTTTGGAGTTTTGGAGTTCTAAATTATCGGAGTTTCGGAGTTTTGGTGTTTTGGAGTATCGAATTTTCAGAGTTTCGGATTTTTGGAGTTTTGGAGTTTCGGAGATTTGGAATTTCGGCGTTTTGGAGATTCGGGGTCTTGGAGTTTCGGAATTTTGTAGTTTTGTAGTTTTGGAGTTTTGGAGTGTCGGAGTTTCGGAGTGTTGGAGTTTTGGAGTTTTAGAGTTTTAGAGTTTTGGAGTTTGAAATTTTTGAGTTTCGTATTTTTGGAGTTTGGAGTTTTGAAGTTTTGGATTTTTGAGTTTTGGATTTTTGGAGTTTTGGAGTTTTTGAGTTTTGATTTTTGCAATTTTGGAGTTTTGGAGTTTCAGAGTTTTGGAGTTTTGGAGTTCTAAATTATCGGAGTTTCGGAGTTTTGGTGTTTTGGAGTATCGAATTTTCAGAGTTTCGGATTTTTGGAGTTTTGGAGTTTCGGAGATTTGGAATTTCGGCGTTTTGGAGATTCGGGGTCTTGGAGTTTCGGAATTTTGTAGTTTTGTAGTTTCGTATTTTTGGAGTTTGGAGTTTTTAAGTTTTGGATTTTTGAGTTTTGGATTTTTGGAGTTTTGGAGTTTTTGAGTTTTGATTTTTGCAATTTTGGAGTTTTGGAGTTTCGGAGTTTCGGAGTTTTGGATTTTTGGAGTTTTGGAGGTATGGATTTTTGGATATTCAGGGTTTTGTTGTTCCAGAAGTTTGTAGTTTTGGAGTTTTGGAGTGTCGGAGTTTCGGAGTTTCGAATTAATGGAGTTTTCGAGTTCTAGAATTTTTTATTTTTGGAGGTATGCATTTTTGGAGTTTCGGAGTTGTGGAGATTCGGGGTTGTGGAGTTTTGGAGTTTTGGAGGTTCGGAGTTTTGGAGTTTTGGAGTGTTGGAGTTTCGGAGTTTTGAAGTTTCGGAGTTTTGGAGAGTCAGGGTTGTGGAGTTTCGGAATTTTGTAGTTTGTAGTTTTGGAGTGTCGGAGTTTCGGAGTGTTGGAGTTTTGGTGTTTTAGAGTTTTGGAGTTTTGGAGTTTTTGAGTTTTTGAGTTTTGGATTTTTGAACTTTTACAGTTTTGGAGTTATGGAGTTTTGGAGTTTTGGAGTTTTGGAGTTTTGGAGTTTCGGAGTTCTGGAGATTCGGGGTTGTGGAGTTTTGGACTTTTGGAGGTTCGGAGTTTTGGAGTTTTGGAGTTTCGGAGTTTTGAAGTTTCGGAGTTTTGGAGAGTCAGGGTTGTGGAGTTTCGGAATTTTTGAGTTTTGGAGTTTTGGAGTTTCGGAGTTCCGGAGTTTCGGAGTTTCGGAGTTTTGGTGTTTTGCAGTATCGGAGTTTTGGAGTTTTGGAGTTTCGGAGTTTTGGAGTTTCAGAGTTTTCGAGGTTCAGGGTTGTGGAGTTTCGGAATTTTTGAGTTTGGGAGTATCGGAGTTTCGGAGTTTTGGAGTTTTGGAGTTTTAGAGTTTCGAATTTTCAGAGTTTCGGATTTTTGGAGTTTTGGAGTTTCGGAGATTTGGAGTTTTGGCGTTTTGGAGATTCGGGGTCTTGGAGTTTCGGAATTTTGTAGTTTTGTAGTTTTGGAGTTTTGGAGTGTCGGAGTTTCGGAGTGTTGGAGTTTTGGAGTTTTAGAGTTTTGGAGTTTTGGAGTTTTGGAGTTCTAAATTATCGGAGTTTCGGAGTTTTGGTGTTTTGGAGTATCGAATTTTCAGAGTTTCGGATTTTTGGAGTTTTGGAGTTTCGGAGATTTGGAATTTCGGCGTTTTGGAGATTCGGGGTCTTGGAGTTTCGGAATTTTGTAGTTTTGTAGTTTTGGAGTTTTGGAGTGTCGGAGTTTCGGAGTGTTGGAGTTTTGGAGTTTTAGAGTTTTGGAGTTTGAAATTTTTGAGTTTCGTATTTTTGGAGTTTGGAGTTTTTAAGTTTTGGATTTTTGAGTTTTGGATTTTTGGAGTTTTGGAGTTTTTGAGTTTTGATTTTTGCAATTTTGGAGTTTTGGAGTTTCGGAGTTTCGGAGTTTTGGATTTTTGGAGTTTTGGAGGTATGGATTTTTGGATATTCAGGGTTTTGTTGTTCCAGAAGTTTGTAGTTTTGGAGTTTTGGAGTGTCGGGGTTTCGGAGTTTCGAATTAATGGAGTTTTCGAGTTTTAGAATTTTTGATTTTTGGAGGTATGGATTTTTGGAGTTTCGGAGTTGTGGAGATTCGGGGTTGTGGAGTTTTGGAGTTTTGGAGGTTCGGAGTTTTGGAGTTTCGGAGTTTTGGAGAGTCAGGGTTGTGGAGTTTCGGAATTTTGTAGTTTGTAGTTTTGGAGTGTTGGAGTTTCGGAGTGTTGGAGTTTTGGTGTTTTAGAGTTTTGGAGTTTTTGAGTTTTTGAGTTTTGGATTTTTGCACTTTTGGAGTTTTGGAGTTATGGAGGTTTGGAGTTTTGGAGTTTTGGAGTTTCGGAGTTTCGGAGTTTCAGAGTTTTGGAGGTTCAGGATTGTGGAGTTTTGGAATTTTTGAGTTTTGGAGTTTCGGAGTTTTGGAGTTTTGCAGTTTTGGAGTTTTGGAGTTTCGAATTTTCAGAGTTTCGGATTTTTGGAGTATTGGAGTTTCGGAGATTTGGAGTTTCGGCGTTTTGGAGATTCGGGGTCTAGGAGTTTTGGAATTTTGTAGTTTTGTAGTTTTGGAGCGTCGGAGTTTCGGAGAGTCAGGGTTGTGGAGTTTCGGAATTTTGGAGTTTTGGAGTTTCGGAGTTCCGGAGTTTCGGAGTTTCGGAGTTTTGGAGTTTTGCAGTCTCGGGAGTTTTGGAGTTTTGCAGTCTCGGGAGTTTTGGAGTTTTGAAGTCTCGGGAGTTTTGGAGTTCTGGAGTGTCGGAGTTTTGGAGTTTTGGAGTTTTGGAGTTTCGGAGTTTCGGAGTTTCGGAGTTTCGGAGTTTTGCAGTATCGGAGTTTTGGAGTTTTGGAGTTTCTGAGTTTTGGAGTTTCAAAGTTTTCGAGGTTCAGGGTTGTGGAGTTTCGGAATTTTTGAGTTTGGGAGTTTCGGAGTTTCGGAGTTTTGGAGTTTTGGAGTTTTAGAGTTTCGAATTTTCAGAGTTTCGGATTTTTGGAGTTTTGTAGTTTTGGAGTTTTGGAGTGTCGGAGTTTCGGAGTGTTGGAGTTTTGGAGTTTTAGAGTTTTGGAGTTTTGGAGTTTTGGAGTTCTAAATTATCGGAGTTTCGGAGTTTTGGTGTTTTGGAGTATCGAATTTTCAGAGTTCCAGATTTTTGGAGTTTTGGAGTTTCGGAGATTTGGAATTTCGGCGTTTTGGAGATTCGAGGTCTTGGAGTTTCGGAATTTTGTAGTTTTGGAGTTTTGGAGTGTCGGAGTTTCGGAGTGTTGGAGTTTTGGAGTTTTAGAGTTTTAGAGTTTTGGAGTTTGAAATTTTTGAGTTTCGTATTTTTGGAGTTTGGAGTTTTTAAGTTTTGGATTTTTGAGTTTTGGATTTTTGGAGTTTTGGAGTTTTTGAGTTTTGGATTTTTGCACTTTTGGAGTTTTAGAGTTCAGGGTTTTGTATATTCAGGGTTTTGTTCCAGAATTTTGTAGTTTTGGAGTTTTGGAGTGTCGGAGTTTCGGAGTTTCGAATTAATGGAGTTTTCGAGTTTTAGAATTTTTGATTTTTGGAGGTATGGATTTTTGGAGTTTCGGAGTTGCGGAGATTCGGGGTTGTGGAGTTTTGGAGTTTTGGAGGTTCGGAGTTTTGGAGTTTTGGAGTGTTGGAGTTTCGGAGTTTTGAAGTTTCGGAGTTTTGGAGAGTCAGGGTTGTGGAGTTTCGGAATTTTGTAGTTTTGTAGTTTTGGAGTGTCGGAGTTTCGGAGTGTTGGAGTTTTGGTGTTTTAGAGTTTTGGAGTTTTGGAGTTTTTGAGTTTTTGAGTTTTGGATTTTTGCACTTCTGGAGTTTTGGAGTTATGGAGGTTTGGAGTTTTGGAGTTTTGGAGTTTCGGAGTTTCGGAGTTTCAGAGTTTTGGAGGTCCAGGGTTGTGGAGTTTCGGAATTTTTGAGTTTTGGAGTTTCGAATTTTCAGAGTTTCGGATTTTTGGAGTTTTGGAGTTTCGGAGATTTGGAGTTTCGGCGTTTTAAAGATTCGGGGTCTTGGAGTTTCGGAATTTTGTAGTTTTGTAGTTTTGGAGTGTCGGAGTTTTGGAGTGTTGGAGTTTTGGAGTTATAGAGTTTTTGAGTTTTTGTGTTTTTGAGTTTTTGAGTTTTTGAGTTTTGGATTTTTGAACTTTTGCAGTTTTGGAGTTATGGAGTTTTGGAGTTTTGGAGTTTCGGAGTTGTGGAGATTCGGGGTTGTGGAGTTTTGGAGTTTTGGAGGTTCGGAGTTTTGGAGTTTTGGAGTTGTGGAGTTTCGGAATTTTTGAGTTTTGGAGTTTTGGAGTTTCGGAGTTCCGGAGTTTCGGAGTTTCGGAGTTTCGGAGTTTTGGAGTTTTGCAGTATCGGAGTTTTGGAGTTTTGGAGTTTCGGAGTTTTGGAGTTTCAGTTTTCGAGGTTCAGGGTTGTGGAGTTTCGGAATTTTTGAGTTTTGGAGTTTCGGAGATTTGGAGTTTTGGCGTTTTGGAGATTCGGGGTCTTGGAGTTTCGGAATTTTGTAGTTTTGTAGTTTTGGAGTTTTGGAGTGTCGGAGTTTCGGAGTGTTGGAGTTTTGGAGTTTTAAGAGTTTTGGAGTTTTGGAGTTTTGGAGTTCTAAATTATCGGAGTTTCGGAGTTTTGGTGTTTTGGAGTATCGAATTTTCAGAGTTTCGGATTTTTGGAGTTTTGGAGTTTCGGAGATTTGGAATTTCGGCGTTTTGGAGATTCGGGGTCTTGGAGTTTCGGAATTTTGTAGTTTTGTAGTTTTGGAGTTTTGGAGTGTCGGAGTTTCGGAGTGTTGGAGTTTTGGAGTTTTAGAGTTTTGGAGTTTGAAATTTTTGAGTTTCGTATTTTTGGAGTTTGGAGTTTTTAAGTTTTGGATTTTTGAGTTTTGGATTTTTGGAGTTTTGGAGTTTTTGAGTTTTGATTTTTGCAATTTTGGAGTTTTGGAGTTTCGGAGTTTCGGAGTTTTGGATTTTTGGAGTTTTGGAGGTATGGATTTTTGGATATTCAGGGTTTTGTTGTTCCAGAAGTTTGTAGTTTTGGAGTTTTGGAGTGTCGGAGTTTCGGAGTTTCGAATTAATGGAGTTTTCGAGTTTTAGAATTTTTGATTTTTGGAGGTATGGATTTTTGGAGTTTCGGAGTTGTGGAGATTCGGGGTTGTGGAGTTTTGGAGTTTTGGAGGTTCGGAGTTTTGGAGTTTCGGAGTTTTGGGGAGTCAGGGTTGTGGAGTTTCGGAATTTTGTAGTTTGTAGTTTTGGAGTGTCGGAGTTTCGGAGTGTTGGAGTTTTGGTGTTTTAGAGTTTTGGAGTTTTGGAGTTTTTGAGTTTTGGATTTTTGCACTTTTGCAGTTTTGGAGTTATGGAGGTTTGGAGTTTTGGAGTTTTGGAGTTTCGGAGTTTCGGAGTTTCAGAGTTTTGGAGGTTCAGGATTGTGGAGTTTCGGAATTTTTGAGTTTTGGAGTTTCGGAGTTTTGGAGTTTTGCAGTTTTGGAGTTTTGGAGTTTCGAATTTTCAGAGTTTCGGATTTTTGGAGTTTTGGAGTTTCGGAGTTTCGGAGATTTGGAGTTTCGGCGTTTTGGATATTCGGGGTCTAGGAGTTTTGGAATTTTGTAGTTTTGTAGTTTTGGAGTGTCGGAGTTTCGGAGAGTCAGGGTTGTGGAGTTTCGGAATTTTGGAGTTTTGGAGTTTCGGAGTTCCGGAGTTTCGGAGTTTCGGAGTTTTGGAGTTTTGCAGTCTCGGGAGTTTTGGAGTTTTGCAGTCTCGGGAGTTTTGGAGTTTTGCAGTCTCGGGAGTTTTGGAGTTCTGGAGTGTCGGAGTTTTGGAGTTTTGGAGTTTTGGAGTTTCGGAGTTTCGGAGTTTCGGAGTTTTGCAGTATCGGAGTTTTGGAGTTTTGGAGTTTCTGAGTTTTGGAGTTTCAAAGTTTTCGAGGTTCAGGGTTGTGGAGTTTCGGAATTTTTGAGTTTGGGAGTTTCGGAGTTTCGGAGTTTTGGAGTTTTGGAGTTTTAGAGTTTCGAATTTTCAGAGTTTCGGATTTTTGGAGTTTTGTAGTTTTGGAGTTTTGGAGTGTCGGAGTTTCGGAGTGTTGGAGTTTTGGAGTTTTAGAGTTTTGGAGTTTTGGAGTTTTGGAGTTCTAAATTATCGGAGTTTCGGAGTTTTGGTGTTTTGGAGTATCGAATTTTCAGAGTTTCGGATTTTTGGAGTTTTGGAGTTTCGGAGATTTGGAATTTCGGCGTTTTGGAGATTCGAGGTCTGGGAGTTTCGGAATTTTGTAGTTTTGGAGTTTTGGAGTGTCGGAGTTTCGGAGTGTTGGAGTTTTGGAGTTTTAGAGTTTTAGAGTTTTGGAGTTTGAAATTTTTGAGTTTCGTATTTTTGGAGTTTGGAGTTTTTAAGTTTTGGATTTTTGAGTTTTGGATTTTTGGAGTTTTGGAGTTTTTGAGTTTTGGATTTTTGCACTTTTGGAGTTTTAGAGTTCAGGGTTTTGGATATTCAGGGTTTTGTTCCAGAATTTTGTAGTTTTGGAGTTTTGGAGTGTCGGAGTTTCGGAGTTTCGAATTAATGGAGTTTTCGAGTTTTAGAATTTTTGATTTTTGGAGGTATGGATTTTTGGAGTTTCGGAGTTGCGGAGATTCGGGGTTGTGGAGTTTTGGAGTTTTGGAGGTTCGGAGTTTTGGAGTTTTGGAGTGTTGGAGTTTCGGAGTTTTGAAGTTTCGGAGTTTTGGAGAGTCAGGGTTGTGGAGTTTCGGAATTTTGTAGTTTTGTAGTTTTGGAGTGTCGGAGTTTCGGAGTGTTGGAGTTTTGGTGTTTTAGAGTTTTGGAGTTTTGGAGTTTTTGAGTTTTGGATTTTTGCACTTCTGGAGTTTTGGAGTTATGGAGGTTTGGAGTTTTGGAGTTTTGGAGTTTCGGAGTTTCGGAGTTTCAGAGTTTTGGAGGTTCAGGGTTGTGGAGTTTCGGAATTTTTGAGTTTTGGAGTTTCGAATTTTCAGAGTTTCGGATTTTTGGAGTTTTGGAGTTTCGGAGATTTGGAGTTTCGGCGTTTTAAAGATTCGGGGTCTTGGAGTTTCGGAATTTTGTAGTTTTGTAGTTTTGGAGTGTCGGAGTTTTGGAGTGTTGGAGTTTTGGAGTTATAGAGTTTTGGAGTTTTTGTGTTTTTGAGTTTTTGAGTTTTTGAGTTTTGGATTTTTGAACTTTTGCAGTTTTGGAGTTATGGAGTTTTGGAGTTTTGGAGTTTCGGAGTTGTGGAGATTCGGGGTTGTGGAGTTTTGGAGTTTTGGAGGTTCGGAGTTTTGGAGTTTTGGAGTTTTGGAGTTTCGGAGTTTTGAAGTTTCGGAGTTTTGGAGAGTCAGGGTTGTGGAGTTTCGGAATTTTTGAGTTTTGGAGTTTTGGAGTTTCGGAGTTCCGGAGTTTCGGAGTTTCGGAGTTTTGGAGTTTTGCAGTATCGGAGTTTTGGAGTTTTGGAGTTTCGGAGTTTTGGAGTTTCAGAGTTTTCGAGGTTCAGGGTTGTGGAGTTTCGGAATTTTTGAGTTTGGGAGTTTCGGAGTTTCGGAGTTTCGGAGTTTTGGTGTTTTGGAGTACCGAATTTTCGGAGTTTCGGATTTTTGGAGTTTTGGAGTTTCGGAGATTTGGAATTTCGGCGTTTTGGAGATTCGGGGTCTTGGAGTTTCGGAATTTTGTAGTTTTGTAGTTTTGGAGTTTTGGAGTGTCGGAGTTTCGGAGTGTTGGAGTTTTGGAGTTTTAGAGTTTTAGAGTTTTGGAGCTTGAAATTTTTGAGTTTCGTATTTTTGGAGTTTGGAGTTTTTAAGTTTTGGATTTTTGAGTTTTGGATTTTTGGAGTTTTGGAGTTTTTGAGTTTTGGAGTTTTGGATTTTTGCACTTTTGGAGTTTTGGAGTGTCGGAGTTTCGGAGTTTCGAATTAATGGAGTTTTCGAGTTTTAGAATTTTTGATTTTTGGAGGTATGGATTTTTGGAGTTTCGGAGTTGTGGAGATTCGGGGTTGTGGAGTTTTGGAGTTTTGGAGGTTCGGAGTTTTGGAGTTTTGGAGTGTTGGAGTTTCGGAGTTTTGAAGTTTCGGAGTTTTGGAGAGTCAGGGTTGTGGAGTTTCGGAATTTTTGAGTTTTGGAGTTTTGGAGTTTCGGAGTTCCGGAGTTTCGGAGTTTCGGAGTTTTGGAGTTTTGCAGTATCGGAGTTTTGGAGTTTTGGAGTTTCGGAGTTTCGGAGTTTTGGAGTTTTGCAGTATCGGGAGTTTTGGAGTTCTGGAGTTTCGGAGTTTCGGAGTTTTGGAGGTTCAGGGTTGTGGAGTTTCGGAATTTTTGAGTTTTGGACTTTCGAATTTTCTGAGTTTCGGATTTTTGGAGTTTTGGAGTTTCGGAGATTTGGAGTTTCGGCGTTTTAAAGATTCGGGGAATTGGAGTTTCGGAATTTTGTAGTTTTGTAGTTTTGGAGTGTCGGAGTTTTGGAGTGTTAGAGTTTTGGAGTTATAGAGTTTTGGAGTTTTTGAGTTTTTGAGTTTTTGAGTTTTGGATTTTTGAACTTTTGCAGTTTTGGAGTTATGGAGTTTTGGAGTTTTGGAGTTGTGGAGATTCGGGGTTGTGGAGTTCTGGAGTTTTGGAGGTTCGGATTTTTGGAGTTTTGGAGTTTTGGAGTTTTGGAGTTTCGGAGTTTTGAAGTTTCGGAGTTTTGGAGAGTCAGGGTTGTGGAGTTTCGGAATTTTTGAGTTTTGGAGTTTTGGAGTTTCGGAGTTCCGGAGTTTCAGAGTTTCGGAGTTTTGGAGTTTTGCAGTATCGGAGTTTTGGAGTTTTGGAGTTTCTGAGTTTTGGAGTTTCAGAGTTTTCGAGGTTCAGGGTTGTGGAGTTTCGGAATTTTTGAGTTTGGGAGTTTCGGAGTTTCGGAGTTTTGGAGTTTTGGAGTTTTGGAGTTTTGGAGTTTTAGAGTTTCGAATTTTCAGAGTTTCAGATTTTTGGAGTTTTGTAGTTTTGGAGTTTTGGAGTGTCGGAGTTTCGGAGTGTTGGAGTTTTGGAGTTTTAGAGTTTTGGAGTTTTGGAGTTTTGGAGTTCTAAATTATCGGAGTTTCGGAGTTTTGGTGTTTTGGAGTATCGAATTTTCAGAGTTTCGGATTTTTGGAGTTTTGGAGTTTCGGAGATTTGGAATTTCGGCGTTTTGGAGATTCGGGGTCTTGGAGTTTCGGAATTTTGTAGTTTTGTAGTTTCGTATTTTTGGAGTTTGGAGTTTTTAAGTTTTGGATTTTTGAGTTTTGGATTTTTGGAGTTTTGGAGTTCTTGAGTTTTGATTTTTGCAATTTTGGAGTTTTGGAGTTTCGGAGTTTCGGAGTTTTGGATTTTTGGAGTTTTGGAGGTATGGATTTTTGGATATTCAGGGTTTTGTTGTTCCAGAAGTTTGTAGTTTTGGAGTTTTGGAGTGTCGGAGTTTCGGAGTTTCGAATTAATGGAGTTTTCGAGTTTTAGAATTTTTGATTTTTGGAGGTATGCATTTTTGGAGTTTCGGAGTTGTGGAGATTCGGGGTTGTGGAGTTTTGGAGTTTTGGAGGTTCGGAGTTTTGGAGTTTTGGAGTGTTGGAGTTTCGGAGTTTTGAAGTTTCGGAGTTTTGGAGAGTCAGGGTTGTGGAGTTTCGGAATTTTGTAGTTTGTAGTTTTGGAGTGTCGGAGTTTCGGAGTGTTGGAGTTTTGGTGTTTTAGAGTTTTGGAGTTTTTGAGTTTTTGAGTTTTGGATTTTTGCACTTTTGGAGTTTTGGAGTTATGGAGGTTTGGAGTTTTGGAGTTTTGGAGTTTCGGAGTTTCGGAGTTTCGGAGTTTTGGAGGTTCAGGGTTGTGGAGTTTCGGAATTTTTGAGTTTTGGAGTTTCGGAGTTTTGGAGTTTTGCAGTTTTGGAGTTTTGGAGTTTCGAATTTTCAGAGTTTCGGATTTTTGGAGTTTTGGAGTTTCGGAGATTTGGAGTTTCGGCGTTTTGGAGATTCGGGGTCTAGGAGTTTTGGAATTTTGTAGTTTTGTAGTTTTGGAGTGTCGGAGTTTCGGAGAGTCAGGGTTGTGGAGTTTCGGAATTTTGGAGTTTTGGAGTTTCGGAGTTCCGGAGGTTCGGAGTTTGGGAGTTTTGGAGTTTTGCAGTCTCGGGAGTTTTGGAGTTCTGGAGCGTCGGAGTTTCTTAGTTTTGGAGGTTCAGGGTTGTGGAGTTTCGGAATTTTTGAGTTTTGGAGTTTCGAATTTTCAGAGTTTCGGATTTTTGGAGTTTTGGAGTTTCGGAGATTTGGAGTTTCGGCGTTTTAAAGATTCGGGGTCTTGGAGTTTCGGAATTTTGTAGTTTTGTAGTTTTGGAGTGTCGGAGTTTTGGAGTGTTGGAGTTTTGGAGTTTTGGAGTTATAGAGTTTTGGAGTTTTTGAGTTTTTGAGTTTTGGATTTTTGAACTTTTACAGTTTTGGAGTTATGGAGTTTTGGAGTTTTGGAGTTTCGGAGTTGTGGAGTTTTGGACTTTTGGAGGTTCGGAGTTTTGGAGTTTTGGAGTTTCGGAGTTTTGAAGTTTCGGAGTTTTGGAGAGTCAGGGTTGTGGAGTTTCGGAATTTTTGAGTTTTGGAGTTTTGGAGTTTCGGAGTTCCGGAGTTTCGGAGTTTCGGAGTTTTGGTGTTTTGCAGTATCGGAGTTTTGGAGTTTTGGAGTTTCGGAGTTTTGGGGTTTCAGAGTTTTCGAGGTTCAGGGTTGTGGAGTTTCGGAATTTTTGAGTTTGGGAGTATCGGAGTTTCGGAGTTTTGGAGTTTCGGAGATTTGGAGTTTTGGCGTTTTGGAGTTTTAGAGTTTTGGAGTTTTGGAGTTTTGGAGTTCTAAATTATCGGAGTTTCGGAGTTTTGGTGTTTTGGAGTATCGAATTTTCAGAGTTTCGGATTTTTGGAGTTTTGGAGTTTCGGAGATTTGGAATTTCGGCGTTTTAGAGATTCGGGGTCTTGGAGTTTCGGAATTTTGTAGTTTTGTAGTTTTGGAGTTTTGGAGTGTCGGAGTTTCGGAGTGTTGGAGTTTTGGAGTTTTAGAGTTTTACAGTTTTGGAGTTTGAAATTTTTGAGTTTCGTATTTTTGGAGTTTGGAGTTTTTAAGTTTTGGATTTTTGAGTTTTGGATTTTTGGAGTTTTGGAGTTTTTGAGTTTTGATTTTTGCAATTTTGGAGTTTTGGAGTTTCGGAGTTTCGGAGTTTTGGAGAGTCAGGGTTGTGGAGTTTCGGAATTTTGTAGTTTGTAGTTTTGGAGTGTCGGAGTTTCGGAGTGTTGGAGTTTTGGTGTTTTAGAGTTTTGGAGTTTTGGAGTTTTTGAGTTTTGGATTTTTGCACTTTTGGAGTTTTGGAGTTATGGAGGTTTGGAGTTTTGGAGTTTTGGAGTTTCGGAGTTTCGGAGTTTCGGAGTTTCAGAGTTTTGGAGGTTCAGGATTGTGGAGTTTCGGAATTTTTGAGTTTTGGAGTTTCGGAGTTTTGGAGTTTTGCAGTTTTGGAGTTTTGGAGTTTCGAATTTTCAGAGTTTCGGATTTTTGGAGTTTTGGAGTTTCGGAGATTTGGAGTTTCGGCGTTTTGGAGATTCGGGGTCTAGGAGTTTTGGAATTTTGTAGTTTTGTAGTTTTGGAGTGTCGGAGTTTCGGAGAGTCAGTGTTGTGGAGTTTCGGAATTTTGGAGTTTTGGAGTTTTGGAGTTCCGGAGTTTCGGAGTTTCGGAGTTTTGGAGTTTTGCAGTCTCGGGAGTTTTGGAGTTTTGCAGTCTCGGGAGTTTTGGAGTTTTGGAGTTTCGGAGTTTTGAAGTTTCGGAGTTTTGGAGAGTCAGGGTTGTGTAGTTTCGGAATTTTTGAGTTTTGGAGTTTTGGAGTTTCGGAGTTCCGGAGTTTCAGAGTTTCGGAGTTTTGGAGTTTTGCAGTATCGGAGTTTTGGAGTTTTGGAGTTTCTGAGTTTTGGAGTTTCAGAGTTTTCGAGGTTCAGGGTTGTGGAGTTTCGGAATTTTTGAGTTTGGGAGTTTCGGAGTTTCGGAGTTTTGGAGTTTTGGAGTTTTGGAGTTTTAGAGTTTCGAATTTTCAGTTTCAGATTTTTGGAGTTTTGTAGTTTTGGAGTTTTGGAGTGTCGGAGTTTCGGAGTGTTGGAGTTTTGGAGTTTTAGAGTTTTGGAGTTTTGGAGTTTTGGAGTTCTAAATTATCGGAGTTTCGGAGTTTTGGTGTTTTGGAGTATCGAATTTTCAGAGTTTCGGATTTTTGGAGTTTTGGAGTTTCGGAGATTTGGAATTTCGGCGTTTTGGAGATTCGGGGTCTTGGAGTTTCGTAATTTTGTAGTTTTGTAGTTTCGTATTTTTGGAGTTTGGAGTTTTTCAGTTTTGGATTTTTGAGTTTTGGATTTTTGAAGTTTTGGAGTTTTTGAGTTTTGATTTTTGCAATTTTGGAGTTTTGGAGTTTCGGAGTTTCGGAGTTTTGGATTTTTGGAGTTTTGGAGGTATGGATTTTTGGATATTCAGGGTTTTGTTGTTCCAGAAGTTTGTAGTTTTGGAGTTTTGGAATGTCGGAGTTTCGGAGTTTCGAATTAATGGAGTTTTCGAGTTTTAGAATTTTTGATTTTTGGAGGTATGCATTTTTGGAGTTTCGGAGTTGTGGAGATTCGGGGTTGTGGAGTTTTGGAGTTTTGGAGGTTCGGAGTTTTGGAGTTTTGGAGTGTTGGAGTTTCGGAGTTTTGAAGTTTCGGAGTTTTGGAGAGTCAGGGTTGTAGAGTTTCGGAATTTTGTAGTTTGTAGTTTTGGAGTGTCGGAGTTTTGGAGTGTTGGAGTTTTGGTGTTTTAGAGTTTTGGAGTTTTGGAGTTTTTGAGTTTTGGATTTTTGCACTTTTGGAGTTTTGGAGTTATGGAGGTTTGGAGTTTTGGAGTTTTGGAGTTTCGGAGTTTCGGAGTTTCAGAGTTTTGGAGGTTCAGGGTTGTGGAGTTTCGGAATTTTTGAGTTTTGGAGTTTCGGAGTTTTGGAGTTTTGCAGTTTTGGAGTTTTGGAGTTTCGAATTTTCAGAGTTTCGGATTTTTGGAGTTTTGGAGTTTCGGAGATTTGGAGTTTCGGCGTTTTGGAGATTCGGGGTCTAGGAGTTTTGGAATTTTGTAGTTTTGTAGTTTTGGAGTGTCGGAGTTTCGGAGAGTCAGGGTTGTGGAGTTTCGGAATTTTGGAGTTTTGGAGTTTTGGAGTTTCGGAGTTCCGGAGTTTCGGAGTTTCGGAGTTTTGGAGTTTTGCAGTCTCGGGAGTTTTGGAGTTTTGCAGTCTCGGGAGTTTTGGAGTTCTGGAGTGTCGGAGTTTCTTAGTTTTGGAGGTTCAGGGTTGTGGAGTTTCGGAATTTTTGAGTTTTGGAGTTTCGAATTTTCAGAGTTTCGGATTTTTGGAGTTTTGGAGTTTCGGAGATTTGGAGTTTCGGCGTTTTAAAGATTCGGGGTCTTGGAGTTTCGGAATTTTCTAGTTTTGTAGTTTTGGAGTGTCGGAGTTTTGGAGTGTTGGAGTTTTGGAGTTATAGAGTTTTGGAGTTTTTGAGTTTTGGAGTTTCGGAGTTGTGGAGATTCGGGGTTGTGGAGTTTTGGACTTTTGGAGGTTCAGAGTTTTGGAGTTTTGGAGTTTCGGAGTTTTGAAGTTTCGGAGTTTTGGAGAGTCAGGGTTGTGGAGTTTCGGAATTTTTGAGTTTTGGAGTTTTGGAGTTTCGGAGTTCCGGAGTTTCGGAGTTTCGGAGTTTTGGTGTTTTGCAGTATCGGAGTTTTGGAGTTTTGGAGTTTCGGAGTTTTGGAGTTTCAGAGTTTTCGAGGTTCAGGGTTGTGGAGTTTCGGAATTTTTGAGTTTGGGAGTATCGGAGTTTCGGAGTTTTGGAGTTTTGGAGTTTTGGAGTTTTAGGGGTTCGAATTTTCAGAGTTTCGGATTTTTGGAGTTTTGGAGTTTCGGAGATTTGGAATTTTGGCGTTTTGGAGATTCGGGGTCTTGGAGTTTCGGAATTTTGTAGTTTTGTAGTTTTGGAGTTTTGGAGTGTCGGAGTTTCGGAGTGTTGGAGTTTTGGAGTTTTAGAGTTTCGGAGTTTTGGTGTTTTGGAGTATCGAATTTTCAGAGTTTCGGATTTTTGGAGTTTTGGAGTTTCGGAGATTTGGAATTTCGGCGTTTTGGAGATTCGGGGTCTTGGAGTTTCGGAATTTTGTAGTTTTGGAGTTTTGGAGTGTCGGAGTTTCGGAGTGTTGGAGTTCTGGAGTTTTAGAGTTTTAGAGTTTTGGAGTTTGAAATTTTTGAGTTTTGGAGTTTTGGATTTTTGCACTTTTGGAGTTTTGGAGTTTCGGAGTTTCGGAGTTTTGGATTTTTGGAGTTTTGGAGGTATGGATTTTTGGATATTCAGGGTTTTGTTGTTCCAGAATTTTGTAGTTTTGGAGCTTTGGAGTGTCGGAGTTTCGGAGTTTCGAATTAATGGAGTTTTCGAGTTTTAGAATTTTTGATTTTTGGAGGTATGGATTTTTGGAGTTTCGGAGTTGTGGAGATTCGGGGTTGTGCAGTTTTGGAGTTTCGGAGTTTTGAAGTTTCGGAGTTTTGGAGAGTCAGGGTTGTGGAGTTTCGGAATTTTTGAGTTTTGGAGTTTTGGAGTTTCGGAGTTCTGGAGTTTCGGAGTTTCGGAGTTTTGGAGTTTTGCAGTATCGGAGTTTTGGAGTTTTGGAGTTTCGGAGTTTCGGAGTTTTGGAGTTTTGCAGCCTCGGGAGTTTTGGAGTTCTGGAGTTTCGGAGTTTCAGAGTTTTGGAGGTTCAGGGTTGTGGAGTTTCGGAATTTTTGAGTTTTGGAGTTTCGAATTTTCAGTTTCGGATTTTTGGAGTTTTGGAGTTTTGGAGATTTGGAGTTTCGGCGTTTTAAAGATTCGGGGTCTTGGAGTTTCGGAATTTTGTAGTTTTGTAGTTTTGGAGTGTCGGAGTTTTGGAGTGTTGGAGTTTTGGAGTTATAGAGTTTTGGAGTTTTTGAGTTTTTGAGTTTTTGAGTTTTTGAGCTTTTGAGTTTTGGATTTTTGAACTTTTGCAGTTTTGGAGTTATGGAGTTTTGGAGTTTTGGAGTTTCGGAGTTTCGGAGTTTCGGAGTTGTGGAGATTCGGGGTTGTGGAGTTTTGGAGTTTTGGAGGTTCGGAGTTTTGGAGTTTTGGAGTTTTGGAGTTTCGGAGTTTTGGAGAGTCAGGGTTGTGGAGTTTCGGAATTTTTGAGTTTTGGAGTTTTGGAGTTTCGGAGTTTCGGAGTTTTGGAGTTTTGCAGTATCGGAGTTTTGGAGTTTTGGAGTTTCTGAGTTTTGGAGTTTCAGAGTTTTCGAGGTTCAGGGTTGTGGAGTTTCGGAATTTTTGAGTTTGGGAGTTTCGGAGTTTCGGAGTTTTGGAGTTTTGGAGTTTTGGAGTTTTAGAGTTTCGAATTTTCAGAGTTTCGGATTTTTGGAGTTTTGTAGTTTTGGAGTTTTGGAGTGTCGGAGTTTCGGAGTGTTGGAGTTTTGAAGTTTTAGAGTTTTGGAGTTTTGGAGTTCTAAATTATCGGAGTTTCGGAGTTTTGGTGTTTTGGAGTATCGAATTTTCAGTTTCGGATTTTTGGAGTTTTGGAGTTTCGGAGATTTGGAATTTCGGCGTTTTGGAGATTCGGGGTCTTGGAGTTTCGGAATTTTGTAGTTTTGGAGTTTTGGAGTTTCGGAGTTTTGGAGTTTCAGAGTTTTCGAGCTTCAGGGTTGTGGAGTTTCGGAATTTTTGAGTTTGGGAGTTTCGGAGTTTTGGAGTTTTGGAGTTTTGGAGTTTTAGAGTTTCGAATTTTCAGTTTCGGATTTTTGGAGTTTTGGGGTTTCAGAGATTTGGAGTTTTGGCGTTTTGGAGATTCGGGGTCTTGGAGTTTCGGAATTTTGTAGTTTTGTAGTTTTGGAGTTTTGGAGTGTCGGAGTTTCGGAGTGTTGGAGTTTTGGAGTTTTAGAGTTTTAGAGTTTTGGAGTTTGAAATTTTTGAGTTTCGTATTTTTGGAGTTTGGAGTTTTTAAGTTTTGGATTTTTGAGTTTTGGATTTTTGGAGTTTTGGAGTTTTTGAGTTTTGGAGTTTTGGATTTTTGCACTTTTGGAGTTTTGGAGTTTCGGAGTTTCGGAGTTTTGGATTTTTGGAGTTTTGGAGGTATGGATTTTTGGATATTCAGGGTTTTGTTGTTCCAGAATTTTGTAGTTTTGGAGCTTTGGAGTGTCGGAGTTTCGGAGTTTCGAATTAATGGAGTTTTCGAGTTTTAGAATTTTTGATTTTTGGAGGTATGGATTTTTGGAGTTTCGGAGTTGTGGAGATTCGGGGTTGTGCAGTTTTGGAGTTTCGGAGTTTTGAAGTTTCGGAGTTTTGGAGAGTCAGGGTTGTGGAGTTTCGGAATTTTTGAGTTTTGGAGTTTTGGAGTTTCGGAGTTCTGGAGTTTCGGAGTTTTGGAGTTTTGCAGTATCGGAGTTTTGGAGTTTTGGAGTTTCGGAGTTTCGGAGTTTTGGAGTTTTGCAGTCTCGGGAGTTTTGGAGTTCTGGAGTTTCGGAGTTTCGGAGTTTTGGAGGTTCAGGGTTGTGGAGTTTCGGAATTTTTGAGTTTTGGAGTTTCGAATTTTCAGTTTCGGATTTTTGGAGTTTTGGAGTTTTGGAGATTTGGAGTTTCGGCGTTTTAAAGATTCGGGGTCTTGGAGTTTCGGAATTTTGTAGTTTTGTAGTTTTGGAGTGTCGGAGTTTTGGAGTGTTGGAGTTTTGGAGTTATAGAGTTTTGGAGTTTTTGAGTTTTTGAGTTTTTGAGTTTTTGAGCTTTTGAGTTTTGGATTTTTGAACTTTTGCAGTTTTGGAGTTATGGAGTTTTGGAGTTTTGGAGTTTCGGAGTTTCGGAGTTGTGGAGATTCGGGGTTGTGGAGTTTTGGAGTTTTGGAGGTTCGGAGTTTTGGAGTTTTGGAGTTTTGGAGTTTCGGAGTTTTGAAGTTTCGGAGTTTTGGAGAGTCAGGGTTGTGGAGTTTCGGAATTTTTGAGTTTTGGAGTTTTGGAGTTTCGGAGTTTCGGAGTTTTGGAGTTTTGCAGTATCGGAGTTTTGGAGTTTTGGAGTTTCTGAGTTTCAGAGTTTTCGAGGTTCAGGGTTGTGGAGTTTCGGAATTTTTGAGTTTGGGAGTTTCGGAGTTTGGGAGTTTTGGAGTTTTGGAGTTTTGGAGTTTTAGAGTTTCGAATTTTCAGAGTTTCGGATTTTTGGAGTTTTGTAGTTTTGGAGTGTCGGAGTTTCGGAGTGTTGGAGTTTTGAAGTTTTAGAGTTTTGGAGTTTTGGAGTTCTAAATTATCGGAGTTTCGGAGTTTTGGTGTTTTGGAGTATCGAATTTTCAGAGTTTCGGATTTTTGGAGTTTTGGAGTTTCGGAGATTTGGAATTTCGGCGTTTTGGAGATTCGGGGTCTTGGAGTTTCGGAATTTTGTAGTTTTGGAGTTTTGGAGTTTCGGAGTTTTGGAGTTTCAGAGTTTTCGAGCTTCAGGGTTGTGGAGTTTCGGAATTTTTGAGTTTGGGAGTTTCGGAGTTTTGGAGTTTTGGAGTTTTGGAGTTTTAGAGTTTCGAATTTTCAGAGTTTCGGATTTTTGGAGTTTTGGAGTTTCAGAGATTTGGAGTTTTGGCGTTTTGGAGATTCGGGGTCTTGGAGTTTCGGAATTTTGTAGTTTTGTAGTTTTGGAGTTTTGGAGTGTCGGAGTTTCGGAGTGTTGGAGTTTTGGAGTTTTAGAGTTTTGGAGTTTTGGAGTTTTGGAGTTCTAAATTATCGGAGTTTCGGAGTTTTGGTGTTTTGGAGTATCGAATTTTCAGAGTTTCGGATGTTTGGAGTTTTGGAGTTTCGGAGATTTGGAATTTCGGCGTTTTGGAGATTCGGGGTCTTGGAGTTTCGGAATTTTGTAGTTTTGTAGTTTTGGAGTTTTGGAGTGTCGGAGTTTCGGAGTGTTGGAGTTTTGGAGTTTTAGAGTTTTAGAATTTTTGATTTTTGGAGGTATGCATTTTTGGAGTTTCGGAGTTGTGGAGATTCGGGGTTGTGGAGTTTTGGAGTTTTGGAGTGTTGGAGTTTCGGAGTTTTGAAGTTTCGGAGTTTTGGAGAGTCAGGGTTGTGGAGTTTCGGAATTTTGTAGTTTGTAGTTTTGGAGTGTCGGAGTTTCGGAGTGTTGGAGTTTTGGTGTTTTAGAGTTTTGGAGTTTTGGAGTTTTTGAGTTTTTGAGTTTTGGATTTTTGAACTTTTACAGTTTTGGAGTTATGGAGTTTTGGAGTTTTGGAGTTTCGGAGTTGTGGAGATTCGGGGTTGTGGAGTTTTGGACTTTTGGAGGTTCGGAGTTTTGGAGTTTTGGAGTTTCGGAGTTTTGAAGTTTCGGAGTTTTGGAGAGTCAGGGTTGTGGAGTTTCGGAATTTTTGAGTTTTGGAGTTTTGGAGTTTCGGAGTTCCGGAGTTTCGGAGTTTCGGAGTATTGGTGTTTTGCAGTATCGGAGTTTTGGAGTTTTGGAGTTTTGGAGTTTCAGAGTTTTCGAGGTTCAGGGTTGTGGAGTTTCGGAATTTTTGAGTTTGGGAGTATCGGAGTTTCGGAGTTTTGGAGTTTTGGAGTTTTAGAGTTTCGAATTTTCAGAGTTTCGGATTTTTGGAGTTTTGGAGTTTCGGAGATTTGGAGTTTTGGCGTTTTGGAGATTCGGTGTCTTGGAGTTTCGGAATTTTGTAGTTTTGTAGTTTTGGAGTTTTGGAGTGTCGGAGTTTCGGAGTGTTGGAGTTTTGGAGTTTTAGAGTTTTGGAGTTTTGGAGTTTTGGAGTTCTAAATTATCGGAGTTTCGGAGTTTTGGTGTTTTGGAGTATCGAATTTTCAGAGTTTCGGATTTTTGGAGTTTTGGAGTTTCGGAGATTTGGAATTTCGGCGTTTTGGAGATTCGGGGTCTTGGAGTTTCGGAATTTTGTAGTTTTGTAGTTTTGGAGTTTTGGAGTGTCGGAGTTTCGGAGTGTTGGAGTTTTGGAGTTTTAGAGTTTTAGAGTTTTGGAGTTTGAAATTTTTGAGTTTCGTATTTTTGGAGTTTGGAGTTTTTAAGTTTTGGATTTTTGAGTTTTGGATTTTTGGAGTTTTGGAGTTTTTGAGTTTTGATTTTTGCAATTTTGGAGTTTTGGAGTTTCGGAGTTTCGGAGTTTTGGATTTTTGGAGTTTTGGAGGTATGGATTTTTGGATATTCAGGGTTTTGTTGTTCCAGAAGTTTGTAGTTTTGGAGTTTTGGAGTGTCGGAGTTTCGGAGTTTCGAATTAATGGAGTTTTCGAGTTTTAGAATTTTTGATTTTTGGAGGTATGGATTTTTGGAGTTTCGGAGTTGTGGAGATTCGGGGTTGTGGAGTTTTGGAGTTTTGGAGGTTCGGAGTTTTGGAGTTTCGGAGTTTTGGAGAGTCAGGGTTGTGGAGTTTCGGAATTTTGTAGTTTGTAGTTTTGGAGTGTCGGAGTTTCGGAGTGTTGGAGTTTTGGTGTTTTAGAGTTTTGGAGTTTTGGAGTTTTGGAGTTTTTGAGTTTTGGATTTTTGAACTTTTACAGTTTTGGAGTTATGGAGTTTTGGAGTTTTGGAGTTTCGGAGTTGTGGAGATTCGGGGTTGTGGAGTTTTGGACTTTTGGAGGTTCGGAGTTTTGGAGTTTTGGAGTTTCGGAGTTTTGAAGTTTCGGAGTTTTGGAGAGTCAGGGTTGTGGAGTTTCGGAATTTTTGAGTTTTGGAGTTTTGGAGTTTCGGAGTTCCGGAGTTTCGGAGTTTCGGAGTATTGGTGTTTTGCAGTATCGGAGTTTTGGAGTTTTGGAGTTTTGGAGTTTCAGAGTTTTCGAGGTTCAGGGTTGTGGAGTTTCGGAATTTTTGAGTTTGGGAGTATCGGAGTTTCGGAGTTTTGGAGTTTTGGAGTTTTAGAGTTTCGAATTTTCAGAGTTTCGGATTTTTGGAGTTTTGGAGTTTCGGAGATTTGGAGTTTTGGCGTTTTGGAGATTCGGTGTCTTGGAGTTTCGGAATTTTGTAGTTTTGTAGTTTTGGAGTTTTGGAGTGTCGGAGTTTCGGAGTGTTGGAGTTTTGGAGTTTTAGAGTTTTGGAGTTTTGGAGTTTTGGAGTTCTAAATTATCGGAGTTTCGGAGTTTTGGTGTTTTGGAGTATCGAATTTTCAGAGTTTCGGATTTTTGGAGTTTTGGAGTTTCGGAGATTTGGAATTTCGGCGTTTTGGAGATTCGGGGTCTTGGAGTTTCGGAATTTTGTAGTTTTGTAGTTTTGGAGTTTTGGAGTGTCGGAGTTTCGGAGTGTTGGAGTTTTGGAGTTTTAGAGTTTTAGAGTTTTGGAGTTTGAAATTTTTGAGTTTCGTATTTTTGGAGTTTGGAGTTTTTAAGTTTTGGATTTTTGAGTTTTGGATTTTTGGAGTTTTGGAGTTTTTGAGTTTTGATTTTTGCAATTTTGGAGTTTTGGAGTTTCGGAGTTTCGGAGTTTTGGATTTTTGGAGTTTTGGAGGTATGGATTTTTGGATATTCAGGGTTTTGTTGTTCCAGAAGTTTGTAGTTTTGGAGTTTTGGAGTGTCGGAGTTTCGGAGTTTCGAATTAATGGAGTTTTCGAGTTTTAGAATTTTTGATTTTTGGAGGTATGGATTTTTGGAGTTTTGGAGGTATGGATTTTTGGATATTCAGGGTTTTGTTGTTCCAGAAGTTTGTAGTTTTGGAGTTTTGGAGTGTCGGAGTTTCGGAGTTTCGAATTAATGGAGTTTTCGAGTTTTAGAATTTTTGATTTTTGGAGGTATGGATTTTTGGAGTTTCGGAGTTGTGGAGATTCGGGGTTGTGGAGTTTTGGAGTTTTGGAGGTTCGGAGTTTTGGAGTTTCGGAGTTTTGGAGAGTCAGGGTTGGGGACTTTCGGAATTTTGTAGTTTGTAGTTTTGGAGTGTCGGAGTTTCGGAGTGTTGGAGTTTTGGTGTTTTAGAGTTTTGGAGTTTTGGAGTTTTGGAGTTTTTGAGTTTTTGAGTTTTGGATTTTTGCACTTTTGGAGTTTTGGAGTTATGGAGGTTTGGAGTTTTGGAGTTTTGGAGTTTCGGAGTTTCGGAGTTTCAGAGTTTTGGAGGTTCAGGATTGTGGAGTTTCGGAATTTTTGAGTTTTGGAGTTTCGGAGTTTTGGAGTTTTGCAGTTTTGGAGTTTTGGAGTTTCGAATTTTCAGAGTTTCGGATTTTTGGAGTTTTGGAGTTTCGGAGATTTGGAGTTTCGGCGTTTTGGAGATTCGGGGTCTAGGAGTTTTGGAATTTTGTAGTTTTGTAGTTTTGGAGTGTCGGAGTTTCGGAGAGTCAGGGTTGTGGAGTTTCGGAATTTTGGAGTTTTGGAGTTTCGGAGTTCCGGAGTTTCGGAGTTTCGGAGTTTTGGAGTTTTGGATTTTTGAACTTTTACAGTTTTGGAGTTATGGAGTTTTGGAGTTTTGGAGTTTTGGAGTTTCGGAGTTGTGGAGATTCGGGGTTGTGGAGTTTTGGACTTTTGGAGGTTCAGAGTTTTGGAGTTTTGGAGTTTCGGAGTTTTGAAGTTTCGGAGTTTTGGAGAGTCAGGGTTGTGGAGTTTCGGAATTTTTGAGTTTTGGAGTTTTGGAGTTTCGGAGTTCCGGAGTTTCGGAGTTTCGGAGTTTTGGTGTTTTGCAGTATCGGAGTTTTGGAGTTTTGGAGTTTCGGAGTTTTGGAGTTTCAGAGTTTTCGAGGTTCAGGGTTGTGGAGTTTCGGAATTTTTGAGTTTGGGAGTATCGGAGTTTCGGAGTTTTGGAGTTTTGGAGTTTTAGGGGTTCGAATTTTCAGAGTTTCGGATTTTCGGAGTTTTGGGGTTTCGGAGATTTGGAGTTTTGGCGTTTTGGAGATTCGGGGTCTTGGAGTTTCGGAATTTTGTAGTTTTGTAGTTTTGGAGTTTTGGAGTGTCGGAGTTTCGGAGTGTTGGAGTTTTGGAGTTTTGGAGTTTTAGGGGTTCGAATTTTCAGTTTCGGATTTTTGGAGTTTTGGAGTTTCGGAGATTTGGAGTTTTGGCGTTTTGGAGATTCGGGGTCTTGGAGTTTCGGAATTTTGTAGTTTTGTAGTTTTGGAGTTTTGGAGTGTCGGAGTTTCGGAGTGTTGGAGTTTTGGAGTTTTAGAGTTTCGGAGTTTTGGTGTTTTGGAGTATCGAATTTTCAGAGTTTCGGATTTTTGGAGTTTTGGAGTTTCGGAGATTTGGAATTTCGGCGTTTTGGAGATTCGGGGTCTTGGAGTTTCGGAATTTTGTAGTTTTGGAGTTTTGGAGTGTCGGAGTTTCGGAGTGTTGGAGTTTTGGAGTTTTAGAGTTTTAGAGTTTTGGAGTTTGAAATCTTTGAGTTTTGGAGTTTTGGATTTTTGCACTTTTGGAGTTTTGGAGTTTCGGAGTTTCGGAGTTTTGGATTTTTGGAGTTTTGGAGGTATGGATTTTTGGATATTCAGGGTTTTGTTGTTCCAGAATTTTGTAGTTTTGGAGCTTTGGAGTGTCGGAGTTTCGGAGTTTCGAATTAATGGAGTTTTCGAGTTTTAGAATTTTTGATTTTTGGAGGTATGGATTTTTGGAGTTTCGGAGTTGTGGAGATTCGGGGTTGTGCAGTTTTGGAGTTTCGGAGTTTTGAAGTTTCGGAGTTTTGGAGAGTCAGGGTTGTGGAGTTTCGGAATTTTTGAGTTTTGGAGTTTTGGAGTTTCGGAGTTCTGGAGTTTCGGAGTTTCGGAGTTTTGGAGTTTTGCAGTATTGGAGTTTTGGAGTTTTGGAGTTTCGGAGTTTCGGAGTTTTGGAGTTTTGCAGTCTCGGGAGTTTTGGAGTTCTGGAGTTTCGGAGTTTCAGAGTTTTGGAGGTTCAGGGTTGTGGAGTTTCGGAATTTTTGAGTTTTGGAGTTTCGAATTTTCAGTTTCGGATTTTTGGAGTTTTGGAGATTTGGAGTTTCGGCGTTTTAAAGATTCGGGGTCTTGGAGTTTCGGAATTTTGTAGTTTTGTAGTTTTGGAGTGTCGGAGTTTTGGAGTGTTGGAGTTTTGGAGTTATAGAGTTTTGGAGTTTTTGAGTTTTTGAGTTTATGAGCTTTTGAGTTTTGGATTTTTGAACTTTTGCAGTTTTGGAGTTATGGAGTTTTGGAGTTTTGGAGTTTCGGAGTTTCGGAGTTTCGGAGTTGTGGAGATTCGGGGTTGTGGAGTTTTGGAGTTTTGGAGGTTCGGAGTTTTGGAGTTTTGGAGTTTTGGAGTTTCGGAGTTTTGAAGTTTCGGAGTTTTGGAGAGTCAGGGTTGTGGAGTTTCGGAATTTTTGAGTTTTGGAGTTTTGGAGTTTCGGAGTTTCGGAGTTTTGGAGTTTTGCAGTATCGGAGTTTTGGAGTTTTGGAGTTTCTGAGTTTTGGAGTTTCAGAGTTTTCGAGGTTCAGGGTTGTGGAGTTTCGGAATTTTTGAGTTTGGGAGTTTCGGAGTTTCGGAGTTTTGGAGTTTTGGAGTTTTGGAGTTTTAGAGTTTCGAATTTTCAGAGTTTCGGATTTTTGGAGTTTTGTAGTTTTGGAGTTTTGGAGTGTCGGAGTTTCGGAGTGTTGGAGTTTTGAAGTTTTAGAGTTTTGGAGTTCTAAATTATCGGAGTTTCGGAGTTTTGGTGTTTTGGAGTATCGAATTTTCAGAGTTTCGGAGTTTTGGAGTTTTGGAGTTTCGGAGATTTGGAATTTCGGCGTTTTGGAGATTCGGGGTCTTGGAGTTTCGGAATTTTGTAGTTTTGGAGTTTTGGAGTTTCGGAGTTTTGGAGTTTCAGAGTTTTCGAGCTTCAGGGTTGTGGAGTTTCGGAATTTTTGAGTTTGGGAGTTTCGGAGTTTTGGAGTTTTGGAGTTTTGGAGTTTTAGAGTTTCGAATTTTCAGAGTTTCGGATTTTTGGAGTTTTGGAGTTTCAGAGATTTGGAGTTTTGGCGTTTTGGAGATTCGGGGTCTTGGAGTTTCGGAATTTTGTAGTTTTGTAGTTTTGGAGTTTTGGAGTGTCGGAGTTTCGGAGTGTTGGAGTTTTGGAGTTTTAGAGTTTTGGAGTTTTGGAGTTTTGGAGTTCTAAATTATCGGAGTTTCGGAGTTTTGGTGTTTTGGAGTATCGAATTTTCAGAGTTTCGGATGTTTGGAGTTTTGGAGTTTCGGAGATTTGGAATTTCGGCGTTTTGGAGATTCGGGGTCTTGGAGTTTCGGAATTTTGTAGTTTTGTAGTTTTGGAGTTTTGGAGTGTCGGTGTTTCGGAGTGTTGGAGTTTTGGAGTTTTAGAGTTTTAGAATTTTTGATTTTTGAGTTTTGGATTTTTGAACTTTTACAGTTTTGGAGTTATGGAGTTTTGGAGTTTTGGAGTTTCGGAGTTGTGGAGATTCGGGGTTGTGGAGTTTTGGACTTTTGGAGGTTCGGAGTTTTGGAGTTTTGGAGTTTCGGAGTTTTGAAGTTTCGGAGTTTTGGAGAGTCAGGGTTGTGGAGTTTCGGAATTTTTGAGTTTTGGAGTTTTGGAGTTTCGGAGTTCCGGAGTTTCGGAGTTTCGGAGTTTTGGTGTTTTGCAGTATCGGAGTTTTGGAGTTTTGGAGTTTCGGAGTTTTGGAGTTTCAGAGTTTTCGAGGTTCAGGGTTGTGGAGTTTCGGAATTTTTGAGTTTGGGAGTATCGGAGTTTCGGAGTTTTGGAGTTTTGGAGTTTTAGAGTTTCGAATTTTCAGAGTTTCGGATTTTTGGAGTTTTGGAGTTTCGGAGATTTGGAGTTTTGGCGTTTTGGAGATTCGGGGTCTTGGAGTTTCGGAATTTTGTAGTTTTGTAGTTTTGGAGTTTTGGAGTGTCGGAGTTTCGGAGTGTTGGAGTTTTGGAGTTTTAGAGTTTTGGAGTTTTGGAGTTTTGGAGTTCTAAATTATCGGAGTTTCGGAGTTTTGGTGTTTTGGAGTATCGAATTTTCAGAGTTTCGGATTTTTGGAGTTTTGGAGTTTCGGAGATTTGGAATTTCGGCGTTTTGGAGATTCGGGGTCTTGGAGTTTCGGAATTTTGTAGTTTTGTAGTTTTGGAGTTTTGGAGTGTCGGAGTTTCGGAGTGTTGGAGTTTTGGAGTTTTAGAGTTTTAGAGTTTTGGAGTTTGAAATTTTTGAGTTTCGTATTTTTGGAGTTTGGAGTTTTTAAGTTTTGGATTTTTGAGTTTTGGATTTTTGGAGTTTTGGAGTTTTTGAGTTTTGATTTTTGCAATTTTGGAGTTTTGGAGTTTCGGAGTTTCGGAGTTTTGGATTTTTGGAGTTTTGGAGGTATGGATTTTTGGATATTCAGGGTTTTGTTGTTCCAGAAGTTTGTAGTTTTGGAGTTTTGGAGTGTCGGAGTTTCGGAGTTTCGAATTAATGGAGTTTTCGAGTTTTAGAATTTTTGATTTTTGGAGGTATGGATTTTTGGAGTTTCGGAGTTGTGGAGATTCGGGGTTGTGGAGTTTTGGAGTTTTGGAGGTTCGGAGTTTTGGAGTTTCGGAGTTTTGGAGAGTCAGGGTTGGGGACTTTCGGAATTTTGTAGTTTGTAGTTTTGGAGTGTCGGAGTTTCGGAGTGTTGGAGTTTTGGTGTTTTAGAGTTTTGGAGTTTTGGAGTTTTTGAGTTTTTGAGTTTTGGATTTTTGCACTTTTGGAGTTTTGGAGTTATGGAGGTTTGGAGTTTTGGAGTTTTGGAGTTTCGGAGTTTCGGAGTTTCGGAGTTTCAGAGTTTTGGAGGTTCAGGATTGTGGAGTTTCGGAATTTTTGAGTTTTGGAGTTTCGGAGTTTTGGAGTTTTGCAGTTTTGGAGTTTTGGAGTTTCGAATTTTCAGAGTTTCGGATTTTTGGAGTTTTGGAGTTTCGGAGATTTGGAGTTTCGGCGTTTTGGAGATTCGGGGTCTAGGAGTTTTGGAATTTTGTAGTTTTGTAGTTTTGGAGTGTCGGAGTTTCGGAGAGTCAGGGTTGTGGAGTTTCGGAATTTTGGAGTTTTGGAGTGTCGGAGTTCCGGAGTTTCGGAGTTTCGGAGTTTTGGAGTTTTGGATTTTTGAACTTTTACAGTTTTGGAGTTTTGGAGTTTCGGAGTTGTGGAGATTCGGGGTTGTGGAGTTTTGGACTTTTGGAGGTTCAGAGTTTTGGAGTTTTGGAGTTTCGGAGTTTTGAAGTTTCGGAGTTTTGGAGAGTCAGGGTTGTGGAGTTTCGGAATTTTTGAGTTTTGGAGTTTTGGAGTTTCGGAGTTCCGGAGTTTCGGAGTTTCGGAGTTTTGGTGTTTTGCAGTATCGGAGTTTTGGAGTTTTGGAGTTTCGGAGTTTTGGAGTTTCAGAGTTTTAGAGGTTCAGGGTTGTGGAGTTTCGGAATTTTTGAGTTTGGGAGTATCGGAGTTTCGGAGTTTTGGAGTTTTGGAGTTTTAGGGGTTCGAATTTTCAGAGTTTCGGATTTTTGGAGTTTTGGAGTTTCGGAGATTTGGAGTTTTGGCGTTTTGGAGATTCGGGGTCTTGGAGTTTCGGAATTTTGTAGTTTTGGAATTTTGGAGTGTCGGAGTTTCGGAGTGTTGGAGTTTTGGAGTTTTAGAGTTTTGGAGTTTTGGAGTTCTAAATTATCGGAGTTTCGGAGTTTTGGTGTTTTGGAGTATCGAATTTTCAGAGTTTCGGATTTTTGGAGTTTTGGAGTTTCGGAGATTTGGAATTTCGGCGTTTTGGAGATTCGGGGTCTTGGAGTTTCGGAATTTTGTAGTTTTGTAGTTTTGGAGTTTTGGAGTGTCGGAGTTTCGGAGTGTTGGAGTTTTGGAGTTTTAGAGTTTTAGAGTTTTGGAGTTTGAAATTTTTGAGTTTCGTATTTTTGGAGTTTGGAGTTTTTAAGTTTTGGATTTTTGAGTTTTGGATTTTTGGAGTTTTGGAGTTTTTGAGTTTTGGAGTTTTGGATTTTTTGCACTTTTGGAGTTTTGGAGTTTCGGAGTTTCGGAGTTTTGGATTTTTGGAGTTTTGGAGGTATGGATTTTTGGATATTCAGGGTTTTGTTGTTCCAGAATTTTGTAGTTTTGGAGCTTTGGAGTGTCGGAGTTTCGGAGTTTCGAATTAATGGAGTTTTCGAGTTTTAGAATTTTTGATTTTTGGAGGTATGGATTTTTGGAGTTTCGGAGTTGTGGAGATTCGGGGTTGTGCAGTTTTGGAGTTTCGGAGTTTTGAAGTTTCGGAGTTTTGGAGAGTCAGGGTTGTGGAGTTTCGGAATTTTTGAGTTTTGGAGTTTTGGAGTTTCGGAGTTCTGGAGTTTCGGAGTTTCGGAGTTTTGGAGTTTTGCAGTATCGGAGTTTTGGAGTTTTGGAGTTTCGGAGTTTCGGAGTTTTGGAGTTTTGCAGTCTCGGGAGTTTTGGAGTTCTGGAGTTTCGGAGTTTCGGAGTTTTGGAGGTTCAGGGTTGTGGAGTTTCGGAATTTTTGAGTTTTGGAGTTTCGAATTTTCAGTTTCGGATTTTTGGAGTTTTGGAGTGTTGGAGTTTTGGAGTTATAGAGTTTTGGAGTTTTTGAGTTTTTGAGTTTTTGAGCTTTTGAGTTTTGGATTTTTGAACTTTTGCAGTTTTGGAGTTATGGAGTTTTGGAGTTTTGGAGTTTCGGAGTTTCGGAGTTTCGGAGTTGTGGAGATTCGGGGTTGTGGAGTTTTGGAGTTTTGGAGGTTCGGAGTTTTGGAGTTTTGGAGTTTTGGAGTTTCGGAGTTTTGAAGTTTCGGAGTTTTGGAGAGTCAGGGTTGTGGAGTTTCGGAATTTTTGAGTTTTGGAGTTTTGGAGTTTCGGAGTTTCGGAGTTTTGGAGTTTTGCAGTATCGGAGTTTTGGAATTTTGGAGTTTCTGAGTTTCGGAGTTTCAGAGTTTTCGAGGTTCAGGGTTGTGGAGTTTCGGAATTTTTGAGTTTGGGAGTTTCGGAGTTTCGGAGTTTTGGAGTTTTGGAGTTTTGGAGTTTTAGAGTTTCGAATTTTCAGAGTTTCGGATTTTTGGAGTTTTGTAGTTTTGGAGTTTTGGAGTGTCGGAGTTTCGGAGTGTTGGAGTTTTGAAGTTTTAGAGTTTTGCAGTTTTGGAGTTCTAAATTATCGGAGTTTCGGAGTTTTGGTGTTTTGGAGTATCGAATTTTCAGAGTTTCGGATTTTTGGAGTTTTGGAGTTTCGGAGATTTGGAATTTCGGCGTTTTGGAGATTCGGGGTCTTGGAGTTTCGGAATTTTGTAGTTTTGGAGTTTTGGAGTTTCGGAGTTTTGGAGTTTCAGAGTTTTCGAGCTTCAGGGTTGTGGAGTTTCGGAATTTTTGAGTTTGGGAGTTTCGGAGTTTTGGAGTTTTGGAGTTTTAGAGTTTCGAATTTTCAGAGTTTCGGATTTTTGGAGTTTTGGAGTTTCAGAGATTTGGAGTTTTGGCGTTTTGGAGATTCGGGGTCTTGGAGTTTCGGAATTTTGTAGTTTTGTAGTTTTGGAGTTTTGGAGTGTCGGAGTTTCGGAGTGTTGGAGTTTTGGAGTTTTAGAGTTTTGGAGTTTTGGAGTTTTGGAGTTCTAAATTATCGGAGTTTCGGAGTTTTGGTGTTTTGGAGTATCGAATTTTCAGAGTTTCGGATGTTTGGAGTTTTGGAGTTTCGGAGATTTGGAATTTCGGCGTTTTGGAGATTCGGGGTCTTGGAGTTTCGGAATTTTGTAGTTTTGTAGTTTTGGAGTTTTGGAGTGTCGGAGTTTCGGAGTGTTGGAGTTTTGGAGTTTTAGAGTTTTAGAATTTTTGATTTTTGGAGGTATGCATTTTTGGAGTTTCGGAGTTGTGGAGATTCGGGGTTGTGGAGTTTTGGAGTTTTGGAGGTTCGGAGTTTTGGAGTTTTGGAGTGTTGGAGTTTCGGAGTTTTGAAGTTTCGGAGTTTTGGAGAGTCAGGGTTGTGGAGTTTCGGAATTTTGTAGTTTATAGTTTTGGAGTGTCGGAGTTTCGGAGTGTTGGAGTTTTGGTGTTTTAGAGTTTTGGAGTTTTGGAGTTTTTGAGTTTTTGAGTTTTGGATTTTTGAACTTTTACAGTTTTGGAGTTATGGAGTTTTGGAGTTTTGGAGTTTTGGAGTTTCGGAGTTGTGGAGATTCGGGGTTGTGGAGATTTGGACTTTTGGAGGTTCGGAGTTTTGGAGTTTTGGAGTTTCGGAGTTTTGAAGTTTCGGAGTTTTGGAGAGTCAGGGTTGTGGAGTTTCGGAATTTTTGAGTTTCGGAGTTTTGGAGTTTCGGAGTTCCGGAGTTTCGGAGTTTCGGAGTTTTGGTGTTTTGCAGTATCGGAGTTTTGGAGTTTTGGAGTTTCGGAGTTTTGGAGTTTCAGAGTTTTCGAGGTTCAGGGTTGTGGAGTTTCGGAATTTTTGAGTTTTGGAGTTTCGGAGTTTTGGAGTTTTGCAGTTTTGGAGTTTTGGAGTTTCGAATTTTCAGAGTTTCGGATTTTTGGAGTTTTGGAGTTTCGGAGATTTGGAGTTTCGGCGTTTTGGAGATTCGGGGTCTAGGAGTTTTGGAATTTTGTAGTTTTGTAGTTTTGGAGTGTCGGAGTTTCGGAGAGTCAGGGTTGTGGAGTTTCGGAATTTTGGAGTTTTGGAGTTTCGGAGTTCCGGAGTTTCGGAGTTTCGGAGTTTTGGAGTTTTGGATTTTTGAACTTTTACAGTTTTTGAGTTATGGAGTTTTGGAGTTTTGGAGTTTTGGAGTTTCGGAGTTGTGGAGATTCGGGGTTGTGGAGTTTTGGACTTTTGGAGGTTCAGAGTTTTGGAGTTTTGGAGTTTCGGAGTTTTGAAGTTTCGGAGTTTTGGAGAGTCAGGGTTGTGGAGTTTCGGAATTTTTGAGTTTTGGAGTTTTGGAGTTTCGGAGTTCCGGAGTTTCGGAGTTTCGGAGTTTTGGTGTTTTGCAGTATCGGAGTTTTGGAGTTTTGGAGTTTCGGAGTTTCGGAGTTTTGGAGTTTTGCAGTCTCGGGAGTTTTGGAGTTCTGGAGTTTCGGAGTTTCGGAGTTTTGGAGGTTCAGGGTTGTGGAGTTTCGGAATTTTTGAGTTTTGGAGTTTCGAATTTTCAGTTTCGGATTTTTGGAGTTTTGGAGTGTTGGAGTTTTGGAGTTATAGAGTTTTGGAGTTTTTGAGTTTTTGAGTTTTTGAGCTTTTGAGTTTTGGATTTTTGAACTTTTGCAGTTTTGGAGTTATGGAGTTTTGGAGTTTTGGAGTTTCGGAGTTTCGGAGTTTCGGAGTTGTGGAGATTCGGGGTTGTGGAGTTTTGGAGTTTTGGAGGTTCGGAGTTTTGGAGTTTTGGAGTTTCGGAGTTTTGAAGTTTCGGAGTTTTGGAGAGTCAGGGTTGTGGAGTTTCGGAATTTTTGAGTTTTGGAGTTTTGGAGTTTCGGAGTTTCGGAGTTTTGGAGTTTTGCAGTATCGGAGTTTTGGAATTTTGGAGTTTCTGAGTTTCGGAGTTTCAGAGTTTTCGAGGTTCAGGGTTGTGGAGTTTCGGAATTTTTGAGTTTGGGAGTTTCGGAGTTTCGGAGTTTTGGAGTTTTGGAGTTTTGGAGTTTTAGAGTTTCGAATTTTCAGAGTTTCGGATTTTTGGAGTTTTGTAGTTTTGGAGTTTTGGAGTGTCGGAGTTTCGGAGTGTTGGAGTTTTGAAGTTTTAGAGTTTTGCAGTTTTGGAGTTCTAAATTATCGGAGTTTCGGAGTTTTGGTGTTTTGGAGTATCGAATTTTCAGAGTTTCGGATTTTTGGAGTTTTGGAGTTTCGGAGATTTGGAATTTCGGCGTTTTGGAGATTCGGGGTCTTGGAGTTTCGGAATTTTGTAGTTTTGGAGTTTTGGAGTTTCGGAGTTTTGGAGTTTCAGAGTTTTCGAGCTTCAGGGTTGTGGAGTTTCGGAATTTTTGAGTTTGGGAGTTTCGGAGTTTTGGAGTTTTGGAGTTTTAGAGTTTCGAATTTTCAGAGTTTCGGATTTTTGGAGTTTTGGAGTTTAAGAGATTTGGAGTTTTGGCGTTTTGGAGATTCGGGGTCTTGGAGTTTCGGAATTTTGTAGTTTTGTAGTTTTGGAGTTTTGGAGTGTCGGAGTTTCGGAGTGTTGGAGTTTTGGAGTTTTAGAGTTTTGGAGTTTTGGAGTTTTGGAGTTCTAAATTATCGGAGTTTCGGAGTTTTGGTGTTTTGGAGTATCGAATTTTCAGAGTTTCGGATGTTTGGAGTTTTGGAGTTTCGGAGATTTGGAATTTCGGCGTTTTGGAGATTCGGGGTCTTGGAGTTTCGGAATTTTGTAGTTTTGTAGTTTTGGAGTTTTGGAGTGTCGGAGTTTCGGAGTGTTGGAGTTTTGGAGTTTTAGAGTTTTAGAATTTTTGATTTTTGGAGGTATGCATTTTTGGAGTTTCGGAGTTGTGGAGATTCGGGGTTGTGGAGTTTTGGAGTTTTGGAGGTTCGGAGTTTTGGAGTTTTGGAGTGTTGGAGTTTCGGAGTTTTGAAGTTTCGGAGTTTTGGAGAGTCAGGGTTGTGGAGTTTCGGAATTTTGTAGTTTATAGTTTTGGAGTGTCGGAGTTTCGGAGTGTTGGAGTTTTGGTGTTTTAGAGTTTTGGAGTTTTGGAGTTTTTGAGTTTTTGAGTTTTGGATTTTTGAACTTTTACAGTTTTGGAGTTATGGAGTTTTGGAGTTTTGGAGTTTTGGAGTTTCGGAGTTGTGGAGATTCGGGGTTGTGGAGATTTGGACTTTTGGAGGTTCGGAGTTTTGGAGTTTTGGAGTTTCGGAGTTTTGAAGTTTCGGAGTTTTGGAGAGTCAGGGTTGTGGAGTTTCGGAATTTTTGAGTTTTGGAGTTTTGGAGTTTCGGAGTTCCGGAGTTTCGGAGTTTCGGAGTTTTGGTGTTTTGCAGTATCGGAGTTTTGGAGTTTTGGAGTTTCGGAGTTTTGGAGTTTCAGAGTTTTCGAGGTTCAGGGTTGTGGAGTTTCGGAATTTTTGAGTTTTGGAGTTTCGGAGTTTTGGAGTTTTGCAGTTTTGGAGTTTTGGAGTTTCGAATTTTCAGAGTTTCGGATTTTTGGAGTTTTGGAGTTTCGGAGATTTGGAGTTTCGGCGTTTTGGAGATTCGGGGTCTAGGAGTTTTGGAATTTTGTAGTTTTGTAGTTTTGGAGTGTCGGAGTTTCGGAGAGTCAGGGTTGTGGAGTTTCGGAATTTTGGAGTTTTGGAGTTTCGGAGTTCCGGAGTTTCGGAGTTTCGGAGTTTTGGAGTTTTGGATTTTTGAACTTTTACAGTTTTTGAGTTATGGAGTTTTGGAGTTTTGGAGTTTTGGAGTTTCGGAGTTGTGGAGATTCGGGGTTGTGGAGTTTTGGACTTTTGGAGGTTCAGAGTTTTGGAGTTTTGGAGTTTCGGAGTTTTGAAGTTTCGGAGTTTTGGAGAGTCAGGGTTGTGGAGTTTCGGAATTTTTGAGTTTTGGAGTTTTGGAGTTTCGGAGTTCCGGAGTTTCGGAGTTTCGGAGTTTTGGTGTTTTGCAGTATCGGAGTTTTGGAGTTTTGGAGTTTCGGAGTTTCGGAGTTTTGGAGTTTTGCAGTCTCGGGAGTTTTGGAGTTCTGGAGTTTCGGAGTTTCGGAGTTTTGGAGGTTCAGGGTTGTGGAGTTTCGGAATTTTTGAGTTTTGGAGTTTCGAATTTTCAGTTTCGGATTTTTGGAGTTTTGGAGTGTTGGAGTTTTGGAGTTATAGAGTTTTGGAGTTTTTGAGTTTTTGAGTTTTTGAGCTTTTGAGTTTTGGATTTTTGAACTTTTGCAGTTTTGGAGTTATGGAGTTTTGGAGTTTTGGAGTTTCGGAGTTTCGGAGTTTCGGAGTTGTGGAGATTCGGGGTTGTGGAGTTTTGGAGTTTTGGAGGTTCGGAGTTTTGGAGTTTTGGAGTTTCGGAGTTTTGAAGTTTCGGAGTTTTGGAGAGTCAGGGTTGTGGAGTTTCGGAATTTTTGAGTTTTGGAGTTTTGGAGTTTCGGAGTTTCGGAGTTTTGGAGTTTTGCAGTATCGGAGTTTTGGAATTTTGGAGTTTCTGAGTTTCGGAGTTTCAGAGTTTTCGAGGTTCAGGGTTGTGGAGTTTCGGAATTTTTGAGTTTGGGAGTTTCGGAGTTTCGGAGTTTTGGAGTTTTGGAGTTTTGGAGTTTTAGAGTTTCGAATTTTCAGAGTTTCGGATTTTTGGAGTTTTGTAGTTTTGGAGTTTTGGAGTGTCGGAGTTTCGGAGTGTTGGAGTTTTGAAGTTTTAGAGTTTTGCAGTTTTGGAGTTCTAAATTATCGGAGTTTCGGAGTTTTGGTGTTTTGGAGTATCGAATTTTCAGAGTTTCGGATTTTTGGAGTTTTGGAGTTTCGGAGATTTGGAATTTCGGCGTTTTGGAGATTCGGGGTCTTGGAGTTTCGGAATTTTGTAGTTTTGGAGTTTTGGAGTTTCGGAGTTTTGGAGTTTCAGAGTTTTCGAGCTTCAGGGTTGTGGAGTTTCGGAATTTTTGAGTTTGGGAGTTTCGGAGTTTTGGAGTTTTGGAGTTTTAGAGTTTCGAATTTTCAGAGTTTCGGATTTTTGGAGTTTTGGAGTTTAAGAGATTTGGAGTTTTGGCGTTTTGGAGATTCGGGGTCTTGGAGTTTCGGAATTTTGTAGTTTTGTAGTTTTGGAGTTTTGGAGTGTCGGAGTTTCGGAGTGTTGGAGTTTTGGAGTTTTAGAGTTTTGGAGTTTTGGAGTTTTGGAGTTCTAAATTATCGGAGTTTCGGAGTTTTGGTGTTTTGGAGTATCGAATTTTCAGAGTTTCGGATGTTTGGAGTTTTGGAGTTTCGGAGATTTGGAATTTCGGCGTTTTGGAGATTCGGGGTCTTGGAGTTTCGGAATTTTGTAGTTTTGTAGTTTTGGAGTTTTGGAGTGTCGGAGTTTCGGAGTGTTGGAGTTTTGGAGTTTTAGAGTTTTAGAGTTTTGGAGTTTGAAATTTTTGAGTTTCGTATTTTTGGAGTTTGGAGTTTTTAAGTTTTGGATTTTTGAGTTTTGGATTTTTGGAGTTTTGGAGTTTTTGAGTTTTGATTTTTGCAATTTTGGAGTTTTGGAATTTCGGAGTTTCGGAGTTTTGGATTTTTGGAGTTTTGGAGGTATGGATTTTTGGATATTCAGGGTTTTGTTGTTCCAGAAGTTTGTAGTTTTGGAGTTTTGGAGTGTCGGAGTTTCGGAGTTTCGAATTAATGGAGTTTTCGAGTTTTAGAATTTTTGATTTTTGGAGGTATGGATTTTTGGAGTTTCGGAGTTGTGGAGATTCGGGGTTGTGGAGTTTTGGAGTTTTGGAGGTTCGGAGTTTTGGAGTTTCGGAGTTTTGGAGAGTCAGGGTTGGGGACTTTCGGAATTTTGTAGTTTGTAGTTTTGGAGTGTCGGAGTTTCGGAGTGTTGGAGTTTTGGTGTTTTAGAGTTTTGGAGTTTTGGAGTTTTTGAGTTTTTGAGTTTTGGATTTTTGCACTTTTGGAGTTTTGGAGTTATGGAGGTTTGGAGTTTTGGAGTTTTGGAGTTTCGGAGTTTCGGAGTTTCGGAGTTTCAGAGTTTTGGAGGTTCAGGATTGTGGAGTTTCGGAATTTTTGAGTTTTGGAGTTTCGGAGTTTTGGAGTTTTGCAGTTTTGGAGTTTTGGAGTTTCGAATTTTCAGAGTTTCGGATTTTTGGAGTTTTGGAGTTTCGGAGATTTGGAGTTTCGGCGTTTTGGAGATTCGGGGTCTAGGAGTTTTGGAATTTTGTAGTTTTGTAGTTTTGGAGTGTCGGAGTTTCGGAGAGTCAGGGTTGTGGAGTTTCGGAATTTTGGAGTTTTGGAGTTTCGGAGTTCCGGAGTTTCGGAGTTTCGGAGTTTTGGAGTTTTGGATTTTTGAACTTTTACAGTTTTTGAGTTATGGAGTTTTGGAGTTTTGGAGTTTTGGAGTTTCGGAGTTGTGGAGATTCGGGGTTGTGGAGTTTTGGACTTTTGGAGGTTCAGAGTTTTGGAGTTTTGGAGTTTCGGAGTTTTGAAGTTTCGGAGTTTTGGAGAGTCAGGGTTGTGGAGTTTCGGAATTTTTGAGTTTTGGAGTTTTGGAGTTTCGGAGTTCCGGAGTTTCGGAGTTTCGGAGTTTTGGTGTTTTGCAGTATCGGAGTTTTGGAGTTTTGGAGTTTCGGAGTTTTGGAGTTTCAGAGTTTTCGAGGTTCAGGGTTGTGGAGTTTCGGAATTTTTGAGTTTGGGAGTATCGGAGTTTCGGAGTTTTGGAGTTTTGGAGTTTTAGGGGTTCGAATTTTCAGAGTTTCGGATTTTTGGAGTTTTGGAGTTTCGGAGATTTGGAGTTTTGGCGTTTTGGAGATTCGGGGTCTTGGAGTTTCGGAATTTTGTAGTTTTGTAGTTTTGGAGTTTTGGAGTGTCGGAGTTTCGGAGTGTTGGAGTTTTGGAGTTTTAGAGTTTTTTAGTTTTGGAGTTCTAAATTATCGGAGTTTCGGAGTTTTGGTGTTTTGGAGTATCGAATTTTCAGAGTTTCGGATTTTTGGAGTTTTGGAGTTTCGGAGATTTGGAATTTCGGCGTTTTGGAGATTCGGGGTCTTGGAGTTTCGGAATTTTGTAGTTTTGTAGTTTTGGAGTTTTGGAGTGTCGGAGTTTCGGAGTGTTGGAGTTTTGGAGTTTTAGAGTTTTTGAGTTTTGGAGTTTTGGATTTTTGCACTTTTGGAGTTTTGGAGTTTTGGAGTTTTTGAGTTTTGGAGTTTTGGATTTTTGCACTTTTGGAGTTTTGGAGTTTCGGAGTTTCGGAGTTTTGGATTTTTGGAGTTTTGGAGGTATGGATTTTTGGATATTCAGGGTTTTGTTGTTCCAGAATTTTGTAGTTTTGGAGCTTTGGAGTGTCGGAGTTTCGGAGTTTCGAATTAATGGAGTTTTCGAGTTTTAGAATTTTTGATTTTTGGAGGTATGGATTTTTGGAGTTTCGGAGTTGTGGAGATTCGGGGTTGTGCAGTTTTGGAGTTTCGGAGTTTTGAAGTTTCGGAGTTTTGGAGAGTCAGGGTTGTGGAGTTTCGGAATTTTTGAGTTTTGGAGTTTTGGAGTTTCGGAGTTCTGGAGTTTCGGAGTTTCGGAGTTTTGGAGTTTTGCAGTATCGGAGTTTTGGAGTTTTGGAGTTTCGGAGTTTCGGAGTTTTGGAGTTTTGCAGTCTCGGGAGTTTTGGAGTTCTGGAGTTTCGGAGTTTCGGAGTTTTGGAGGTTCAGGGTTGTGGAGTTTCGGAATTTTTGAGTTTTGGAGTTTCGAATTTTCAGTTTCGGATTTTTGGAGTTTTGGAGTTTCGGAGAATTGGAGTTTCGGCGTTTTAAAGATTCGGGGTCTTGGAGTTTCGGAATTTTGTAGTTTTGTAGTTTTGGAGTGTCGGAGTTTTGGAGTGTTGGAGTTCTGGAGTTATAGAGTTTTTGAGTTTTTGAGTTTTTGAGTTTTTGAGTTTTTGAGTTTTTGAGTTTTGGATTTTTGAACTTTTGCAGTTTTAAGATAAGATAAGATAAGATAAGAATTTATTGAGTACAAATTGGTTACATAAATTCAGTATACAGGCGAGGGTCCCAAAGTCAAGCGACTGTCACGGGACCCCCGGTAGATTAATACTAACTTGATTAAAAAACAAGCAGCATCACAGACAGGTACAATTAGCAGTAAGAACAATGGTATTTTAAATAAGTAACAATTATATAATGAGAATGAAATAGATTAGCAGGGCAAAAACAAACAGACAAGCAAAACCAGAATAACAACCCACTATAAATAATATTGAACAAAATACAGCGTTGTGAAAAGACATATAAAGAAACAATTGAGAATACAAGGATACAGTTGTCAAGAAACAAAAAAAACAAAGTAGAACTTTCTAGCAAATAATTAAGCACAAGAATTTTCTAAAGGCAATAGAAGCAGTTCACTCCACATTTTGCTGCAAAAGAAAACTTTTTAAATACGATTTAAACATAGACAAAGACATAGGCGATTTTAAACTCGGGGGTAAATTATTCCACAGGGAAATGCATGAGAAATGAGAATGACGTTTTCCATAATTAGTAAAAACTTGGGGAAGCAAGAAATTTTTTTGAGCCGCAAATCTCGTAGGGTTACAATTTTTCAAAAAACATTTGTCGATAAATTCAAAAGAAAGTGCATTGTTCATTAATCTAAAAAACATGATGGCTAGGTTGTAATCAAATAAATTTCTAACGGATAAGATATTATATTGACGAAGCAAAGGGATAGCAGTAACAAGGTATGAACTGCGGGTAATGATACGAATAGCCTGATTTTGAATGTGCTGGATAGAGTGTAAATGACAGTTGTAAGTGTTCCCCCATACTACAATGCCGTAATTAATGTGAGCGTGAATAAAAGCAAAGTAAAGTGATAAGAGTGCTGATGATGGGAAAAAATGACGAGCCTTTAATAATGCACGAATTCCAAATGCAGTTTTTTTCTTCACATGGTCCAAATGATGATGAAATTTCAGTTGAGAATCGAGTTGAATACCAAGGAAAGTCACGTTGTCGCAAGGGGAAATAGAAGTATGACCAAGCGATAATGAAGGCAAGTGTGCTGTGATTTTTTGTTTTGTTCTAAAAAGCATAAACTTAGTTTTAACGGGGTTTATAATTAGGTGATTATCATGGCACCAGGACATAATGCTAACCAAAGAGGCATTTAATCTGGCAGATAGCGAGATTATACATTTATCACAAGAAGAAATTGTAGTGTCATCCGCGTATAATACACAATGAGTGTTAGTAAGAGCGTCAGGCAGATCATTAATGTAGATTAAAAAGAGCAAAGGGCCAAGAATCGATCCTTGAGGGACACCTATGTTAGTAACCTTAAAATCAGAAAATGCATTAGCCACGAACACCACGTTATGTCTATCTAATAAATAAGTTTTTAAAAAGGCTAGGGCGGGACCAGTTATGCCATAAGCTTCAAGTTTGGTAAATAAAATATTGTGATTAATCGTATCGAAAGCTTTAGTGAAATCTAAAAATACTGAGCCAACAAGTTTACCACTGTCCAGTGATTGTTTAATATAGTCAGTTAGGCAAAGCAATGCAAGATTGGTAGAACTTCCCGACCGAAAACCGAATTGACAATTTTTTAGTAAGTTAAACTTACTTAAGTAATTATTTATTCTTAGGGTAAACAACTTTTCAATAACTTTACTAAGCGATGAGAGTATGGAGATGGGTCGATAATTATTTACAAGCTCTTTGTCACCTTTTTTAAACACTGGAATTATTTTAGCTTTTTTGAGAATATCAGGAAAAATTCCAGTCTTGAAGACCAGGTTGATTATATAGCTGATTACATTAGATAGAAGAGGGGCTGCTAATTTCAAATGGCGCACACAAATGCCGTCCAAGCCAGGGCTCGTATTTTTTAGTTCAGAAATAGTTCGGTGTACTTCCTCAGGGGTAACTGGTAAGAGAAAGAATGAATGCGGTGTACGGGGCATGCTTATCTCTGAAGTTGGGTGTGGGTGATTGTAGGATGATAAAAAGTGATTGCAGAAAGCATTCGCAATATCTTTAGGTTGGTTGTATGATATGCCATTGAAAGTAATTTTAGATATAGGGGCATTCAGAGAATGCCTGTTTAAAAATTCGTTGAATAGTTTCCACTGTTTCTTGGAATCATTTTTGTTTAAGTTGAACGCTCGCTCATAATAACGTTTTTTTGCAAGGCTTAATAGAGAGTTCAAAATGTTGCGATATTTTCTATAGCGGGCTGCAAGCGCAAGGTTAAACGGCTGTTTTTTAGTTTTTTTATACAGATTATCTTTTTTGCGAATGCTTTCCAGAAGTGCACTAGTCGTCCAAGGGTTAAATGTGAATTTGTATTTCTTTTTACATTTGACAGTAGAAGTGCTAGAGGAAACGGCCTGAAGGAAAGACGTGCAAAAGTACTCAAGTGCCAGCACAGGGTCGCGAAGATTGTAAACAACTGACCAATCGGTAGCAGATAGCGATTCAATAAAAGTTGTGTCATTAAATACCGACGTAAAGTACGAACGGTTGGGGCAGGATGCTGTGGAGTTAATGGATACGAAAATAGGAAAATGGTCAGTAATTTCGACGTTTACTACTCCCGAAATGAGGGGAAGCGATAAATTTGAAAGTGCATGGTCGATGAGCGAATGAGTGCCATGAGAGGCAATTCTTGTAGGGGACTCAATTAGGCATTCAAAACCGTAACCAGAAAAACAATCCGTATAAGCTTTATATGTTGAGGAGCTGGTGTCGAGAAGATTGATATTTATGTCTCCCATAATTAATACTTGTTTATTTTCGCTGGATAGCTTACGAAGGATTGCATCAAGTGAATCAAAAAAATCGGACTCAGAAGATGAAGGAGATCGATAAATGCAGCCTATGACTAGTTTATTGTTATGATTACCAGGAAATGATGAATCAGTTTCAATCCAGACAGCTTCGCAGTAGGCAGCATTAATTAGTAAGTCATGCCTACGAGTATATGTGACACGAGGTGAAATGAAAATGGCAGAGCCACCATGACTGTTATTAGGGCGATGACAATATTCAGCTTGATAAGAATGAAAACCGTATAAATTGGAGTCATCAACTGCAAGCCAAGTTTCAGATATGCAAATGAAAGAAAACGAGTGATGCAGCGAAGCAATAAAGTTACTAATGCCATCGTTATTTTTGCGGAGGCTCCGCGCATTGAAATGAATCAGCGAAAGTTGATTTTTATCTAGTAAACTTTTCAGCTCAGGAGGAGAGAGCATTGTGACCGGGAAAAATGGGTAGATAGAAGAAGGGCGTCAAGAAAAAGAGAAGAAACTTAGGTGAAGATGCTTAGGTCAGACTCCGAAGATATGCGATAAACCGTGCTGTCGACAGTTTGCCTTGCCCTGATTGTGCAGTGGTCAGTCCACAAAAACTGCCAGCCATGTTCTTTCTTTAGGGCGCGAGTTTTGGAGTTATGGAGTTTTGGAGTTTTGGAGTTTTGGAGTTTCGGAGTTTCGGAGTGTTGGAGTTTTGGAGTTTTAGAGTTTTAGAGTTTTGGAGTTTGAAATTTTTGAGTTTCGTATTTTTGGAGTTTGGAGTTTTTAAGTTTTGGATTTTTGAGTTTTGGATTTTTGGAGTTTTGGAGTTTTTGAGTTTTGGAGTTTTGGATTTTTGCACTTTTGGAGTTTTGGAGTTTCGGAGTTTCGGAGTTTTGGATTTTTGGAGTTTTGGAGGTATGGATTTTTGGATATTCAGGGATTTGTTGTTCCAGAATTTTGTAGTTTTGGAGTTTTGGAGTGTCGGAGTTTCGGAGTTTCGAATTAATGGAGTTTTCGAGTTTTAGAGTTTTTGATTTTTGGAGGTATGGATTTTTGGAGTTTCGGAGTTGTGGAGATTCGGGGTTGTGGAGTTTTGGAGTTTTGGAGGTTCGGAGTTTTGGAGTTTTGGAGTGTTGGAGTTTCGGAGTTTTGAAGTTTCGGAGTTTTGGAGAGTCAGGGTTGTGGAGTTTCGGAATTTTTGAGTTTTGTAGTTTTGGAGTTTCGGAGTTCCGGAGTTTCGGAGTTTCGGAGTTTTGGAGTTTTGCAGTATCGGAGTTTTGGAGTTTTGGAGTTTCGGAGTTTCGGAGTTTCGGAGTTTTGGAGTTTTGCAGTCTCGGGAGTTTTGGAGTTCTGTAGTTTCGCAGTTTCGGAGTTTTGGAGGTTCAGGGTTGTGGAGTTTCGGAATTTTTGAGTTTTGGAGTTTCGAATTTTCAGAGTTTCGGATTTTTGGAGTTTTGGAGTTTCGGAGATTTGGAGTTTCGGCGTTTTAAAGATTCGGGGTCTTGGAGTTTCGGAATTTTGTAGTTTTGTAGTTTTGGAGTGTCGGAGTTTTGGAGTGTTGGAGTTTTGGAGTTATAGAGTTTGGAGTTTTTGAGTTTTTGAGTTTTTGAGTTTTGGATTTTTGAACTTTTGCAGTTTTGGAGTTATGGAGTTTTGGAGTTTCGGAGTTTCGGAGTTTCGGAGTTGTGGAGATTCGGGGTTGTGGAGTTTTGGAGTTTTGGAGGTTCGGAGTTTTGGAGTTTTGGAGTTTTGGAGTTTTGGAGTTTCGGAGTTTTGAAGTTTCGGAGTTTTGGAGAGTCAGGGTTGTGGAGTTTCGGAATTTTTGAGTTTTGGAGTTTTGGAGTTTCGGAGTTCCGGAGTTTCAGAGTTTCGGAGTTTTGGAGTTTTGCAGTATCGGAGTTTTGGAGTTTTGGAGTTTCTGAGTTTTGGAGTTTCAGAGTTTTCGAGGTTCAGGGTTGTGGAGTTTCGGAATTTTTGAGTTTGGGAGTTTCGGAGTTTTGGAGTTTTGGAGTTTTAGAGTTTCGAATTTTCAGAGTTTCGGATTTTTGGAGTTTTGTAGTTTTGGAGTTTTGGAGTGTCGGAGTTTCGGAGTGTTGGAGTTTTGGAGTTTTAGAGTTTTGGAGTTTTGGAGTTCTAAATTATCGGAGTTTCGGAGTTTTGGTGTTTTGGAGTATCGAAATTTCAGAGTTTCGGATTTTTGGAGTTTTGGAGTTTCGGAGATTTGGAATTTCGGCGTTTTGGAGATTCGGGGTCTTGGAGTTTCGGAATTTTGTAGTTTTGGAGTTTTGGAGGTATGGATTTTTGGATATTCAGGGTTTTGTTGGTCCAGAAGTTTGTAGTTTCGGATTTTTGGAGTTTTGGAGTTTCGGAGTTTTGGAGTTTCAGAGTTTTCGAGGTTCAGGGTTGTGGAGTTTCGGAATTTTTGAGTTTTGGAGTTTCGGAGTTTTGGAGTTTTGCAGTTTTGGAGTTTTGGAGTTTCGAATTTTCAGAGTTTCGGATTTTTGGAGTTTTGGAGTTTCGGAGATTTGGAGTTTCGGCGTTTTGGAGATTCGGGGTCTAGGAGTTTTGGAATTTTGTAGTTTTGTAGTTTTGGAGTGTCGGAGTTTCGGAGAGTCAGGGTTGTGGAGTTTCGGAATTTTGGAGTTTTGGAGTTTCGGAGTTCCGGAGTTTCGGAGTTTCGGAGTTTTGGAGTTTTGGATTTTTGAACTTTTACAGTTTTTGAGTTATGGAGTTTTGGAGTTTTGGAGTTTTGGAGTTTCGGAGTTGTGGAGATTCGGGGTTGTGGAGTTTTGGACTTTTGGAGGTTCAGAGTTTTGGAGTTTTGGAGTTTCGGAGTTTTGAAGTTTTGGAGTTTTGGAGAGTCAGGGTTGTGGAGTTTCGGAATTTTTGAGTTTTGGAGTTTTGGAGTTTCGGAGTTCCGGAGTTTCGGAGTTTCGGAGTTTTGGTGTTTTGCAGTATCGGAGTTTTGGAGTTTTGGAGTTTCGGAGTTTCGGAGTTTTGGAGTTTTGCAGTCTCGGGAGTTTTGGAGTTCTGGAGTTTCGGAGTTTCGGAGTTTTGGAGGTTCAGGGTTGTGGAGTTTCGGAATTTTTGAGTTTTGGAGTTTCGAATTTTCAGTTTCGGATTTTTGGAGTTTTGGAGTGTTGGAGTTTTGGAGTTATAGAGTTTTGGAGTTTTTGAGTTTTTGAGTTTTTGAGCTTTTGAGTTTTGGATTTTTGAACTTTTGCAGTTTTGGAGTTATGGAGTTTTGGAGTTTTGGAGTTTCGGAGTTTCGGAGTTTCGGAGTTGTGGAGATTCGGGGTTGTGGAGTTTTGGAGTTTTGGAGGTTCGGAGTTTTGGAGTTTTGGAGTTTCGGAGTTTTGAAGTTTCGGAGTTTTGGAGAGTCAGGGTTGTGGAGTTTCGGAATTTTTGAGTTTTGGAGTTTTGGAGTTTCGGAGTTTCGGAGTTTTGGAGTTTTGCAGTATCGGAGTTTTGGAATTTTGGAGTTTCTGAGTTTCGGAGTTTCAGAGTTTTCGAGGTTCAGGGTTGTGGAGTTTCGGAATTTTTGAGTTTGGGAGTTTCGGAGTTTCGGAGTTTTGGAGTTTTGGAGTTTTGGAGTTTTAGAGTTTCGAATTTTCAGAGTTTCGGATTTTTGGAGTTTTGTAGTTTTGGAGTTTTGGAGTGTCGGAGTTTCGGAGTGTTGGAGTTTTGAAGTTTTAGAGTTTTGCAGTTTTGGAGTTCTAAATTATCGGAGTTTCGGAGTTTTGGTGTTTTGGAGTATCGAATTTTCAGAGTTTCGGATTTTTGGAGTTTTGGAGTTTCGGAGATTTGGAATTTCGGCGTTTTGGAGATTCGGGGTCTTGGAGTTTCGGAATTTTGTAGTTTTGGAGTTTTGGAGTTTCGGAGTTTTGGAGTTTCAGAGTTTTCGAGCTTCAGGGTTGTGGAGTTTCGGAATTTTTGAGTTTGGGAGTTTCGGAGTTTTGGAGTTTTGGAGTTTTAGAGTTTCGAATTTTCAGAGTTTCGGATTTTTGGAGTTTTGGAGTTTAAGAGATTTGGAGTTTTGGCGTTTTGGAGATTCGGGGTCTTGGAGTTTCGGAATTTTGTAGTTTTGTAGTTTTGGAGTTTTGGAGTGTCGGAGTTTCGGAGTGTTGGAGTTTTGGAGTTTTAGAGTTTTGGAGTTTTGGAGTTTTGGAGTTCTAAATTATCGGAGTTTCGGAGTTTTGGTGTTTTGGAGTATCGAATTTTCAGAGTTTCGGATGTTTGGAGTTTTGGAGTTTCGGAGATTTGGAATTTCGGCGTTTTGGAGATTCGTGGTCTTGGAGTTTCGGAATTTTGTAGTTTTGTAGTTTTGGAGTTTTGGAGTGTCGGAGTTTCGGAGTGTTGGAGTTTTGGAGTTTTAGAGTTTTAGAATTTTTGATTTTTGGAGGTATGCATTTTTGGAGTTTCGGAGTTGTGGAGATTCGGGGTTGTGGAGTTTTGGAGTTTTGGAGGTTCGGAGTTTTGGAGTTTTGGAGTGTTGGAGTTTCGGAGTTTTGAAGTTTCGGAGTTTTGGAGAGTCAGGGTTGTGGAGTTTCGGAATTTTGTAGTTTATAGTTTTGGAGTGTCGGAGTTTCGGAGTGTTGGAGTTTTGGTGTTTTAGAGTTTTGGAGTTTTGGAGTTTTTGAGTTTTTGAGTTTTGGATTTTTGAACTTTTACAGTTTTGGAGTTATGGAGTTTTGGAGTTTTGGAGTTTTGGAGTTTCGGAGTTGTGGAGATTCGGGGTTGTGGAGATTTGGACTTTTGGAGGTTCGGAGTTTTGGAGTTTTGGAGTTTCGGAGTTTTGAAGTTTCGGAGTTTTGGAGAGTCAGGGTTGTGGAGTTTCGGAATTTTTGAGTTTTGGAGTTTTGGAGTTTCGGAGTTCCGGAGTTTCGGAGTTTCGGAGTTTCGGAGTTTTGGTGTTTTGCAGTATCGGAGTTTTGGAGTTTTGGAGTTTCGGAGTTTTGGAGTTTCAGAGTTTTCGAGGTTCAGGGTTGTGGAGTTTCGGAATTTTTGAGTTTGGGAGTATCGGAGTTTCGGAGTTTTGGAGTTTTGGAGTTTTAGAGTTTCGAATTTTCAGAGTTTCGGATTTTTGGAGTTTTGGAGTTTCGGAGATTTGGAGTTTTGGCGTTTTGGAGATTCGGGGTCTTGGAGTTTCGGAATTTTGTAGTTTTGTAGTTTTGGAGTTTTGGAGTGTCGGAGTTTCGGAGTGTTGGAGTTTTGGAGTTTTAGCGTTTTGGAGTTTTGGAGTTTTGGAGTTCTAAATTATCGGAGTTTCGGAGTTTTGGTGTTTTGGAGTATCGAATTTTCAGAGTTTCGGATTTTTGGAGTTTTGGAGTTTCGGAGATTTGGAATTTCGGCGTTTTGGAGATTCGGGGTCTTGGAGTTTCGGAATTTTGTAGTTTTGTAGTTTTGGAGTTTTGGAGTGTCGGAGTTTCGGAGTGTTGGAGTTTTGGAGTTTTAGAGTTTTAGAGTTTTGGAGTTTGAAATTTTTGAGTTTCGTATTTTTGGAGTTTGGAGTTTTTAAGTTTTGGATTTTTGAGTTTTGGATTTTTGGAGTTTTGGAGTTTTTGAGTTTTGATTTTTGCAATTTTGGAGTTTTGGAATTTCGGAGTTTCGGAGTTTTGGATTTTTGGAGTTTTGGAGGTATGGATTTTTGGATATTCAGGGTTTTGTTGTTCCAGAAGTTTGTAGTTTTGGAGTTTTGGAGTGTCGGAGTTTCGGAGTTTCGAATTAATGGAGTTTTCGAGTTTTAGAATTTTTGATTTTTGGAGGTATGGATTTTTGGAGTTTCGGAGTTGTGGAGATTCGGGGTTGTGGAGTTTTGGAGTTTTGGAGGTTCGGAGTTTTGGAGTTTCGGAGTTTTGGAGAGTCAGGGTTGGGGACTTTCGGAATTTTGTAGTTTGTAGTTTTGGAGTGTCGGAGTTTCGGAGTGTTGGAGTTTTGGTGTTTTAGAGTTTTGGAGTTTTGGAGTTTTTGAGTTTTTGAGTTTTGGATTTTTGCACTTTTGGAGTTTTGGAGTTATGGAGGTTTGGAGTTTTGGAGTTTTGGAGTTTCGGAGTTTCGGAGTTTCGGAGTTTCAGAGTTTTGGAGGTTCAGGATTGTGGAGTTTCGGAATTTTTGAGTTTTGGAGTTTCGGAGTTTTGGAGTTTTGCAGTTTTGGAGTTTTGGAGTTTCGAATTTTCAGAGTTTCGGATTTTTGGAGTTTTGGAGTTTCGGAGATTTGGAGTTTCGGCGTTTTGGAGATTCGGGGTCTAGGAGTTTTGGAATTTTGTAGTTTTGTAGTTTTGGAGTGTCGGAGTTTCGGAGAGTCAGGGTTGTGGAGTTTCGGAATTTTGGAGTTTTGGAGTTTCGGAGTTCCGGAGTTTCGGAGTTTCGGAGTTTTGGAGTTTTGGATTTTTGAACTTTTACAGTTTTTGAGTTATGGAGTTTTGGAGTTTTGGAGTTTTGGAGTTTCGGAGTTGTGGAGATTCGGGGTTGTGGAGTTTTGGACTTTTGGAGGTTCAGAGTTTTGGAGTTTTGGAGTTTCGGAGTTTTGAAGTTTCGGAGTTTTGGAGAGTCAGGGTTGTGGAGTTTCGGAATTTTTGAGTTTTGGAGTTTTGGAGTTTCGGAGTTCCGGAGTTTCGGAGTTTCGGAGTTTTGGTGTTTTGCAGTATCGGAGTTTTGGAGTTTTGGAGTTTCGGAGTTTTGGAGTTTCAGAGTTTTCGAGGTTCAGGGTTGTGGAGTTTCGGAATTTTTGAGTTTGGGAGTATCGGAGTTTCGGAGTTTTGGAGTTTTGGAGTTTTAGGGGTTCGAATTTTCAGAGTTTCGGATTTTTGGAGTTTTGGAGTTTCGGAGATTTGGAGTTTTGGCGTTTTGGAGATTCGGGGTCTTGGAGTTTCGGAATTTTGTAGTTTTGTAGTTTTGGAGTTTTGGAGTGTCGGAGTTTCGGAGTGTTGGAGTTTTGGAGTTTTAGAGTTTTTTAGTTTTGGAGTTCTAAATTATCGGAGTTTCGGAGTTTTGGTGTTTTGGAGTATCGAATTTTCAGAGTTTCGGATTTTTGGAGTTTTGGAGTTTCGGAGATTTGGAATTTCGGCGTTTTGGAGATTCGGGGTCTTGGAGTTTCGGAATTTTGTAGTTTTGTAGTTTTGGAGTTTTGGAGTGTCGGAGTTTCGGAGTGTTGGAGTTTTGGAGTTTTAGAGTTTTTGAGTTTTGGAGTTTTGGATTTTTGCACTTTTGGAGTTTTGGAGTTTTGGAGTTTTTGAGTTTTGGAGTTTTGGATTTTTGCACTTTTGGAGTTTTGGAGTTTCGGAGTTTCGGAGTTTTGGATTTTTGGAGTTTTGGAGGTATGGATTTTTGGATATTCAGGGTTTTGTTGTTCCAGAATTTTGTAGTTTTGGAGCTTTGGAGTGTCGGAGTTTCGGAGTTTCGAATTAATGGAGTTTTCGAGTTTTAGAATTTTTGATTTTTGGAGGTATGGATTTTTGGAGTTTCGGAGTTGTGGAGATTCGGGGTTGTGCAGTTTTGGAGTTTCGGAGTTTTGAAGTTTCGGAGTTTTGGAGAGTCAGGGTTGTGGAGTTTCGGAATTTTTGAGTTTTGGAGTTTTGGAGTTTCGGAGTTCTGGAGTTTCGGAGTTTCGGAGTTTTGGAGTTTTGCAGTATCGGAGTTTTGGAGTTTTGGAGTTTCGGAGTTTTGGAGTTTTGCAGTCTCGGGAGTTTTGGAGTTCTGGAGTTTCGGAGTTTCGGAGTTTTGGAGGTTCAGGGTTGTGGAGTTTCGGAATTTTTGAGTTTTGGAGTTTCGAATTTTCAGTTTCGGATTTTTGGAGTTTTGGAGTTTCGGAGAATTGGAGTTTCGGCGTTTTAAAGATTCGGGGTCTTGGAGTTTCGGAATTTTGTAGTTTTGTAGTTTTGGAGTGTCGGAGTTTTGGAGTGTTGGAGTTCTGGAGTTATAGAGTTTTTGAGTTTTTGAGTTTTTGAGTTTTTGAGTTTTTGAGTTTTTGAGTTTTGGATTTTTGAACTTTTGCAGTTTTAAGATAAGATAAGATAAGATAAGAATTTATTGAGTACAAATTGGTTACATAAATTCAGTATACAGGCGAGGGTCCCAAAGTCAAGCGACTGTCACGGGACCCCCGGTAGATTAATACTAACTTGATTAAAAAACAAGCAGCATCACAGACAGGTACAATTAGCAGTAAGAACAATGGTATTTTAAATAAGTAACAATTATATAATGAGAATGAAATAGATTAGCAGGGCAAAAACAAACAGACAAGCAAAACCAGAATAACAACCCACTATAAATAATATTGAACAAAATACAGCGTTGTGAAAAGACATATAAAGAAACAATTGAGAATACAAGGATACAGTTGTCAAGAAACAAAAAAAACAAAGTAGAACTTTCTAGCAAATAATTAAGCACAAGAATTTTCTAAAGGCAATAGAAGCAGTTCACTCCACATTTTGCTGCAAAAGAAAACTTTTTAAATACGATTTAAACATAGACAAAGACATAGGCGATTTTAAACTCGGGGGTAAATTATTCCACAGGGAAATGCATGAGAAATGAGAATGACGTTTTCCATAATTAGTAAAAACTTGGGGAAGCAAGAAATTTTTTTGAGCCGCAAATCTCGTAGGGTTACAATTTTTCAAAAAACATTTGTCGATAAATTCAAAAGAAAGTGCATTGTTCATTAATCTAAAAAACATGATGGCTAGGTTGTAATCAAATAAATTTCTAACGGATAAGATATTATATTGACGAAGCAAAGGGATAGCAGTAACAAGGTATGAACTGCGGGTAATGATACGAATAGCCTGATTTTGAATGTGCTGGATAGAGTGTAAATGACAGTTGTAAGTGTTCCCCCATACTACAATGCCGTAATTAATGTGAGCGTGAATAAAAGCAAAGTAAAGTGATAAGAGTGCTGATGATGGGAAAAAATGACGAGCCTTTAATAATGCACGAATTCCAAATGCAGTTTTTTTCTTCACATGGTCCAAATGATGATGAAATTTCAGTTGAGAATCGAGTTGAATACCAAGGAAAGTCACGTTGTCGCAAGGGGAAATAGAAGTATGACCAAGCGATAATGAAGGCAAGTGTGCTGTGATTTTTTGTTTTGTTCTAAAAAGCATAAACTTAGTTTTAACGGGGTTTATAATTAGGTGATTATCATGGCACCAGGACATAATGCTAACCAAAGAGGCATTTAATCTGGCAGATAGCGAGATTATACATTTATCACAAGAAGAAATTGTAGTGTCATCCGCGTATAATACACAATGAGTGTTAGTAAGAGCGTCAGGCAGATCATTAATGTAGATTAAAAAGAGCAAAGGGCCAAGAATCGATCCTTGAGGGACACCTATGTTAGTAACCTTAAAATCAGAAAATGCATTAGCCACGAACACCACGTTATGTCTATCTAATAAATAAGTTTTTAAAAAGGCTAGGGCGGGACCAGTTATGCCATAAGCTTCAAGTTTGGTAAATAAAATATTGTGATTAATCGTATCGAAAGCTTTAGTGAAATCTAAAAATACTGAGCCAACAAGTTTACCACTGTCCAGTGATTGTTTAATATAGTCAGTTAGGCAAAGCAATGCAAGATTGGTAGAACTTCCCGACCGAAAACCGAATTGACAATTTTTTAGTAAGTTAAACTTACTTAAGTAATTATTTATTCTTAGGGTAAACAACTTTTCAATAACTTTACTAAGCGATGAGAGTATGGAGATGGGTCGATAATTATTTACAAGCTCTTTGTCACCTTTTTTAAACACTGGAATTATTTTAGCTTTTTTGAGAATATCAGGAAAAATTCCAGTCTTGAAGACCAGGTTGATTATATAGCTGATTACATTAGATAGAAGAGGGGCTGCTAATTTCAAATGGCGCACACAAATGCCGTCCAAGCCAGGGCTCGTATTTTTTAGTTCAGAAATAGTTCGGTGTACTTCCTCAGGGGTAACTGGTAAGAGAAAGAATGAATGCGGTGTACGGGGCATGCTTATCTCTGAAGTTGGGTGTGGGTGATTGTAGGATGATAAAAAGTGATTGCAGAAAGCATTCGCAATATCTTTAGGTTGGTTGTATGATATGCCATTGAAAGTAATTTTAGATATAGGGGCATTCAGAGAATGCCTGTTTAAAAATTCGTTGAATAGTTTCCACTGTTTCTTGGAATCATTTTTGTTTAAGTTGAACGCTCGCTCATAATAACGTTTTTTTGCAAGGCTTAATAGAGAGTTCAAAATGTTGCGATATTTTCTATAGCGGGCTGCAAGCGCAAGGTTAAACGGCTGTTTTTTAGTTTTTTTATACAGCTTATCTTTTTTGCGAATGCTTTCCAGAAGTGCACTAGTCGTCCAAGGGTTAAATGTGAATTTGTATTTCTTTTTACATTTGACAGTAGAAGTGCTAGAGGAAACGGCCTGAAGGAAAGACGTGCAAAAGTACTCAAGTGCCAGCACAGGGTCGCGAAGATTGTAAACAACTGACCAATCGGTAGCAGATAGCGATTCAATAAAAGTTGTGTCATTAAATACCGACGTAAAGTACGAACGGTTGGGGCAGGATGCTGTGGAGTTAATGGATACGAAAATAGGAAAATGGTCAGTAATTTCGACGTTTACTACTCCCGAAATGAGGGGAAGCGATAAATTTGAAAGTGCATGGTCGATGAGCGAATGAGTGCCATGAGAGGCAATTCTTGTAGGGGACTCAATTAGGCATTCAAAACCGTAACCAGAAAAACAATCCGTATAAGCTTTATATGTTGAGGAGCTGGTGTCGAGAAGATTGATATTTATGTCTCCCATAATTAATACTTGTTTATTTTCGCTGGATAGCTTACGAAGGATTGCATCAAGTGAATCAAAAAAATCGGACTCAGAAGATGAAGGAGATCGATAAATGCAGCCTATGACTAGTTTATTGTTATGATTACCAGGAAATGATGAATCAGTTTCAATCCAGACAGCTTCGCAGTAGGCAGCATTAATTAGTAAGTCATGCCTACGAGTATATGTGACACGAGGTGAAATGAAAATGGCAGAGCCACCATGACTGTTATTAGGGCGATGACAATATTCAGCTTGATAAGAATGAAAACCGTATAAATTGGAGTCATCAACTGCAAGCCAAGTTTCAGATATGCAAATGAAAGAAAACGAGTGATGCAGCGAAGCAATAAAGTTACTAATGCCATCGTTATTTTTGCGGAGGCTCCGCGCATTGAAATGAATCAGCGAAAGTTGATTTTTATCTAGTAAACTTTTCAGCTCAGGAGGAGAGAGCATTGTGACCGGGAAAAATGGGTAGATAGAAGAAGGGCGTCAAGAAAAAGAGAAGAAACTTAGGTGAAGATGCTTAGGTCAGACTCCGAAGATATGCGATAAACCGTGCTGTCGACAGTTTGCCTTGCCCTGATTGTGCAGTGGTCAGTCCACAAAAACTGCCAGCCATGTTCTTTCTTTAGGGCGCGAGTTTTGGAGTTATGGAGTTTTGGAGTTTTGGAGTTTTGGAGTTTCGGAGTTTCGGAGTGTTGGAGTTTTGGAGTTTTAGAGTTTTAGAGTTTTGGAGTTTGAAATTTTTGAGTTTCGTATTTTTGGAGTTTGGAGTTTTTAAGTTTTGGATTTTTGAGTTTTGGATTTTTGGAGTTTTGGAGTTTTTGAGTTTTGGAGTTTTGGATTTTTGCACTTTTGGAGTTTTGGAGTTTCGGAGTTTCGGAGTTTTGGATTTTTGGAGTTTTGGAGGTATGGATTTTTGGATATTCAGGGATTTGTTGTTCCAGAATTTTGTAGTTTTGGAGTTTTGGAGTGTCGGAGTTTCGGAGTTTCGAATTAATGGAGTTTTCGAGTTTTAGAGTTTTTGATTTTTGGAGGTATGGATTTTTGGAGTTTCGGAGTTGTGGAGATTCGGGGTTGTGGAGTTTTGGAGTTTTGGAGGTTCGGAGTTTTGGAGTTTTGGAGTGTTGGAGTTTCGGAGTTTTGAAGTTTCGGAGTTTTGGAGAGTCAGGGTTGTGGAGTTTCGGAATTTTTGAGTTTTGTAGTTTTGGAGTTTCGGAGTTCCGGAGTTTCGGAGTTTCGGAGTTTTGGAGTTTTGCAGTATCGGAGTTTTGGAGTTTTGGAGTTTCGGAGTTTCGGAGTTTCGGAGTTTTGGAGTTTTGCAGTCTCGGGAGTTTTGGAGTTCTGTAGTTTCGCAGTTTCGGAGTTTTGGAGGTTCAGGGTTGTGGAGTTTCGGAATTTTTGAGTTTTGGAGTTTCGAATTTTCAGAGTTTCGGATTTTTGGAGTTTTGGAGTTTCGGAGATTTGGAGTTTCGGCGTTTTAAAGATTCGGGGTCTTGGAGTTTCGGAATTTTGTAGTTTTGTAGTTTTGGAGTGTCGGAGTTTTGGAGTGTTGGAGTTTTGGAGTTATAGAGTTTGGAGTTTTTGAGTTTTTGAGTTTTTGAGTTTTGGATTTTTGAACTTTTGCAGTTTTGGAGTTATGGAGTTTTGGAGTTTCGGAGTTTCGGAGTTTCGGAGTTGTGGAGATTCGGGGTTGTGGAGTTTTGGAGTTTTGGAGGTTCGGAGTTTTGGAGTTTTGGAGTTTTGGAGTTTTGGAGTTTCGGAGTTTTGAAGTTTCGGAGTTTTGGAGAGTCAGGGTTGTGGAGTTTCGGAATTTTTGAGTTTTGGAGTTTTGGAGTTTCGGAGTTCCGGAGTTTCAGAGTTTCGGAGTTTTGGAGTTTTGCAGTATCGGAGTTTTGGAGTTTTGGAGTTTCTGAGTTTTGGAGTTTCAGAGTTTTCGAGGTTCAGGGTTGTGGAGTTTCGGAATTTTTGAGTTTGGGAGTTTCGGAGTTTTGGAGTTTTGGAGTTTTAGAGTTTCGAATTTTCAGAGTTTCGGATTTTTGGAGTTTTGTAGTTTTGGAGTTTTGGAGTGTCGGAGTTTCGGAGTGTTGGAGTTTTGGAGTTTTAGAGTTTTGGAGTTTTGGAGTTCTAAATTATCGGAGTTTCGGAGTTTTGGTGTTTTGGAGTATCGAAATTTCAGAGTTTCGGATTTTTGGAGTTTTGGAGTTTCGGAGATTTGGAATTTCGGCGTTTTGGAGATTCGGGGTCTTGGAGTTTCGGAATTTTGTAGTTTTGGAGTTTTGGAGGTATGGATTTTTGGATATTCAGGGTTTTGTTGGTCCAGAAGTTTGTAGTTTTGGAGTTTTGGAGTGTCGGAGTTTCGGAGTTTCGAATTAATGGAGTTTTCGAGTTTTAGAATTTTTGATTTTTGGAGGTATGGATTTTTGGAGTTTCGGAGTTGTGGAGATTCGGGGTTGTGGAGTTTTGGAGTTTTGGAGGTTCGGAGTTTTGGAGTTTTGGAGTGTTGGAGTTTCGGAGTTTTGAAGTTTCGGAGTTTTGGAGAGTCAGGGTTGTGGAGTTTCGGAATTTTGTAGTTTGTAGTTTTGGAGTGTCGGAGTTTCGGAGTGTTGGAGTTTTGGTGTTTTAGAGTTTTGGAGTTTTTGAGTTTTTGAGTTTTGGATTTTTGCACTTTTGGAGTTTTGGAGTTATGGAGGTTTGGAGTTTTGGAGTTTTGGAGTTTCGGAGTTTCGGAGTTTCGGAGTTTCAGAGTTTTGGAGGTTCAGGGTTGTGGAGTTTCGGAATTTTTGAGTTTTGGAGTTTCGGAGTTTTGGAGTTTTGCAGTTTTGGAGTTTTGGAGTTTCGAATTTTCAGAGTTTCGGATTTTTGGAGTTTTGGAGTTTCGGAGATTTGGAGTTTCGGCGTTTTGGAGATTCGGGGTCTAGGAGTTTTGGAATTTTGTAGTTTTGTAGTCTTGGAGTGTCGGAGTTTCGGAGAGTCAGGGTTGTGGAGTTTCGGAATTTTGGAGTTTTGGAGTTTTGGAGCTTTGGAGTTTCGGAGTTCCGGAGTTTCGGAGTTTCGGAGTTTTGGAGTTTTGCAGTCTCGGGAGTTTTGGAGTTCTGGAGTGTCGGAGTTTCTTAGTTTTGGAGGTTCAGGGTTGTGGAGTTTCGGAATTTTTGAGTTTTGGAGTTTCGAATTTTCAGAGTTTCGGATTTTTGGAGTTTTGGAGTTTCGGAGATTTGCAGTTTCGGCGTTTTAAAGATTCAGGGTCTTGGAGTTTCGGAATTTTGTAGTTTTGTAGTTTTGGAGTGTCGGAGTTTTGGAGTGTTGGAGTTTTGGAGTTATAGAGTTTTGGAGTTTTTGAGTTTTTGAGTTTTGGATTTTTGAACTTTTACAGTTTTGGAGTTATGGAGTTTTGGAGTTTTGGAGTTTTGGAGTTTCGGAGTTTTGGAGAGTCAGGGTTGTGGAGTTTCGGAATTTTTGAGTTTTGGAGTTTTGGAGTTTCGGAGTTCCGGAGTTTCGGAGTTGCGGAGTTTTGGTGTTTTGCAGTATCGGAGTTTTGGAGTTTTGGAGTTTCGGAGTTTGGAGTTTCAGAGTTTTCGAGGTTCAGGGTTGTGGAGTTTCGGAATTTTTGAGTTTGGGAGTATCGGAGTTTCGGAGTTTTGGAGTTTTGGAGTTTTAGAGTTTCGAATTTTCAGAGTTTCGGATTTTTGGAGTTTTGGAGTTTCGGAGATTTGGAGTTTTGGCGTTTTGGAGATTCGGGGTCTTGGAGTTTCGGAATTTTGTAGTTTTGTAGTTTTGGAGTTTTGGAGTGTCGGAGTTTCGGAGTGTTGGAGTTTTGGAGTTTTAGAGTTTTGGAGTTTTGGAGTTCTAAATTATCGGAGTTTCGGAGTTTTGGTGTTTTGGAGTATCGAATTTTCAGAGTTTCGGATTTTTGGAGTTTTGGAGTTTCGGAGATTTGGAATTTCGGCGTTTGGAGATTCGGGGTCTTGGAGTTTCGGAATTTTGTAGTTTTGTAGTTTTGGAGTGTCGGAGTTTCGGAGTGTTGGAGTTTTGGAGTTTTAGAGTTTTGGAGGTATGGATTTTTGGATATTCAGGGTTTTGTTGTTCCAGAATTTTGTAGTTTTGGAGTTTTGGAGTGTCGGAGTTTCGGAGTTTCGAATTAATGGAGTTTTAGAGTTTTAGAATTTTTGATTTTTGGAGGTATGGATTTTTGGAGTTTCGGAGTTGTGGAGATTCGGGGTTGTGGAGTTTTGGAGTTTTGGAGGTTCGGAGTTTTGAAGTTTCGGAGTTTCGGAGTTTTGGAGTTTTGCAGTATCGGAGTTTTGGAGTTTTGGAGTTTCGGAGTATCGGAGTTTCGGAGTTTTGGAGTTTTGCAGTCTCGGGAGTTTTGGAGTTCTGGAGTTTCGGAGTTTCGGAGTTTTGGAGGTTCAGGGTTGTGGAGTTTCGGAATTTTTGAGTTTTGGAGTTTCGAATTTTCAGAGTTTCGGATTTTTGGAGTTTTGGAGTTTCGGAGATTTGGAGTTTCGGCGTTTTGAAGATTCGGGGTCTTGGAGTTTCGGAATTTTGTAGTTTTGTAGTTTTGGAGTGTCGGAGTTTTGGAGTGTTGGAGTTTTGGAGTTATAGAGTTTTGGAGTTTTTGTGTTTTTGAGTTTTTGAGTTTTGGATTTTTGAACTTTTGCAGTTTTGGAGTTATGGAGTTTTGGAGTTTTGGAGTTTCGGAGTTGTGGAGATTCGGGGTTGTGGAGTTTTGGAGTTTTGGAGGTTCGGAGTTTTGGAGTTTTGGAGTTTCGGAGTTTTGAAGTTTCGGAGTTTTGGAGAGTCAGGGTTGTGGAGTTTCGGAATTTTTGAGTTTTGGAGTTTTGGAGTTTCGGAGTTCCGGAGTTTCGGAGTTTCGGAGTTTTGGAGTTTTGCAGTATCGGAGTTTTGGAGTTTTGGAGTTTCGGAGTTTTGGAGTTTCAGAGTTTTCGAGGTTCAGGGTTGTGGAGTTACGGAATTTTTGAGTTTGGGAGTATCGGAGTTTCGGAGTTTCGGAGTTTTGGTGTTTTGGAGTATCGAATTTTCGGAGTTTCGGATTTTTGGAGTTTTGGAGTTTCGGAGATTTGGAATTTCGGCGTTTTGGAGATTCGGGGTCTTGGAGTTTCGGAATTTTGTAGTTTTGTAGTTTTGGAGTTTTGGAGTGTCGGAGTTTCGGAGTGTTGGAGTTTTGGAGTTTTAGAGTTTTAGAGTTTTGGAGCTTGAAATTTTTGAGTTTCGTATTTTTGGAGTTTGGAGTTTTTAAGTTTTGGATTTTTGAGTTTTGGATTTTTGGAGTTTTGGAGTTTTTGAGTTTTGGAGTTTTGGATTTTTGCACTTTTGGAGTTTTGGAGTGTCGGAGTTTCGGAGTTTCGAATTAATGGAGTTTTCGAGTTTTAGAATTTTTGATTTTTGGAGGTATGGATTTTTGGAGTTTCGGAGTTGTGGAGATTCGGGGTTGTGGAGTTTTGGAGTTTTGGAGGTTCGGAGTTTTGGAGTTTTGGAGTGTTGGAGTTTCGGAGTTTTGAAGTTTCGGAGTTTTGGAGAGTCAGGGTTGTGGAGTTTCGGAATTTTTGAGTTTTGGAGTTTTGGAGTTTCGGAGTTCCGGAGTTTCGGAGTTTCGGAGTTTTGGAGTTTTGCAGTATCGGAGTTTTGGAGTTTTGGAGTTTCGGAGTTTTGGAGTTTTGCAGTATCGGGAGTTTTGGAGTTCTGGAGTTTCGGAGTTTCGGAGTTTTGGAGGTTCAGGGTTGTGGAGTTTCGGAATTTTTGAGTTTTGGACTTTCGAATTTTCAGAGTTTCGGATTTTGGGAGTTTTGGAGTTTCGGAGATTTGGAGTTTCGGCGTTTTAAAGATTCGGGGAATTGGAGTTTCGGAATTTTGTAGTGTTGTAGTTTTGGAGTGTCGGAGTTTTGGAGTGTTAGAGTTTTGGAGTTATAGAGTTTTTGAGTTTTGGATTTTTGAACTTTTGCAGTTTTGGAGTTATGGAGTTTTGGAGTTTTGGAGTTTTGGAGTTTCGGAGTTTCGGAGTTTCGGAGTTGTGGAGATTCGGGGTTGTGGAGTTCTGGAGTTTTGGAGGTTCGGATTTTTGGAGTTTTGGAGTTTTGGAGTTTCGGAGTTTTGAAGTTTCGGAGTTTTGGAGTCAGGGTTGTGGAGTTTCGGAATTTTTGAGTTTTGGAGTTTTGGAGTTTCGGAGTTCCGGAGTTTCAGAGTTTCGGAGTTTTGGAGTTTTGCAGTATCGGAGTTTTGGAGTTTTGGAGTTTCTGAGTTTTGGAGTTTTAGAGTTTTCGAGGTTCAGGGTTGTGGAGTTTCGGAATTTTTGAGTTTGGGAGTTTCGGAGTTTCGGAGTTTTGGAGTTTTGGAGTTTTGGAGTTTTAGAGTTTCGAATTTTCAGAGTTTCAGATTTTTAGAGTTTTGTAGTTTTGGAGTTTTGGAGTGTCGGAGTTTCGGAGTGTTGGAGTTTTGGAGTTTTAGAGTTTTGGAGTTTTGGAGTTTTGGAGTTCTAAATTATCGGAGTTTCGGAGTTTTGGTGTTTTGGAGTATCGAATTTTCAGAGTTTCGGATTTTTGGAGTTTTGGAGTTTCGGAGATTTGGAATTTCGGCGTTTTGGAGATTCGGGGTCTTGGAGTTTCGGAATTTTGTAGTTTTGTAGTTTCGTATTTTTGGAGTTTGGAGTTTTTAAGTTTTGGATTTTTGAGTTTTGGATTTTTGGAGTTTTGGAGTTTTTGAGTTTTGATTTTTGCAATTTTGGAGTTTTGGAGTTTCGGAGTTTCGGAGTTTTGGATTTTTGGAGTTTTGGAGGTATGGATTTTTGGATATTCAGGGTTTTGTTGTTCCAGAAGTTTGTAGTTTTGGAGTTTTGGAGTGTCGGAGTTTCGGAGTTTCGAATTAATGGAGTTTTCGAGTTTTAGAATTTTTGATTTTTGGAGGTATGCATTTTTGGAGTTTCGGAGTTGTGGAGATTCGGGGTTGTGGAGTTTTGGAGTTTTGGAGGTTCGGAGTTTTGGAGTTTTGGAGTGTTGGAGTTTCGGAGTTTTGAAGTTTCGGAGTTTTGGAGAGTCAGGGTTGTGGAGTTTCGGAATTTTGTAGTTTGTAGTTTTGGAGTGTCGGAGTTTCGAAGTGTTGGAATTTTGGTGTTTTAGAGTTTTGGAGTTTTTGAGTTTTTGAGTTTTGGATTTTTGCACTTTTGGAGTTTTGGAGTTATGGAGGTTTGGAGTTTTGGAGTTTTAGAGTTTCGGAGTTTCGGAGTTTCGGAGTTTTGGAGGTTCAGGGTTGTGGAGTTTCGGAATTTTTGAGTTTTGGAGTTTCGGAGTTTTGGAGTTTCGCAGTTTTGGAGTTTTGGAGTTTCGAATTTTCAGAGTTTCGGATTTTTGGAGTTTTGGAGTTTCGGAGATTTGGAGTTTCGGCGTTTTAAAGATTCGGGGTCTTGGAGTTTCGGAATTTTGTAGTTTTGTAGTTTTGGAGTGTCGGAGTTTTGGAGTGTTGGAGTTTTGGAGTTTTGGAGTTATAGAGTTTTGGAGTTTTTGAGTTTTTGAGTTTTGGATTTTTGAACTTTTACAGTTTTGGAGTTATGGAGTTTTGGAGTTTCGGAGTTGTGGAGATTCGGGGTTGTGGAGTTTTGGACTTTTGGAGGTTCGGAGTTTTGGAGTTTTGGAGTTTCGGAGTTTTGAAGTTTCGGAGTTTTGGAGAGTCAGGGTTGTGGAGTTTCGGAATTTTTGAGTTTTGGAGTTTTGGAGTTTCGGAGTTCCGGAGTTTCGGAGTTTCGGAGTTTTGGTGTTTTGCAGTATCGGAGTTTTGGAGTTTTGGAGTTTCGGAGTTTTGGAGTTTCAGAGTTTTCGAGGTTCAGGGTTGTGGAGTTTCGGAATTTTTGAGTTTGGGAGTATCGGAGTTTCGGAGTTTTGGAGTTTTGGAGTTTTAGAGTTTCGAATTTTCAGAGTTTCGGATTTTTGGAGTTTTGGAGTTTCGGAGATTTGGAGTTTTGGCGTTTTGGAGATTCGGGGTCTTGGAGTTTCGGAATTTTGTAGTTTTGTAGTTTTGGAGTTTTGGAGTGTCGGAGTTTCGGAGTGTTGGAGTTTTGGAGTTTTAGAGTTTTGGAGTTTTGGAGTTTTGGAGTTCTAAATTATCGGAGTTTCGGAGTTTTGGTGTTTTGGAGTATCGAATTTTCAGAGTTTCGGATTTTTGGAGTTTTGGAGTTTCGGAGATTTGGAATTTCGGCGTTTTGGAGATTCGGGGTCTTGGAGTTTCGGAATTTTGTAGTTTTGTAGTTTTGGAGTTTTGGAGTGTCGGAGTTTCGGAGTGTTGGAGTTTTGGAGTTTTAGAGTTTTAGAGTTTTGGAGTTTGAAATTTTTGAGTTTCGTATTTTTGGAGTTTGGAGTTTTTAAGTTTTGGATTTTTGAGTTTTGGATTTTTGGAGTTTTTGAGTTTTGATTTTTGCGATTTTGGAGTTTTGGAGTTTCGGAGTTTCGGAGTTTTGGATTTTTGGAGTTTTGGAGGTATGGATTTTTGGATATTCAGGGTTTTGTTGTTCCAGAAGTTTGTAGTTTTGGAGTTTTGGAGTGTCGGAGTTTCGGAGTTTCGAATTAATGGAGTTTTCGAGTTTTAGAATTTTTGATTTTTGGAGGTATGGATTTTTGGAGTTTCGGAGTTGTGGAGATTCGGGGTTGTGGAGTTTTGGAGTTTTGGAGGTTCGGAGTTTTGGAGTTTCGGAGTTTCGGAGTTTCAGAGTTTTGGAGGTTCAGGATTGTGGAGTTTCGGAATTTTTGAGTTTTGGAGTTTCGGAGTTTTGGAGTTTTGCAGTTTTGGAGTTTTGGAGTTTCGGAGTTCCGGAGTTTCAGAGTTTCGGAGTTTTGGAGTTTTGCAGTATCGGAGTTTTGGAGTTTTGGAGTTTCTGAGTTTTGGAGTTTCAGAGTTTTCGAGGTTTTAAGTTTTGGATTTTTGAGTTTTGGATTTTTGAAGTTTTGGAGTTTTTGAGTTTTGGATTTTTGCACTTTTGGAGTTTTGGAGTTTCGGAGTTTCGGAGTTTTGGATTTTTGGAGTTTTGGAGGTATGGATTTTTGGATATTCAGGGATTTGTTGTTCCAGAATTTTGTAGTTTTGGAGTTTTGGAGTGTCGGAGTTTCGGAGTTTCGAATTAATGGAGTTTTCGAGTTTTAGAGTTTTTGATTTTTGGAGGTATGGATTTTTGGAGTTTCGGAGTTGTGGAGATTCGGGGTTGTGGAGTTTTGGAGTTTTGGAGGTTCGGAGTTTTGGAGTTTTGGAGTGTTGGAGTTTCGGAGTTTTGAAGTTTCGGAGTTTTGGAGAGTCAGGGTTGTGGAGTTTCGGAATTTTTGAGTTTTGTAGTTTTGGAGTTTCGGAGTTCCGGAGTTTCGGAGTTTCGGAGTTTTGGAGTTTTGCAGTATCGGAGTTTTGGAGTTTTGGAGTTTCGGAGTTTCGGAGTTTCGGAGTTTTGGAGTTTTGCAGTCTCGGGAGTTTTGGAGTTCTGTAGTTTCGCAGTTTCGGAGTTTTGGAGGTTCAGGGTTGTGGAGTTTCGGAATTTTTGAGTTTTGGAGTTTCGAATTTTCAGAGTTTCGGATTTTTGGAGTTTTGGAGTTTCGGAGATTTGGAGTTTCGGCGTTTTAAAGATTCGGGGTCTTGGAGTTTCGGAATTTTGTAGTTTTGTAGTTTTGGAGTGTCGGAGTTTTGGAGTGTTGGAGTTTTGGAGTTATAGAGTTTGGAGTTTTTGAGTTTTTGAGTTTTTGAGTTTTGGATTTTTGAACTTTTGCAGTTTTGGAGTTATGGAGTTTTGGAGTTTCGGAGTTTCGGAGTTTCGGAGTTGTGGAGATTCGGGGTTGTGGAGTTTTGGAGTTTTGGAGGTTCGGAGTTTTGGAGTTTTGGAGTTTTGGAGTTTTGGAGTTTCGGAGTTTTGAAGTTTCGGAGTTTTGGAGAGTCAGGGTTGTGGAGTTTCGGAATTTTTGAGTTTTGGAGTTTTGGAGTTTCGGAGTTCCGGAGTTTCAGAGTTTCGGAGTTTTGGAGTTTTGCAGTATCGGAGTTTTGGAGTTTTGGAGTTTCTGAGTTTTGGAGTTTCAGAGTTTTCGAGGTTCAGGGTTGTGGAGTTTCGGAATTTTTGAGTTTGGGAGTTTCGGAGTTTTGGAGTTTTGGAGTTTTAGAGTTTCGAATTTTCAGAGTTTCGGATTTTTGGAGTTTTGTAGTTTTGGAGTTTTGGAGTGTCGGAGTTTCGGAGTGTTGGAGTTTTGGAGTTTTAGAGTTTTGGAGTTTTGGAGTTCTAAATTATCGGAGTTTCGGAGTTTTGGTGTTTTGGAGTATCGAAATTTCAGAGTTTCGGATTTTTGGAGTTTTGGAGTTTCGGAGATTTGGAATTTCGGCGTTTTGGAGATTCGGGGTCTTGGAGTTTCGGAATTTTGTAGTTTTGGAGTTTTGGAGGTATGGATTTTTGGATATTCAGGGTTTTGTTGGTCCAGAAGTTTGTAGTTTTGGAGTTTTGGAGTGTCGGAGTTTCGGAGTTTCGAATTAATGGAGTTTTCGAGTTTTAGAATTTTTGATTTTTGGAGGTATGGATTTTTGGAGTTTCGGAGTTGTGGAGATTCGGGGTTGTGGAGTTTTGGAGTTTTGGAGGTTCGGAGTTTTGGAGTTTTGGAGTGTTGGAGTTTCGGAGTTTTGAAGTTTCGGAGTTTTGGAGAGTCAGGGTTGTGGAGTTTCGGAATTTTGTAGTTTGTAGTTTTGGAGTGTCGGAGTTTCGGAGTGTTGGAGTTTTGGTGTTTTAGAGTTTTGGAGTTTTTGAGTTTTTGAGTTTTGGATTTTTGCACTTTTGGAGTTTTGGAGTTATGGAGGTTTGGAGTTTTGGAGTTTTGGAGTTTCGGAGTTTCGGAGTTTCGGAGTTTCAGAGTTTTGGAGGTTCAGGGTTGTGGAGTTTCGGAATTTTTGAGTTTTGGAGTTTCGGAGTTTTGGAGTTTGCAGTTTTGGAGTTTTGGAGTTTCGAATTTTCAGAGTTTCGGATTTTTGGAGTTTTGGAGTTTCGGAGATTTGGAGTTTCGGCGTTTTGGAGATTCGGGGTCTAGGAGTTTTGGAATTTTGTAGTTTTGTAGTCTTGGAGTGTCGGAGTTTCGGAGAGTCAGGGTTGTGGAGTTTCGGAATTTTGGAGTTTTGGAGTTTTGGAGCTTTGGAGTTTCGGAGTTCCGGAGTTTCGGAGTTTCGGAGTTTTGGAGTTTTGCAGTCTCGGGAGTTTTGGAGTTCTGGAGTGTCGGAGTTTCTTAGTTTTGGAGGTTCAGGGTTGTGGAGTTTCGGAATTTTTGAGTTTTGGAGTTTCGAATTTTCAGAGTTTCGGATTTTTGGAGTTTTGGAGTTTCGGAGATTTGCAGTTTCGGCGTTTTAAAGATTCAGGGTCTTGGAGTTTCGGAATTTTGTAGTTTTGTAGTTTTGGAGTGTCGGAGTTTTGGAGTGTTGGAGTTTTGGAGTTATAGAGTTTTGGAGTTTTTGAGTTTTTGAGTTTTGGATTTTTGAACTTTTACAGTTTTGGAGTTATGGAGTTTTGGAGTTTTGGAGTTTTGGAGTTTCGGAGTTTTGGAGAGTCAGGGTTGTGGAGTTTCGGAATTTTTGAGTTTTGGAGTTTTGGAGTTTCGGAGTTCCGGAGTTTCGGAGTTGCGGAGTTTTGGTGTTTTGCAGTATCGGAGTTTTGGAGTTTTGGAGTTTCGGAGTTTGGAGTTTCAGAGTTTTCGAGGTTCAGGGTTGTGGAGTTTCGGAATTTTTGAGTTTGGGAGTATCGGAGTTTCGGAGTTTTGGAGTTTTGGAGTTTTAGAGTTTCGAATTTTCAGAGTTTCGGATTTTTGGAGTTTTGGAGTTTCGGAGATTTGGAGTTTTGGCGTTTTGGAGATTCGGGGTCTTGGAGTTTCGGAATTTTGTAGTTTTGTAGTTTTGGAGTTTTGGAGTGTCGGAGTTTCGGAGTGCTGGAGTTTTGGAGTTTTAGAGTTTTGGAGTTTTGGAGTTCTAAATTATCGGAGTTTCGGAGTTTTGGTGTTTTGGAGTATCGAATTTTCAGAGTTTCGGATTTTTGGAGTTTTGGAGTTTCGGAGATTTGGAATTTCGGCGTTTGGAGATTCGGGGTCTTGGAGTTTCGGAATTTTGTAGTTTTGTAGTTTTGGAGTGTCGGAGTTTCGGAGTGTTGGAGTTTTGGAGTTTTAGAGTTTTGGAGGTATGGATTTTTGGATATTCAGGGTTTTGTTGTTCCAGAATTTTGTAGTTTTGGAGTTTTGGAGTGTCGGAGTTTCGGAGTTTCGAATTAATGGAGTTTTAGAGTTTTAGAATTTTTGATTTTTGGAGGTATGGATTTTTGGAGTTTCGGAGTTGTGGAGATTCGGGGTTGTGGAGTTTTGGAGTTTTGGAGGTTCGGAGTTTTGAAGTTTCGGAGTTTCGGAGTTTTGGAGTTTTGCAGTATCGGAGTTTTGGAGTTTTGGAGTTTCGGAGTATCGGAGTTTCGGAGTTTTGGAGTTTTGCAGTCTCGGGAGTTTTGGAGTTCTGGAGTTTCGGAGTTTCGGAGTTTTGGAGGTTCAGGGTTGTGGAGTTTCGGAATTTTTGAGTTTTGGAGTTTCGAATTTTCAGAGTTTCGGATTTTTGGAGTTTTGGAGTTTCGGAGATTTGGAGTTTCGGCGTTTTGAAGATTCGGGGTCTTGGAGTTTCGGAATTTTGTAGTTTTGTAGTTTTGGAGTGTCGGAGTTTTGGAGTGTTGGAGTTTTGGAGTTATAGAGTTTTGGAGTTTTTGTGTTTTTGAGTTTTTGAGTTTTGGATTTTTGAACTTTTGCAGTTTTGGAGTTATGGAGTTTTGGAGTTTTGGAGTTTCGGAGTTGTGGAGATTCGGGGTTGTGGAGTTTTGGAGTTTTGGAGGTTCGGAGTTTTGGAGTTTTGGAGTTTCGGAGTTTTGAAGTTTCGGAGTTTTGGAGAGTCAGGGTTGTGGAGTTTCGGAATTTTTGAGTTTTGGAGTTTTGGAGTTTCGGAGTTCCGGAGTTTCGGAGTTTCGGAGTTTTGGAGTTTTGCAGTATCGGAGTTTTGGAGTTTTGGAGTTTCGGAGTTTTGGAGTTTCAGAGTTTTCGAGGTTCAGGGTTGTGGAGTTACGGAATTTTTGAGTTTGGGAGTATCGGAGTTTCGGAGTTTCGGAGTTTTGGTGTTTTGGAGTATCGAATTTTCGGAGTTTCGGATTTTTGGAGTTTTGGAGTTTCGGAGATTTGGAATTTCGGCGTTTTGGAGATTCGGGGTCTTGGAGTTTCGGAATTTTGTAGTTTTGTAGTTTTGGAGCTTTGGAGTGTCGGAGTTTCGGAGTGTTGGAGTTTTGGAGTTTTAGAGTTTTAGAGTTTTGGAGCTTGAAATTTTTGAGTTTCGTATTTTTGGAGTTTGGAGTTTTTAAGTTTTGGATTTTTGAGTTTTGGATTTTTGGAGTTTTGGAGTTTTTGAGTTTTGGAGTTTTGGATTTTTGCACTTTTGGAGTTTTGGAGTGTCGGAGTTTCGGAGTTTCGAATTAATGGAGTTTTCGAGTTTTAGAATTTTTGATTTTTGGAGGTATGGATTTTTGGAGTTTCGGAGTTGTGGAGATTCGGGGTTGTGGAGTTTTGGAGTTTTGGAGGTTCGGAGTTTTGGAGTTTTGGAGTGTTGGAGTTTCGGAGTTTTGAAGTTTCGGAGTTTTGGAGAGTCAGGGTTGTGGAGTTTCGGAATTTTTGAGTTTTGGAGTTTTGGAGTTTCGGAGTTCCGGAGTTTCGGAGTTTCGGAGTTTTGGAGTTTTGCAGTATCGGAGTTTTGGAGTTTTGGAGTTTCGGAGTTTCGGAGTTTTGGAGTTTTGCAGTATCGGGAGTTTTGGAGTTCTGGAGTTTCGGAGTTTCGGAGTTTTGGAGGTTCAGGGTTGTGGAGTTTCGGAATTTTTGAGTTTTGGACTTTCGAATTTTCAGAGTTTCGGATTTTGGGAGTTTTGGAGTTTCGGAGATTTGGAGTTTCGGCGTTTTAAAGATTCGGGGAATTGGAGTTTCGGAATTTTGTAGTGTTGTAGTTTTGGAGTGTCGGAGTTTTGGAGTGTTAGAGTTTTGGAGTTATAGAGTTTTTGAGTTTTGGATTTTTGAACTTTTGCAGTTTTGGAGTTATGGAGTTTTGGAGTTTTGGAGTTTTGGAGTTTCGGAGTTTCGGAGTTTCGGAGTTGTGGAGATTCGGGGTTGTGGAGTTCTGGAGTTTTGGAGGTTCGGATTTTTGGAGTTTTGGAGTTTTGGAGTTTCGGAGTTTTGAAGTTTCGGAGTTTTGGAGTCAGGGTTGTGGAGTTTCGGAATTTTTGAGTTTTGGAGTTTTGGAGTTTCGGAGTTCCGGAGTTTCAGAGTTTCGGAGTTTTGGAGTTTTGCAGTATCGGAGTTTTGGAGTTTTGGAGTTTCTGAGTTTTGGAGTTTTAGAGTTTTCGAGGTTCAGGGTTGTGGAGTTTCGGAATTTTTGAGTTTGGGAGTTTCGGAGTTTCGGAGTTTTGGAGTTTTGGAGTTTTGGAGTTTTAGAGTTTCGAATTTTCAGAGTTTCAGATTTTTAGAGTTTTGTAGTTTTGGAGTTTTGGAGTGTCGGAGTTTCGGAGTGTTGGAGTTTTGGAGTTTTAGAGTTTTGGAGTTTTGGAGTTTTGGAGTTCTAAATTATCGGAGTTTCGGAGTTTTGGTGTTTTGGAGTATCGAATTTTCAGAGTTTCGGATTTTTGGAGTTTTGGAGTTTCGGAGATTTGGAATTTCGGCGTTTTGGAGATTCGGGGTCTTGGAGTTTCGGAATTTTGTAGTTTTGTAGTTTCGTATTTTTGGAGTTTGGAGTTTTTAAGTTTTGGATTTTTGAGTTTTGGATTTTTGGAGTTTTGGAGTTTTTGAGTTTTGATTTTTGCAATTTTGGAGTTTTGGAGTTTCGGAGTTTCGGAGTTTTGGATTTTTGGAGTTTTGGAGGTATGGATTTTTGGATATTCAGGGTTTTGTTGTTCCAGAAGTTTGTAGTTTTGGAGTTTTGGAGTGTCGGAGTTTCGGAGTTTCGAATTAATGGAGTTTTCGAGTTTTAGAATTTTTGATTTTTGGAGGTATGCATTTTTGGAGTTTCGGAGTTGTGGAGATTCGGGGTTGTGGAGTTTTGGAGTTTTGGAGGTTCGGAGTTTTGGAGTTTTGGAGTGTTGGAGTTTCGGAGTTTTGAAGTTTCGGAGTTTTGGAGAGTCAGGGTTGTGGAGTTTCGGAATTTTGTAGTTTGTAGTTTTGGAGTGTCGGAGTTTCGAAGTGTTGGAATTTTGGTGTTTTAGAGTTTTGGAGTTTTTGAGTTTTTGAGTTTTGGATTTTTGCACTTTTGGAGTTTTGGAGTTATGGAGGTTTGGAGTTTTGGAGTTTTAGAGTTTCGGAGTTTCGGAGTTTCGGAGTTTTGGAGGTTCAGGGTTGTGGAGTTTCGGAATTTTTGAGTTTTGGAGTTTCGGAGTTTTGGAGTTTCGCAGTTTTGGAGTTTTGGAGTTTCGAATTTTCAGAGTTTCGGATTTTTGGAGTTTTGGAGTTTCGGAGATTTGGAGTTTCGGCGTTTTAAAGATTCGGGGTCTTGGAGTTTCGGAATTTTGTAGTTTTGTAGTTTTGGAGTGTCGGAGTTTTGGAGTGTTGGAGTTTTGGAGTTTTGGAGTTATAGAGTTTTGGAGTTTTTGAGTTTTTGAGTTTTGGATTTTTGAACTTTTACAGTTTTGGAGTTATGGAGTTTTGGAGTTTCGGAGTTGTGGAGATTCGGGGTTGTGGAGTCTTGGACTTTTGGAGGTTCGGAGTTTTGGAGTTTTGGAGTTTCGGAGTTTTGAAGTTTCGGAGTTTTGGAGAGTCAGGGTTGTGGAGTTTCGGAATTTTTGAGTTTTGGAGTTTTGGAGTTTCGGAGTTCCGGAGTTTCGGAGTTTCGGAGTTTTGGTGTTTTGCAGTATCGGAGTTTTGGAGTTTTGGAGTTTCGGAGTTTTGGAGTTTCAGAGTTTTCGAGGTTCAGGGTTGTGGAGTTTCGGAATTTTTGAGTTTGGGAGTATCGGAGTTTCGGAGTTTTGGAGTTTTGGAGTTTTAGAGTTTCGAATTTTCAGAGTTTCGGATTTTTGGAGTTTTGGAGTTTCGGAGATTTGGAGTTTTGGCGTTTTGGAGATTCGGGGTCTTGGAGTTTCGGAATTTTGTAGTTTTGTAGTTTTGGAGTTTTGGAGTGTCGGAGTTTCGGAGTGTTGGAGTTTTGGAGTTTTAGAGTTTTGGAGTTTTGGAGTTTTGGAGTTCTAAATTATCGGAGTTTCGGAGTTTTGGTGTTTTGGAGTATCGAATTTTCAGAGTTTCGGATTTTTGGAGTTTTGGAGTTTCGGAGATTTGGAATTTCGGCGTTTTGGAGATTCGGGGTCTTGGAGTTTCGGAATTTTGTAGTTTTGTAGTTTTGGAGTTTTGGAGTGTCGGAGTTTCGGAGTGTTGGAGTTTTGGAGTTTTAGAGTTTTAGAGTTTTGGAGTTTGAAATTTTTGAGTTTCGTATTTTTGGAGTTTGGAGTTTTTAAGTTTTGGATTTTTGAGTTTTGGATTTTTGGAGTTTTTGAGTTTTGATTTTTGCGATTTTGGAGTTTTGGAGTTTCGGAGTTTCGGAGTTTTGGATTTTTGGAGTTTTGGAGGTATGGATTTTTGGATATTCAGGGTTTTGTTGTTCCAGAAGTTTGTAGTTTTGGAGTTTTGGAGTGTCGGAGTTTCGGAGTTTCGAATTAATGGAGTTTTCGAGTTTTAGAATTTTTGATTTTTGGAGGTATGGATTTTTGGAGTTTCGGAGTTGTGGAGATTCGGGGTTGTGGAGTTTTGGAGTTTTGGAGGTTCGGAGGTTTGGAGTTTCGGAGTTTCGGAGTTTCAGAGTTTTGGAGGTTCAGGATTGTGGAGTTTCGGAATTTTTGAGTTTTGGAGTTTCGGAGTTTTGGAGTTTTGGAGTTTCGGAGATTTGGAGTTTCGGCGTTTTGGAGATTCGGGGTCTAGGAGTTTTGGAATTTTGTAGTTTTGTAGTTTTGGAGTGTCGGAGTTTCGGAGAGTCAGGGTTGTGGAGTTTCGGAATTTTGGAGTTTTGGAGTTTCGGAGTTCCGGAGTTTCGGAGTTTCGGAGTTTTGGAGTTTTGCAGTCTCGGGAGTTTTGGAGTTTTGCAGTCTCGGGAGTTTTGGAGTTTTGCAGTCTCGGGAGTTTTGGAGTTCTGGAGTGTCGGAGTTTTGGAGTTTTGGAGTTTCGGAGTTTCGGAGTTTCGGAGTTGTGGAGATTCGGGGTTGTGGAGTTCTGGAGTTTTGGAGGTTCGGATTTTTGGAGTTTTGGAGTTTTGGAGTTTCGGAGTTTTGAAGTTTCGGAGTTTTGGAGAGTCAGGGTTGTGTAGTTTCGGAATTTTTGAGTTTTGGAGTTTTGGAGTTTCGGAGTTCCGGAGTTTCAGAGTTTCGGAGTTTTGGAGTTTTGCAGTATCGGAGTTTTGGAGTTTTGGAGTTTCTGAGTTTTGGAGTTTCAGAGTTTTCGAGGTTTTAAGTTTTGGATTTTTGAGTTTTGGATTTTTGAAGTTTTGGAGTTTTTGAGTTTTGATTTTTGCAATTTTGGAGTTTTGGAGTTTCGAAGTTTCGGAGTTTTGGATTTTTGGAGTTTTGGAGGTATGGATTTTTGGATATTCAGGGTTTTGTTGTTCCAGAAGTTTGTAGTTTTGGAGTTTTGGAATGTCGGAGTTTCGGAGTTTCGAATTAATGGAGTTTTCGAGTTTTAGAATTTTTGATTTTTGGAGGTATGCATTTTTGGAGTTTCGGAGTTGTGGAGATTCGGGGTTGTGGAGTTTTGGAGTTTTGGAGGTTCGGAGTTTTGGAGTTTTGGAGTGTTGGAGTTTCGGAGTTTTGAAGTTTCGGAGTTTTGGAGAGTCAGGGTTGTGGAGTTTCGGAATTTTGTAGTTTGTAGTTTTGGAGTGTCGGAGTTTCGGAGTGTTGGAGTTTTGGTGTTTTAGAGTTTTGGAGTTTTGGAGTTTTTGAGTTTTTGAGTTTTGGATTTTTGAACTTTTACAGTTTTACAGTTTTACAGTTACTCCAAAACTCCAAAGCTCTAAAACTCCAAAAGTCCGATAATCCGAAACTCCGAAAGTCCAAAACTACAATATTCCGAAACTCCAAAACTTCAAAACTCCAAAGCTCTAAAACTCGAAAAGTCCAATAATCCGAAACTCCGAAAGTCCGAAACTCAAAATCTCCAAAAGTGCAAAAATCCAAAACTCCAAAACTCGAAAACTCCAAAACTCAAAAACCCAAAAATCCAAAACTCAAAAATCCAAAACCTAAAAACTCTAAACTCCAAAAATCCGAAACTCAAAAATTTCAAAACTACAAAACTCTAAAACCCCAAAACTCCAACAATCCGAAACTCCGACACTCCAAAACTACAAAACTCTAAAATTCCGAAACTCCAAGACCCGAAATCTCCAAAACGCCGGAACTCCAAATCTCCGAACCTCCAAAACTCCAAAACTGAAATTCCGAAACTCCAAAACTCCAAACCTCCAAAATTCCAAAACTCCAAAACTCCAATAATCCGCAACTCCGAAAATCCGAAACTCCAAAAATCCAAAACTACGAAACTCCAAAACTCCAAACTCCGAAACTCCACAACCCTGCATCTCCAAAACTCCGAAACTCCAAAACTTCGAAACTGTGAAACTCCAAAACTCTAAAACTCCGAAACTGCAAAACTTCGAAACTCCGAAACTGCGAAACTCCGGAACTCCGAAACTCCAAAACTCCAAAACTCAAAAATTCCGAAACTCCACTACCCTGAAACTCCAAAACTCCGAAACTCCAAAAGCACAAAAATCCAAAACTCAAAAACTCAAAAACTTCAAAACTTCAAAACTCCAAAATTCCAAAACTCCAAAACCCTGAATCTCCAAAACTCCGACACTCCAAAACTCCAAAACTACAAAACTACAAAATTCCGAAACTCCAAGACCCTGAATCTCCAAAACGCCGAAACTCCAAATCTCCGAAACTCCAAAACTCCAAAACTCCGAAACTCCAAAATTCCGAAACTCCAAAACTCCGAAACTCCGATAATCCGGAACTCTAAAACTCAAAAACTCCAAAGCTCTAAAACTCCAAAATTCCAATAATCCGAAACCCTGAAAGTCCAAAACTCCACAAATCCAAAACTCGAAAGCTCCAAAAATCCAAAACTCCAAAAATCCAAAACTCCGAAAATCCAAAACTTAGAAACTCCAAAACTCAAAAAATCCGAAACTAAAATTTCAAAACTCCAAAACTCTAAAACTCTAAAACTCCAAAACTCCAAAACTTCAACACTCCGAAAATGCAAAACTACAAAACTACAAAATTCTTAAACTCCAAGACCCCGAATCTCCAAAACGCCGAAACTGCAAAACTTCGAAACTTCAGAACTCCAACAATCCGAAACTGAAAATCCGGAACTCCAAAGCTCTAAAACTCCAAAAGTCCGATAATCCGAAACTCCGAAAGTCCAAAACTACAATATTCCGAAACTCCAAAACTTCAAAACTCCAAAGCTCTAAAACTCGAAAAGTCCAATAATCCGAAACTCCGAAAGTCCGAAACTCAAAATCTCCAAAAGTGCAAAAATCCAAAACTCCAAAACTCGAAAACTCCAAAACTCAAAAACCCAAAAATCCAAAACTCAAAAATCCAAAACCTAAAAACTCTAAACTCCAAAAATCCGAAACTCAAAAATTTCATAACTACAAAACTCTAAAACTCCAAAACTCCAACAATCCGAAACTCCGACACTCCAAAACTACAAAACTACAAAATTCCGAAACTCCAAGACCCGAAATCTCCAAAACGCCGGAACTCCAAATCTCCGAACCTCCAAAACTCCAAAACTGAAATTCCGAAACTCCAAAACTCCAAACCTCCAAAATTCCGAAACTCCAAAACCCCGAATCTCCAAAACTCCGAAACTCCGAAAATCCAGAACTCTAAAACTTCAAAACTCCAAAGCTCCAAAACTCCAAAACTCCAATAATCCGCAACTCCGAAAATCCGAAACTCCAAAAATCCAAAACTACGAAACTCCAAAACTCCAAACTCCGAAACTCCACAACCCTGCATCTCCAAAACTCCGAAACTCCAAAACTTCGAAACTGTGAAACTCCAAAACTCTAAAACTCCGAAACTGCAAAACTTCGAAACTCCGAAACTGCGAAACTCCGGAACTCCGAAACTCCAAAACTCCAAAACTCAAAAATTCCGAAACTCCACTACCCTGAATCTCCAAAACTCCGAAACTCCAAAAGCACAAAAATCCAAAACTCAAAAACTCAAAAACTTCAAAACTTCAAAACTCCAAAATTCCAAAACTCCAAAACCCTGAATCTCCAAAACTACGCAACTCCAAAACTCCGAAAATCCAAAACTCCACAAATCCAGAACTCCGAAAATCGAAAATTTAAAAACTCCAAAACTCCAAAAATCTGAAACTCTAAAATTTCAGAACTCCAAAACTCTAGTAGTCTAAAACTCTAAAGCTCAAACACTCCGAAACTTCAAAACTACAAAACTACAAAATTCCGAAACATCAAGACCCCGAATCTCCAAACTGCCGAAACTCCAAATCTCCGAAACTCCGAAACCGAAAATCCGGAACTTCAAAACTCCAAAGCTCTAAAACTACAAAATTCCAATAATCCGAAACCCCGCAAGTCCAAAACTCCACAAATCCAAAACTCCGAAACTCGAAAGCTCCAAAAATCCAAAACTCCAAAAATCCAAAACTCCGA